>NC_133661.1:171335183-171935183 GCF_037893015.1 Macrotis lagotis | reverse complement strand
GAAGTCAATTCTGAGACATACAATTATTTTCCTATTTCTTTGGGGATTCTCAGGCTCCATGGAGCTAAGTAGCCAAATTCTGGGTGTAACTAATATCACAGCTATTAAAAGAAGGCACTCAGCTATTCCCACAGTTTCTGTGGAGGGGCTGGGATTAAGGTGGTCAGGACATTTAAGTTGGGTTATCTTCCTGATGTAGAGCAATCTAGCTCATTTTCAATACATTAGGAATGGGCTTGAAGGGGGCAGACTTAAACTATACCTTGTCTCATTTACTCACACTGATCCCACAATCTCCTAAGAAGAGTGCCAAAAACAGAGCAGATGATTATTTTCTGGCCGACTAGGAAGGAAAGTTATGAGGAAAATAGAAGGGAGACTATTCAACTCAGTAGAATAGTGCAGTGTTTAGGACAGGAGTCCTGCAAGGCAATGGCATGGACCAATGTGAGCTAGTACTCATCTCTAGGGAACTCTCTCATAATTCTTTAAGGTGGTGAGACATATATGTGCATGGGGAAGGGAAAAGGGAGATGCTACACCAGTAGGATCCCTGGCTCTCAGAAACGGAATATTTATCAAGTCCCTCAATACTCTTAGAAGATGACTACTGTCACTGTCCCAAACATGAGGAGCATGTTAAAAAGCAAAACATGATAAAATTACCAACTGAAGTTCAGAAGTTGAAAAATTTGGTCTCTAGTTCTGGGTCAAACATTGTGGCATTTTAGAAAAAAACCACTTCATTTCATTTTGTCATATATAAGCAAGACATAAAATGACCTTTGTGGTCCCTTCCAGCTCTGACATTTTAAGGTTCTAATTTAGAGAAGGCCTATTCTTTCTATTAGGATGTTGAAATTAATTAACTCCATTAGGGTTGAAATTAATCTGTTATTTACTGATAATTTTATAATCATGAACTTCACAATGAAAAATATCCTTCAGGGTTTTTTAATATGAAAAATATAAATTTTGAATAAGTATATGGCAGGTGAAATGTTCTAAAAAATATCTAATGTCCTAATTCTCAGTTCTATAGTTCATTGATATATTAATATAAGATTAAATATGTTCTAAAGGCACATAATCCTTTTGAAAAGGCACATTTAATGACAGTTTAAAATGTGGAATTGATGAATTTTACATGTAAAAGGATTAGAGTGGGCATGTTTCCTGGATAAATCAGATATTTTAAACGGAGAAAAAACAGAACTACTTCTTATCTAAGCTTTTTAGTGGACATTTTTTAGAGTTCACATTAATAAATTCAAAAAAGTATTTTTTCCTGGCTGAAATACAACTGTACTGCTGCCAGAATAATCTTTTTTATTTATATATTTGGTTATAGTAGTATATTGTTTTAGAGTTTGAAAAATGCTTGTCATTCTGCTAAAAAAAAATCCTCAATAGTTCCCTACTGTCATCTTTTACCACACAGTCTGACATTTATTTTTAAACTTTATATTACTTTTCATTTTGCTCCACCCAAACTGGACAATACCCTGCTTCCTGAATATGCTTTATAATACTCTATTCTCTATTCATGGAACTTTACCTTTCTTCTCTTAGCCCATTTAATTCCTACCCATTTCAAAAGTTCAACTTTAAAGTTATTCCTACTTATTCTTTTATCAACTTTACCCTCTGCACTCACATAACATTTTATTTTGTGACTAATACATCTGTCATGTAATATCATATAATTATATTGGATAAATTTTATCTAGAAATCAACTTCATGAATGATGGTGGTGGGGTAGTTGCTTTGTCTGAAAGAATCTGTCAATTTAGGTAGATTTAGATGGTGATTGAAGTAGTTTTAGATGGATTTCATTATGAATCAAAAATGTGATAAGGGACCACAAAAGTTAATGAAATCTTAGGCTACATTAAGAAAGAGGGAGAGCCTTGGTCAGGTCACATATATGATCACTGTATTCAGTTCTACATACCAATGTATAGGAAGGACATTGAAAAGGTTGATTGAAATTCAATTTTATTTTTTCAGTTAATGAAAATCTATATTCTCTCCCCTGTCTCACTCCCCTCCCCAACCCAACCAAGAAAGAAAAACAAATTCTCTATTATCTTTGCCAAGAAAACCCCAAATGGGTAGGAGCAGGATGTGAGTGAAACTGAACAAGTATTGTAGACATCATTTATTCCTGATAAAATTTCGAATAAGCTCCTTGAGGGCAGGGATTGCTTTACTTTCTGTGACCTAAGTCTCTTGGTCCAGAGTAAGCTGGTAATAAATGCTTGTTGATTGACTATGGTGAGTCTTGCACTTCCTGCTGGGAAGATATAAAGAACTTCAAAGATTCAGATTATCTCATACAAATGAATACATTGATTTTGTATACTTTTGTATCTCCAGCACTTAACACAATGTCTGTAACATAGGTGCCCACTTAAAAGATGATTTGTTGACTGACTGATCCATGATTGATCCATGTTGACACTGTTCCCACTGATGCAACTCCTCCATAATCTCTCTTCTTATTTGAGTCTTCTATTAATAGGGGATAGCCTACAAAAATGTGACATGTATTGTAAGAGAGAGGAAAAGTTGCATGGAAATTCAGAGGGAGAGGTTAATTTAGCTAGTAGACTCTGGTCATAAAAGACATGGGCTTTGAAGGAGGGTGAGAATTCTGACAAGGAAGATCCTAGATATGAAGAAAAAAATGAGTAAGTTTTCTGAGAAAAGACAGTAGGAACAGGATAATTACCTCAAATATTTGGAAGAGTCTCTCAAGGAAGAGGGACTAGACTTGTTTTGTTTGCAACAAGGGAGTAGAAAGGGCCAAGAGGAAAATTTAGTCCAATTGGTGTGAGAAAAAATTTAACAATATCCAAAAAAAATGCAATATACTACCTTGGTAGGTAGTAAGTTCCCTCTTACTTTTGGTTATAGATTGTATTATTTAGAGCCACTGAGGATCTTTCCAACTAGGACATATTATCAAAATCTTGTAGGTCGTAAAGTCTAGGGGGTTGTTAGGCAAAGGTAAGTGGTCCATTCTCAATGGAGTATTTTCATAGGTTCTTTAGATTTACAAGAAACCTTAGATGTCCTCTTCCTCAACCCCTGGTTTTAAAGATGAGGAAGTTGAGGCCCAGGAATGTTAAATAATTCAATAGGTAGTGGAGCTATACATACACACGTATATTATTCTCGCATAATATATTAGAGAAGGTAATAAGAGATAAGGCTGGAAAGATAAGTAGAAGTCAAGTTGTAAATAATCTTGAATACAGAGCTGAATATTTTATAATTATGGCATTGGGGGCGTACTGTGCTTTCCTGTGTAGAGAAGATGAGATTCTGGCAATGATGTTTTTCTGGAATCACCTTTGGGCAAGTCAGAGGTCAGTTCTGTAACAGCTGCTTTGAACTAATTCTTCATCTTGAAAAGTTGGTAGAAACTATCACCACCCAAAAGGCTTTCCAAATTATGCCAAAAGAGAAAGTGGTAATGTTAAGCTGTTTTATCCAAGAGTCATTTTTAAAAGGTCAGCTAATTGGTTTGTCATAGATGGCCTGTCCTGAATTCTGTTAGTAGTTTCCTGCTTTAACATCTAACAATTCTACAACTTTATTATTTTGAAGCATCTGATTTAGCTTTAAATCAACCAATTTTATATTTCAGAAATTAAGTCCCCCCCCCTGCCCCAAAAGAACAAGACAATTGCAAAAGTGAGTTTCACTATGGTCTATTTTCTTTTTAAAATCAAAAGCAAAGGAAAAAGTCATTGAAAGACTGAAAGGAAAAAAATCAATGCTAAGATGTGTAAGACTGTCACTAGGCAAAGATACCTGTGAGACTGTTATTTTTCCCCTAGGAAAAGAACAAGCATTTCAAATTTTAATCTTTTTAAGTTTAGAATGAATGATAGCAGTGATTTTTGCTTAACTATCTGTGGCACAGTTCTGTGCTTCCAGCACTCTCCAGCCAAACTAGCTGCCCCATAGGGACAATGGTCCCTTCTTTTCCATCTTCCATTTTGTTGCCCTGGTCTTAGGATCAGGAGGACCGGAGTTTGGATCCAGGCTCTGAAGCTTATTAGCTGTGTGTGGCCTTGGGCAAGTCACTTAACCCTGCTTGCTTCATATCCAGGGCCATCTCTAGTCGTCCGGATAGCTCTGGAGGACCCAGATGACTCTGGAGGAGAAAGTGAGGCTGGTCACTTAGCCCAGCACCCCCTCACTCAAATCCAATTCGTGTGCTTGTTGTGGCATCACCTCCCTGTTGTCCTAGTCTTTGAAAATGAAGGACAAATATTATTATTATTATTATTATTATTATTGTTACTATTGTTATTATTGTTACTATCATTGACTATCTATGCTTTAGGGTTAGAGAATGATCAAGTACTGTTGTGATTTGAACCTGGATCAGGACTGATGTGGGGAAGTTTCCAAAGAATTTAGGAGCTCAGAGCCCCTGGTTCAAACCCATTAAAATAGTAGCCCTGCCAGTACAGAGCACCGGCCCTGGAGTCAGGAGGACGTGGGTTCAAATCCGGCCTCAGACACTGAATAATGACCTAGCCGTGCGGCCTTGGGCACCACTTCACCCCAATGCCTGGTTTACACCCACTAGGCCTGCGAGGAGAGGCTGCCCCCGGGCCCCATCCGTGCCAGCTGCGGGCGGTGTTGCCCGCCGCCCCCCGGCCCTTCACTCCCGCCCTGGGTGCGCCCCGCGGGGCGGCGGGGGGCCCGCGCCGGGTCCTCTCCCACGCCCGGGGGCACCGGCCGTGCCCGGCTGCGGGCGGCGCTCTGCCCCCGGGAGCCACACGCGAGACAAGGCCCCCGCGCGCGCGCACTCACGCTCCACGTCGTGCAGCTTGGCCCGCTCCTCCTCCAGCTTGCTCTTCAGGCCCTCGGCCTCGCTCTTCAGGGACGCCAGCGTCTCGTTCTCGTGCAGCCCCTCGGCTGCCATCTTGGCGGGGGGAGGGGAGGAGAAAGGCGGCGGTGAGGGGGCGGGGCTGCGGGCGGCGCGGCGGCTCCCCCTCCTCCCCCTCCTCCCTCCGCCGGCGCCGTGACGCGGCCCGGGGAGCCCGGGGGCGGGGCGCGGGGTGGCCCCGCCCATCCCCGCCCCGCCCCGCGCCGCTATTTGTTGACAACTGTCACACACACCCCCTCCCGTTCCATGTACTTCCGGGGGCACCGAGAACCGCTCCGCCCGCCGGACGGGCCGCTGGGGTCACGGCCGTGAGAAGCGGGTGAAAATAGTGAGTCTGCGCGAAGCAAAAGCGCTGGAGCCTCTCCGAAATAGAGCCGATAACTCGGGAAACAAGAAATTATTACGGGCCCAGCACAGAAGGCCTAAGGCCTTGCCTCTTCCCCAAGGTGACCAGCTCAGGGGGCAGACCGGCCACTGCTACTGGGAGCCTTTCCGGCTGACGCCGATGTTCGGGTAATTGGATTTCGTGTCTAAGAAAATGCTGACGGGATTCCCCCCCCCCCCCCGACCCCCCCAGAAATCACACACGTCTTTCGTGGGGAATACTAAGGATGGGAGGGTTTGGAATGGAATAGGGAGAGAAGGAAACGGGCAAAGCCTCAGATGCCCCAGCTTGGATGGGACGGAGGAAGGAGCTCCAGACTTGCAGTTAGGACGGCCTGGTCACTTAATGGTGTCACCTAAGGAAAGTAAAACTTCACTGGATCTCCTTTTCCTCATCCCTGAAATACGGGAATCAGTCTATCTCTTACATTCCTGAACAGTTCTTAATCCTGCGCCTATAAATTCCAAGAAAGCTAAAACTAACATATCAGGGGACTAGGATCAGAAGGGGAAAAATGAAAGCTAATTTGCTTCAATTTGCCAAAATAACAGTCCAATTCATATAGCAATTTTATTTCTTTTACCAGGGTAAGGTATGCATTGTGTCTTTTGGTACCTGTGATGTTCCTCTCCTTGGGAGAAAAAAAAACTTAATGATTACACATCTCTGTATTGAGGGTCTTCTGACTAATTAATTGCTCTATGAGGTCCCAACTACCTCTAGATCTAAGATCTTCTGTTGTGGAAATATTGATTTTGATAGGTGCAATAATCATAGCTGTTCAGAAGCAGAATGGGATATTTCTGGAGATTATTAGAGATCTAAAGATAGAGGATGGCAGGGAACCTCCAAAATCTGAATATTTCCTTGTCTGATTCACAAGGCTAATTTCTATGGACCTGGAGCTGTTTATCATACTATATGTTTCTTTAGGCCTTTGTATTTCTTTTGACTCTTTATGCAAGTCCCCCCCCTCCATTTTTGTCACCTTCCAGAGAAAAGATGTAGCCTGTGGGGTATGGATTAAACATGATAGATCTGTTTTGATTCACTGATAAAGTTAAAAAAATTATTTAAGGCAATAGGGTTGAGTGACTTACCCAAGGTCACACAGCCAGGCAATGATTAAGTGTCTGAAGTCAGGCTTGAACACAGGTACTCCTGACTTCAGGGCCAGGGCTCTATTCACTTAACCACCTAGCTGCCCCCATTGATAAACTTTTGATGGTGTTTGGATTCCTATTAGGGAGTCTTTAGAGTTTATTAGCTGGCTGGGGGGGGGGTTAGTGGGGGGAATGAGGGAATGATCAGTTTTTAGGAAGACCAATTTGACAACTGAATGGAGAATACACTGGAGTGGAGGGAGATGTGTGTCAGGAGATCAACCAACAGATTTTTCCTCTGAGGAGATTTGACCCTAAAAGTCAAATCCTTGAAAATTCCAGGTTTAACTACTCTGGTATAGAATTTCATTATTTCATGATTACAATAATCTATTAATTAGTCTCCCTGTCACATGTCTTCCTTTATCCCAGTCTATTCTCCCCTCAGTTATCAAACTGATCTCTCTAAAACATGAATCTGATCATTCTCCCTCCATCATTTAATAAACTTTTTTTTCAGTCATTTTCAGTCAAGTTCAACTATTTGGGAATTTTCTTGGCATATATACTGAAATGATTTGCCTTTTCCTTCTCCAGCTCATTTTACAGATGAGGATACTGAGGCAGACAGGATTAATTGATTTGCCCAGGGTCATACAGCTAGTAGGTATCTGAGGCCAGCTTATAACTCAGAAAAATGAATCATCCTGATTCCAGGTATGAATTCTTTCTGCTTTGATAAATTTAGCTGCCCTAATAAACTCTAGCGGCTCCATAATAGGGATCCTCTAAAATCAAATATAAAATCCATTATTTGACTTTCACAGCCCTTCTTAAACTGGTCCTTTCTACCTTTCAGTGATAGTATGCCCTCTCTTTTCCCTCCTCAATACTCCTAGAACCAGTGATACTGTCCTAACCATTCCTTGAATATTATTCCATCTCTTTGTCTCTGAGCTTGTCCATTGCCTGTGCCCACCTGTTGGGAGTTCCTCTGTCTGTCTGTCTGTCTGTTTGTCTCTCTCTCTCTCTGTATCTCTCCCTCCCTAACCTCCTTCCACTTCATTCAAATCTCAACTCAAATCTTAACTACTTCAAGAAGCCCCTTCCCAGTTTTGTTTAACCTTAGTGCCTTTCCTTTGAATTTACCACTCACTCTCTTTATCCCCTCTCTATTTTGTTTGCACATAGTTGTTTTTGTATTGTTTCCTCTATTAGAGTTTGAGCTCCTTGAGACCAGGGACTTTTCTTTGTTTACCAGTGCCTGACACATAGTAGATAATAAATGCTAGTTAAAGGACTGACTAGTAATATTTTAGAACTTCTAGGACTTAAGTGGGTATTTTTTTTCTAGGTAGGGAGGCACATCTAATCTTGTAAATCTACTCACATAGGGAGTAATTTAAAGAAGGCCATTCTAATTGGGGGCCTTCTTTTGCTCAGGGAGTCAATGACTTTTCCAGAATTGGAAGACACTTATGGCCCTGTTTAAAAAAAAAAATCTGTTTGCATAGCTGCTAGAGATTCTTCAGTGTTGTTAAGCAAATTTTTACTGAGCCAATCTCTAACCCAGGTGGAATAGAGGAGGCCAGAGCTATAGTTCAGTAAAGAATATATACATGATCATCAGGGAAAAGGGATGGGGAAGATGGACCATAGAACAATCAGATTTGGGACTTGAGTGTTCTAAGGACATGCCCACTCTCCAGGACAATGCAATTATATCAGCTGTGACCATCCAAGTATTCCATTATTCTTGGGTACAGTACAATTTATACTGATTCAGTTCACTTGACACAGGCAAAAGAATGCAAGTCTTAAAAGGATGAAAGCACATCACTCTTGCTACTTTGTTTTCACTGTTTTCCCAGACCAGAGTCTCTGCCTGTGAAAGGGATTTCTAGAAACTGAATTATTATTGTTATTAAACTCATTACAGATATCAATATACAAATCATAATTCTCTTCACATTATTCTAGAATAAAGCTTATTTTGGGGAGAGGCAGAATATGATGAGAGGGACATGGAGTCTTCCAAGCAAATTGGGGACTAAGTAATTGCCAAAGGTGTATAAAGCAGGAATTCTTTGATGAGGTTCTACTTATAGTTATAAAATATATATATGAGGCTTTCAAGAGCATATTTTTCTATTATTTTTAAATATGTTGCATGAAATAATTTCAGATTCAAATGAGCTCTTGGCACTTTTTCAAAGTCCTATTTAGGAAACTCTGGGGCAGAAGGGGTAACCAGGTTTTCTAGGCATTTTCTAAGCCATTACTTGGATGAAAGGAAAGACTATAAGAAAATATTTCACTGACAAACTCAATTTTCCTGTTTCTTGACTACATTGCTAAGATGGTCACAAGACTTCATTTCAGTCTACCTCTTTTTGGCAATTTAATCTTTCTCACCTTTATGCCCAAAGGTCCCTGCTTCAATTATAGTCTGAAGGAAATGAAAATTGTGTATTACTGACTGAAGTTGAACTTCCAGGATTGATTTTCAGGGACCAAATAGCTAATGATGAGGCATCACTGTAGTTTGGTTAAATTTTGGTTTATAAAAAAGAAGTCCCTCTTTAGACTGTGGCTATCTGGCCTCTCAAAGTAAAATATGAGGATATATTTGTAACATCTGGAGAATATAGAATCTAGAAAGTGCATGACCAGCATACATATCTTGTAACTGTTTTCAAGGACTAAGAAGCATCATATGTGTCATATCTGTTTAAAAGCAGAACCATCCAGGCTCCTATACTCCTTCATTTAATAAACCCAGTTAACAAATAGCAAGAAGGTCATTTAGTCTGCCAGAAAGTAAGGTTATTTTAAGAACTGAATGTCCCTGTTTTCTTAGTAGATAGAAGTAGGGCAGAGCCGGTAGAGCAGAACTTTGAACAAAATGTGCCTCAAATAGAATCTCATTTTTATAGCTCTTAAATTTCAGAAATAAAGTTTGCAACTAAAACTCTTTAATATGGATTCTTACTGCTTTTTTTTTAAAAAATTGCTTCCTTAAACTCTTGTTAAACACATATTTTCAAATAGTCATTCACTTGTATATAGACTTTCTTTACAATAATCTTGTAAGATAGTTGTTTCAAGTTATGATACACTTATTTGACAAATGAGGAAACTAGAACTCAGGGGTTAATTAAGTATCTTGCTCATAGTTATTCATAGTAAATAGGAAAGCTGGGATCTGCTCTATAATATATAAAAGTGTAAGAGAATACAGATGATATAAATAGGGACATGTGGTGAGGAGGCAGCAGGCAAGGCATTCAACCCTTCCCAATCAGAGGTGAGACTCAGTTTAGTCTCACCTGCTACTCTCTCACCACACATCCATGTATAAAAATTAGTCATATGTAAATAGATATACATAATAAATATGAGAACAGAGATTCTCTGATTTTGAGTCTGGTTCTTTTTTAATTTTGAATTACTTTATGTTGGCATTTGAGAGGATTAAATATTCGTACTAGAGAATGTCTAAGTTGGAATAGACCTCCAACATCACCTTAGTCTAGTCCCTACAAAGTACAAACTTGATCCAGAGAAATGAAGCAATTTGCTCCAAGTCACAGGGCCAGGTCAGCAACAGGGCTAATCTTCTCCCCTACAGACTCAGGACATTTTCCTATCTATTCAAGTCTCATTATTTTGTTGTTAACTGTATTTTAATGTAGAATAAAATATTCTTAAAAAGTTGGTGTGTTTCTTTTGAAATTGCACAGTGATTATTTTGGGGTTTTATAAAATCATGCCTTGAGAACCAGGATGGCATAATGAGAAAAAGCATAACACCTGACCTTGAGATACTGGGTTTGAATGGAAGTTCTGACAGCTACAACTTGTGTGATGAATCATTTCACTTTTCATCTTCGGTCTTCTTAATCATGAAATGAAGAAACACATTTGCTGCCTATTTTATAGAATTATTAAAATGCATATTATATGAGCCACCACAACCATTTATTTACTTATGCTCATTACTTCATGGAGGAAGTAAATCATAAGCCTGAATTGGTTGGAGAGATATGATAAACTGTTTTCTCTATTTTTTTTTTTTGAGCTCCTTCCTTTAGTGTAAGTCAATATCTTCTCTGCAACATGAAGTCAGAGGACAGCTTCTTAACTGGAGTCTGATCTCTGGAGCCCCAAACTTGGTTGGGGGGAAATTTCATCTTTATTTTCACTAACCCATAGTTGAAATTTATCATTTCCTCTTATTATGAATGTTGGCAACAATCATTCTGAAAAGGGGTTTTTAGGTTTCACCATACTAGCAAAAGGGTTCATTATGCAAAAAAGTTAAGAATCTCCATCTGGGATAGTTGCCTGTGGCATCTATGTATGACAAGGCCCAGGGTCAACCAGCCACTACGCGTGTCAGAGGAAATACTTCATCCTGAGGCTCCCTGATTTCTTTGGCCTATTCTCTAGACACTATAATCAAGTTTCTTTCAAATGTCTTTTAAATTTAAGAAAATCATTTCTAATCCCTCCATAACACAGTATAGAAGAGTTTTTCTGAGAGTGAGAAGAGTGGGTGTGTGTGTGTGTGCATGATAATTCCTGTCCCCATCCACATAACACCAAGAGGTGAATCACTTTCCTAAGGTACCTAGAAAGGAGTCTCTAGGTGCTTAAAGTCCTTGCTTTCAGTCACCTCTCAGTTTACTGTACTAGGGAATTTTAATCTTCATCCTTCAAGTAAGAACAAATGATCTCATGAAGACAAAGGGTTATTCTATGATTTTTCTAGAATGGTTTTTCAGAAGTCTCTAGAACAGGTGTTTATTGAACATATTTCTACATTCAGTTTTGCTGCCTGTTCCATAAGTAATTGAGAGAAAAAGAGTTAATAATAATAATAGATAAAATACTTTGCATTTATATAGCTCTTTACAAAGTGATTTTTGAATTTTATTTCATTTTATCCACACAACAACCCTGGAAGGTGACTATTATTATCATTCACATTTCAACGGTAAAGAAATTGAGGCAGACAAAGGGTAAGTGACTTGCCCAGGGTCACACAGCTAGTATCTGAGGTCTTCCTAATCCAGTGAGTTATCTACTGTTTCACCTAGCTACCTCTAGGTAAAGTAAAAAGTATGTTTTCAACTATGGAACCTGAGCAACTAGCACAGCTGTTGGCATATAGGCTCTTAATAAATGCCTACTGAATGGAACTGAATGAAATTATTTATGTGGGGAGAATATTTGTGTTGTTTAAGGATGCCATTTGTAACTTAAATTCATACCTTTATTCTAAAAGTCCATAATATTTATTAAAAATTAGTATCTTACCAGTGCCACACATACAGAACAGTAGCTGAGTTGTTGAGATCGGATGAAAACTGGCCTCAGAGCCCGTTGCTTGAAACATTTGTCACAGGAACCAAATACATTAACTAAAAATGTCTGATCACACATGTTTTATGCAGGATAGTACTGAAAAGGAAAAAGAAGTAGAAAGTCAATTCGAACAGATTCTAAAATAGTTACTTTTTTCATAGTAGCAAATAGATTAAATGGTATTTTGTTAAAAAAACAAACAAGCCCCACAAACCTTAAGGATACATATGGTATATTTCTATGAGGATTTGTAGTTTCATTGATATAAGAAACTTTCAGTGAAGAAAGGACTTCTAAAAATAAATAAAATTTTTAATTAATAAAAGGACTTCTCTTTTTTTTTCCTATGTTTTTTTGCAAGGCAGTGGGGTTAAGTGGCTTGCCCAAGGCCACTCAGCTAGGTCATTAAGTGACTGAGGTCAGATTTGAACTCGGGTACTCCTGACTCCCGGGCCAGTGCTCTATCCACTTCGCCACCTAGCCGCCCCCACTTCACCACCTATTTGCCCCAGAAAGGACTTCTCTTAATGCATGCCAGTGGTAATTCTGCCACTGAGAGTCACCCGGGGGCAGAGAGAGACTAAGTGACTTGCCCAGAGCCACAAGACAAATATGTGTTAGAAGTGAAACTTGAATTTGGGCTTCCAGAATCCAATTCCAGACCTCTACCCACTATATTTTCTCTCATAAATTTTAGTTAACATCATCACCAATTGACAAGCAGTTTTGAAGTACATATCATGTGCTAGTCACAATATTAGGTACAGGGGAAGGGGGGGATGATTCCGATTCCTATTCTCAAGGAGCCCACATTTTATTGGGGAGACAATGCAAACATATTTTTGTTCAATTGTGTGTGCTACTCCATGACCCCTTTTTGGGATTTTTCTTAACAAAGATATTGGAGGAGTTTGCCATTTTCTTTTCCAGCTCTTTTTATAGATGAGAAAGACAAAGTTAGGTAACTTGCCCAGGGTCACACAACTAGTGTCTGGAATTTGAACTCAGGTCTTCCTAACTGCAGTCCAGGTGCTCTATCATTGCTCAACCTTGATGCCCTAGGTACATGTATGGATTGTAACTGGCCTGGATGTGAATATGAAATTCCCTTAATCACAGTTATCCAGTTTGACCAGATGTAAAATCTAAATATGGAATTTGGATGAGCAAGTTACACTTGTTTATGCTTATGTTCCTTATGTAAGTCTCAGATTTGGCATGATTTTTTATTTTTTATAGTCTTTAGGACTATAAATGTCCAGGCTAGTGGGAAGATCTGGGGGGGGGGGAGTGAATACAAGCAAATGTGCTGTGAGCAGACAAGCAGGAGAAAGAGGAGAAGCAGACTAGGAACTTGGGAAAATGACCAGCAAATTTGGGGTTTGCAGATTGATTTATGTAGGGACAGCCTTCAGTCACCAAGGCTGCACAATATGTCTCCTCTCTATCTCCTCTAAGACAGTATTCCTTTGATCTCTGAAGTAAAGAACCTGCAGGCCAAACAGGAGAAGAGGACTTAAAACCTCCAGATCTTCTGGACCTACATAGATGTAGACAAAATTAATGTAAGCTGATGAGAAAGGGACATGTACAGCTTTAGAGTATTCGGAAAGACTTCATTTAGCAGGCAGTTCTTGAGCTGAGAATTGAAGAGACTTCTATGGAACAGAGGTTTCATAGGTTCAAAGAGACTCCTTTCTAGGTACCTTAGGAAAGAGGTTAGAAGACTAGATTCCTGGCTTGGGGGAACAAACAATGGAAAGACATGGGGGAACTATCAGATCCATTCGGTTGGATCAAAATGCTCAGAAAGAGGAGTGATCTGGAGTAAGACTGAAAAAGGTATGTTGGGTCTAGATTGTGAAGGGCTTTAAGTCACAAACTGAGGAGTTTATGGTTAATCCTAGAGATAATAAGCAACCACTGGAGTTAATTGAGTAGGAGAGTGAAGTAGTCAAGTCTGTACTTTGGGAAAATCACTTAGGCTCTTGTGTAGAGGATGGATTGGAGTGTGAAAAAATTTGAGTGAGGGAAACCAATTAGATTATGGCAGCAGGACAGGTAGCATTGGTGAAGGTATGTACTAGGTTGGTTATGTTTTGAGTGAAGAGGTTACTTTATGTATGGATGTGTTCTGGAGATCTTGAGGAAATAAAAAGGCCAAATCTGGCAACTGGACCTATCTATGGGTTGAGTTTGATGGGGAGCTGAGAGGATGACACTGAGGTTATGCTCTTGGTGACTGGAAGGATAGTGATATCCTTAATAGTAATGAAAGTTTGTCAGAGAGAGGTGGATTTTGAGGGGCAGGAAAATGAATTCTGTTTTGGAATGTAGAGATTTGATATGCAGGAGCTCAGGAGAGACTAGGGTTGGATTTAAAGATTTGGGAGTTCCTTGCATAGAGATGATAATTATACTCATGGGACCTCATGGGGGTCACAACAGATTAGAGGAAGGGGTTTTAACCTGAGGTCCATGAACTTGTTTTTATACTTTTTTCTTTTTTTTAACATTCCCAATTTCCTCCTCCTAGTCCCTTTCCCACTCATTAAGGCAAGCAATATGATACCCATTTATGAATTTGTTTAAAAAATATTTTAATTGTATTTCAATATAATTGCTTTTATAATTCTTTGTATTTTAATTTATGCATTTAAAAACATTCTGAGAAGGGATCCACAGATTTCACTAGACTGTCAAAGTAATTCATGATAAGAATTCCTTGAGGTAGAAGGAAAAAAGGAGTATCATCTTCATCCAATATCATCATCCAGATAGCTTTATGCTTGATAAAAGTTTCAAGAATTAATTGCTTGATACACTATTTGTCTCTGTATAACATCAAACAACAGATGACTCTAGATAAATGCCTATAGGAGAAGGGAAAACTCCATATCAGATTACCTGAATTTTATATTTTTGTCATTTTAAAAAAATTGCATTTATTATCATTCCTTACAACTGCCCTCCCTTCACCAATAAGAGAAAAGAAAATTCTTGTAACAAATATGCACAGGTCTAAGAAAACAAATTTCCCCATAGACCTTGTCCCCAAATGTGTATCTTGTTATTCATTTTAATTCCATCATCTCTCTAGCGGGAGGTGGGTAGTGGTTTCTTCATTCCCTCTGGACTTGTGGTTTATTATTGCATGGATTATAGGTCTAAATTCTTTCAAGGTTGATTTCTTTTTTGTTTTTCAAAGTTGTTGGATTTTTTTAGCCACTATTGTTCTCCTAGTTCTGCTTTCTTCAACTCTGTGTCAGTTCATCCAATTTTTCCCAGTTTGTTTGGAAGCTGTCTATTTCATCATTTCTTTTGGTCCTATAATATTCATTCATTCACACATCATAATTTATTTAGCTCAGCACTTCTTAACTGTTTCAAGCTTAAGACCCCTCCTAAAAATGATTAAGGATTCCCCAAAGAGTTTTTGTTTGTGTGAATTATATCTATCTACTGATTTATTGTATTAGAATTAAAGTATCTTAGTATCATTATGAAAATAGTTTTGACTTCCCACTCCCTCAATTTTGAGTTTGGGGCTACTTAAATATTTTTATAGATTTGAGTCCTTATCTTTCTTTAATCTCTTTCTGAAACAAAGGATCTGCACAATTTAGGAACTTTTTGAGTCATAGTTCCAAACTGCTTTTCAGAATCACTGAACCAGTTTATAGCTTTACCAACAATGCATTGGTATGCCTGTTTCCTCACAGCCTCTTCAATATTTGTCATTGATCTCTTTCTTCCTCTCTGCCAATGAGTGTGAGGTACAACTTCAGAAATGCTTTAATTTATATTTCTCTAGTAATTAGTAATTGGATCATTTCTTCATGTTGCTGTTGATAGCTTGATTTCTTTCTTTTGAAATTAGCTTGTTCATATTCCTTGACTCTTTGTCTATTGGGGGGATGGTTTAGTAATATAAATTTGGAATATTTTCTTATATATCTTATATATGCCTTTTATCAAAGATTTCTCTCATTTATCTATCTTCTAATTTAAACTGTTGTGCAAAATATTTTAAATTTTAGGTAATCAAAATCATTCATTTTATGTTGTCATTCTTTCTGTCTCTTGTTTTGTCTTGAACTCTTCCTCTTTCCACATCTGAAAAGTAACTTCTTCCTTACTCTTCTAATTTGCTTATAGGTTTCAAAAGCTATCTGTGTGGGTAAAAATGAGTCTCTCTGCTGAGAGTTTCCTAAATCAATGAAATTATAGGTCCAGATTTTTTAAAAATAACTTTGATGACTTTATGATACTATTAAATCAAAAAATGATGTTTGAACCAAATGATCCATTAGGTTTGAACCAAATGATTATGATGTGTGAATGTAATGAATATTATAGGGCCAAAAGCAATGATGAAATAGACAGCTTCCAAAGAAACTGGGAAAACTTGGATGAACTGATGCAGCATTGAAGAAAGCAGAACTAGGAGATGATGTGGTTCAATGATACCATTGAACCAAAAAAAGGCGATTATATCACCTTTTATGTAAACCATGTGTCTATTTAAACTTTATATTAACATGTAGTATGAGATATGATCTATACCTATTTTCTGCCTTCTTGCCAAACAATGAATCCTTATCACAGTTGCTTGAGTCTTGGGTTTTTCTAACAGAATGCTACTGCATTCCTTTGCTCCAATGTGGTGTGTACCTAATCTTTCCTACTGACGTATCCTTAAAAAAACCCTGGTATGCCAAATTGACTTAATATTTACTGCTTTATATGATACTATGAGATCTGGTACTGATAAACCTTCTTCCTTTATACTTTTTTCCATTATCATCCTTGATATTCTCGACTTTTGGTTCCTCTATTAATTTTGTTATTTTTTCCTAGCTTTCTAGATTTTCAAATCAATATAAACTGTTAAATTAATTACAGTATTAGCATTTTTATATGTACTGGATTTCACAATTGAAATTTTGGACAATTTTAATGAAGCAGAATGGAGGAATACCCTAAAATTGAGACTATAACCCAGGGGTGGAAATTCTCATTGGAAAAAAAATAGCCACGTCATCAGAGGCATAGAGAGTGCCTGGTCTGTAGTAAATAGTTAATAAATGTTTGTTAATTGATATTTCCCAAGGTATGAACCTGTTTAGGATACAGAGTAGCTGACTCTGGTAGGATCAGCATTGACTTTATTGTTGTTTGTTCTTGGGATGGTTTGTCTAAAAGGTGACAAGAAGGCCATCCTATGGTTTTGATTGGTCTAGGAATTTAGGACCTTAACCACTGACCTTGCTTCCTTGTTGCCTTGGGGTTTAAAAAAAATCCAGTCTATTCAGAACTAGGGATTTAGAGGTTTGATGGAATGCTCATGCTCAGCAGGTTGTCTTTCAGACCTAGCATTGCTGTTGTGTATATATAAGTGAGAGAAGCAACATCCACTTGAATTAGTAGTTGTATCCTTTTAAATTCTCTTATTGCATATCACCTTATTTTTTATTGAATTTTATGACCAATTGGTTGTTTTTTTTAAAATTGCATTTCATTCCTAAGCTTGAATGACTAGACTGGACCAGACCATTGGCACCACCCATGGGTAGTACAAGTTGGATGAGATGATCACTGAAGAAGATCACTCCAACTCTATAATTTTTTGGTTCAATAGTATCATAAAGTCACCAAAGGTATTTAAAAGAAAATCTGGACCTATGCTTTGATTGATATAGGAAACTCTCAGCAGAGAGATTCATTTTTACCCACACAGATAGCTTTTGAAACCTATAGTTTCAGGGTGGCTAGATGGTGCAGTGGATAAAGCACCGGCCTTGGAGTCAGGAGTACCTGGGTTCAAATCCGGTCTCAGACACTTAATAATTACCTAGCTGTGTGGCCTTGGGCAAGCCACTTAACCCCATTTGCGTTGCAAAAAAAACCTTAAAAAAAAAAGAAACCTATAGTTTCTGAGAATTGTCACTGATAAGTGATTTGCTTAGAGTCACTCAGCCAATGTGAATCACAGGCAGGATTTGAACCCTGTTCTTCCTACTTGCCTGTTTTTTGTTTGCTGTCATAAAAACACCTTTATAAATATTTTGGTATACTGTGACTATCAGCCCATCCTGTAATTCCTTTGGGTATATAACTGAAGTGATATAAGTTCCCTCTTACTCATTGAATTTGGATTCTAACCACAGTGTATCACCCATGGAGCCACCTACATTTTCTCTGGTGTACTTTTGAAAGTGACACTTTTTTTTTTTTTAGGTTTTTGCAAGGCAAACGGGGTTAAGTGGCTTGCCCAAGGCCACACAGCTAGGTAATTATTAAGTGTCTGAGACCGCATTTGAACCCAGGTACTCCTGACTCCAAGGCCGGTGCTTTATCCACTATGCCACCTAGCCGCCCCAACTACGCCACCTAGCCACCCCGGAAGTGACACTTTTTGCTTCATTTTGAGACCCTGTGTTCCACTAGCTACCCTCCTATCTAGGTCTAAAGGACTTTCAAACTTGCCTTCACCTTCAAAGCTTTGAAAAATTTGTTCTTTGCTTCCCTTTGACTGAGTATTTATAGATTGTGGTGAACCTCAAGGCTGACAGAAAAGTTGATACTCAAGAGGTAGTGTGGTATAAGGAATGAATGGGAAAAAAATCTTTATTAAGCACAAACTATGTGCCAGATACTATGCTGCTTCTACAATTTACTTATTAGATGTCCTTGGACAAGTCACAATCTGTCTGAGCTTCAGTTTTCTCATCTGTAAAATAAGAAAGTGGATGATATATAATGTCCCTTCCAACTCAAAGATTTGTGCTTCTGTGATGATGTAATGAGAAGCTATTGCAATTTCTAGAGCAAAGTAGTGATATGATGAGTTATCTTTTAGGAAGATTAATTTCACATGAGTACATAGTACATGATTGAAGTGGAGAAAATATAGATAGGAAGGCCAAGTAGGAAATTTATTTTTATATGAGTATGAGGTGATAAAGATCTAATTTAGGATAGTTAAAATGAGAATGAAGAAGAGAAGATGGACTTGTTACAAGGTGAAGAAAATGGATAAATAAAATAGCTTAATATTTATATAACATTTTTGCAAAACTACTTTGTATAACTCATCTCATTTGATGCTCAAACTCTTGGAAAAGTATCACTATTCCCATTTTGCAGATGAACAAACAGTGATTCAGTGATTTATTCAGTTTCATTGCTAGAAGTATCTAAGGCAGAATTTGGGCTCAGTTCTTCTGGAATCTAGGTTTAATTCTATATTCTCTGCATCAAGTCATCTCTCTAAATGAAAATATTAAAGATGACTTCCAGATTTCCGGTCTGGGTAAGGAACAAAGCAGGACTAGTTAGGAGGAATAAAGATCATGAACCTGGTTAGAGGCAGCTGGTCAGCATTATCAGACAATATCTAGGGAAGCAATCAAAGTTGGAAGAATCAGGTACTTAGTTTGTGTCTGGCAAGGAAGAGGGCATCAGCTAAGGAAGAAAGAGCCAAATATCCTTGAAGATTGGAAATCTATGCAATGTAGCAGCAGATATTTTTAGGAAAAGAAAATTTAATAGGATGTAAACTTTTTGAAAGTAGGGACTATTTCATTTTTGTCTACTTATTCCACAGTTCCTAGCACCTCATTTTGTTTATTGAATGAATGAAAGTCAGTGATCAGAGGTCAGAAACTGAGAAAAGTAAGTTGAATTGGTACAAGAAAGGACTCTCAAAGGCTATTTGAACCATTCGAATGTCTTCATGTACTTTCTGAAAAGGAAAGGACATGGTCTCAAGAAGTGTGATTAGGTGAGGATGAGGGAAAACACCTGACTTAACATAAAACACAGCAGTTCCTGACTCTGGATGATAGAAAAAAAAAATGGACATTACCTGAGAAGATAGATAAAGGGCTCACAAACTATCTGGAAAACATATAGGGAAGTTGGGAGGGTAAGATGAGGAGGTCAGTTTAGGATGTGCTGAATATGAAGGGATAGTAATATATGGGTGGAAATGCTCAGGAGTATTGTGTAATGTGAAATGATGCATTTGAATTCAGAGACACATTTTAGAAGAAGATCATGACAAACACATGAATTGGATTTGAGTGAGAGTCTTCTGTATGAAGTCACCAGCCTCACTTTCTTCTCCAGAGCCATCTGGGTCCAGAGGCCAGATATGAATCAGGATGACTAGAGATGGCCCTGAATAAGAGGCACAGTTAAATGACTTGCCCAGGGTCATGCAGCTAGTATCTGAGGCTGGATTCAAACCTCCATCCTCCTGACTCTAAGATCAATGCTCTGTCCACTCTACCACCTAGCTGTCTGCTTTCTGCTTAGATGTGCATCTGAATTTCCAGGAATTTGATGAAAAAAAGTACAAAAGAAGATGGCTTAGCCCTACCTGATCTAAAATTATATTATAAAGCATCAGTCATCAATACTGTTTGGTATTGGCTAAGAAATAGAGTGGTGGACCAGTGGAATAGACTAGGTGCAATAGCAGGAAATGATTATAGTAATCTGCTGTTTGATAAACCCAAAGAGTCTAGCTATTGGGATAAAAGCTCTCTCTTTGATAAAAATTGCTGGGGGAAAATTGAAAGTTAGTATGGAAGAAACTTAGATTAGACCAACACCTCACACCCATTACCAAGATAAGATCCAAACAGATACAGAATTTAGACATAAAAAAACAACACTATAAGCAAATTAGAAGATCAAGGACTAGTTTACCTGTCAGATCTATGGAAAGGGGAGCAGTTTATGACTAAGAGATGGAGAATATCACCAAAAGCAAACTAGATGATTTTGATTAGATTAAATTAAAAAGCTTTTGCACAGATAAAACCACTGTAAGATCAAGAGAAATGTAGTAAATTGGGAAACAATCTTTACAACTAATGATTCTGACAAAGGACTCATTTCTAAAATATACAGAGAACTGTGTCATATTTTTTTAAAAAAAAAGCCATTCCCCAATTGACAAATGGTCAAAGGATTTGCAAAGGCAATTTACAGATGAGGAGATCAAAGCAATCCATAGCCATATGAAAAAATGCTCTAAATCATTAATTATTAGAAAAATGCAAATTAAAGCTTCTCTGAGGTACCACCTCACACCTCTCAGATTGGCCAATATGACCAAAAAGTATAATGATCATTGTTGGAAGGCTTGTGGGAAATCTGGGACACTATTACACTGTTGATGGAGCTGTGAACTCATCCAATCTGGAGAGAAATTTGGAACTACACCCAAAGGGCAACAAAATTGTACCTACCCTTTGATCCAGCAATACCACTACTAGGTTTATACCCTGAAGAGATGATGAAAAAGGGTAAAACCATCACTTGTGCAAAAATATTCATAGAGCCCTATTTGTGGTAGCAAAGAATTGGAAATCAAGTAAATATTCTTCAATTGGGGAATGGCTTAGCAAACTGTGGCATATGTATGTCATGGAACACTATTGTTCTATTAGAAACCAGGAGGGATGGGAATTCAGGGAAGCCTGGAGGGATTTGCATGAACTGATGGTGAGCGAGATGAGCAGAAGCAGAAAAACACTGTACACCCTAACAGCAACATGGGGGTGATGATCAGCCTTGATGGACTTGCTCATTCCATCCAACAATCAAGGACTATTTGGGGCCCTCTGCCATGGAGAATATCATCTGTATCCAGAGAAAAAGCCGTGGAGTTTGAACAAAGTTCAAGGACTATTCCCTTTAATTTAGGGGAAAAAAACTTATCTTATTGTCTGATCTTGTTATCTCTTATATTTTATGTTTCTTAAGGATATGATTTCTTTATCATCACACTCAATTTGGATCAGTGTACAAGATGGAAACAAAGTAAAGACTGGCAAATTGCTTTCTGTGGTGGGGATGGGGAGGGAAGTAAGATTGGGGAAAAGTTGTAAAACTGAAAATCTTTAATAAAAAAAAATGTGCATCTGAGCTATCTGAAGAATGATCAGAACAACAACCCAGGGGGCAGCTAGGTGGTGCAGTGGATAGAACAGTGGCCCTGGAGTCAGGAGGACCTGAGTTCAAATCCAACCTCAGACACTTAATGATTACCTAGCTCTGTGACCTTGGGCAAATCGCTTAACCCCATTGCCTTGTAAAAACTGAAAACAAAAACAAAAGCAAAAACAAAACAACTCAATGTCTGGGTTAAAAGACTTTCCATAGGGGCGGCTAGGTGGCTCAGTGAATAAAGCACCGGCCCTGGAGTCAGGAGTACCTGGGTTCAAATTTGGTCTCAGACACTTAATAATTACCTAGCTGTGTGGCCTTGGGCAAGCTAACTTAACCCCGTTTGCCCTGCAAAAAAAAAAAAACCCTTAAAAAAAAAGACTTTCCATAAAAATATGGTCAGAAATTTACAAAGAATCTCACAGGGAAAATGCTATTTTGTATGTAAAATCTTGATTTGGGAGGCAAAGTTTTCAGTGGAAAGATTGAAGAACTAGAAGTCTCAGGACTGACATTCCAATGCTTAAGAAATGCTGATTCTTGAGGGCGTCTAGGTGGTGCAGTGGCTAGAGCACTGGCCCTGGAGTCAGGAGTATCTGAGTTCAAATCCAGCCTCAAAATTATCTAGCTGTGTGGCCCTGGGCAAGCCACTTAACCCCATTTGCCTTGCAAAAAAAACAAAAAAAAAAGAAAAGAAAAAAAATGCTGATTCTCTTCTACTCTTCCCTTATCTGGTTCAATATTTTGAAAAGTTTTTCCTCTCTGGCAGGGTTTACTGGAGCTGGTTTTATCCCTGATTCTTTTCTCATTTCCTTCTATCTTCCAGAACCTAGACCCAGCTTCATTTCACAGTGACTTGAATGGAGGGAGATTCAATTCATCTTCCAAAACATTTATTATTTGCTATATACAAAGGCTAGGGAGACAACAACAAAGAAAAAGTAATCCTTGCTGTTTTACATCCTGCATGGATGAGTGGCGAAAGGGGGAAAACACTATAGTTAGATAAGTAGATATAAAGTAATTTGAGGGAAGAGAATACCAATAGCTAGAGGAGGCAAGAGATCAAGGAAGTGGCACTTGGGCTGAGCTTTCAAAGAAACTAGAGCTCTAAGATGATAAGGTGAGGGAGGAATCTTGAGGGACAGTTTATACATTAAGGAGAAGGATTGATTAGTTTGGAGGACAGCCAGTATAGGCTAATATGACTGGGAAATAGAATACTTGGTGGGCATGGGGGTAGGGGTTTGTAGAAGGGTATAAAATGTGAAATTTCTAGAAAAAATGTGGGAATCAGATTATAGGGGTTTTATATCTGTTAAGTTTCAATATAAAGCATAAGAAACTAAGAAATGGAACAGTTATCCTTGGTGCAAGTTATAAGATTGCATATCTCCAATATGGCATATTAGTTAAAAAATAACATTTACTGAACACCTGCTGCTCAGTAAGAGAAGAAGAGTATGCTTAAAGACTATATATATTCAAGTTTGGAAGATGAATACACGCAAGGAAACAACTGAAGAAGGTTTATAAAACATGCAGATAAATATATGGATGAAAGCATTCATGTGTAGGGGAGACTACAGGGGTCATTACTCAAGTAGAGTGAGGAAAATCTTCTGGGAGGGGATAGTTTCAAGTTGTCAGAACATTTTTGAGATTAAGGTCGGCACCTGGTAAAGACAAGGAAAAAGGCAGAGGCCGGGTACAGAGCAGGCACCTGAATACTTGACTATCTCTATTGTAAAGAAAGTTATACAGTAATGGGGATAGGGACAGAAATGGCTAAATAGAGCCATTTGACTGAATTAAGGATGTCATGAGAAGACATAATGAGATAGTTGAGGGGTTTGGAGATGTTAGTAGACAGAAGGGAGGATTTAGAGATACATGGGGATCAGTAAAAGATTAATGAAAGGATTGCTGAAGAGGATTAAGGTTGCAAGTGAGAAGAGATAGCAGGAATTTTTATTGGTTGTCTGAATAATTCTGTAATTTTCTCCTGTAATCTTTTGTTTCAGGAGTAGTGTTTTACATATTATTACATATTATTACATATTACATATTATTTCTTGAGAAGAGAAGTAATATCATGCTAACTTTAGGAGGATCTTTCTAACACTTATTGGAGAGGAATTCAATTGCCAGTGGAAAATCATCTAGGGTAATGAGTATTTCAAGAGTAAAAGAGGTGAAAGAAAGTGAATGCTAAAGGAATTGAAGGGAAGAAGTGCATCATAGAATCATAGTGGAGAAAGAATCAATAGAATTCAATTCTGATAGGATTTTGGGGTGAAAAAAAAAAAGTAAAAGAAGAATGACTTGAAATTTGGGAGCTTAAAAAGGGCAAGACTTCTAGCAATCAATATTGTAAACTTTTTGGCTTGTTCAGTTTACTTATTCTCAAAATAAGGGAGCTAGATACCTGACAAAGAGGCTGTGAATTTGGGGTACAGAATGAGGCATAGGCAAGTGGGAATTTGTTTTGACTATCAATATTTGTTACAAAGGTTTTCCTTTTCTTTTTAAATGGAAAAGAGGTTAAGTGAGGTATGAAGAAAATAGATTTTCTTTCATTATATATTTTTAAATAAGAGGATTAGATGAAAGGATTTTTAAAAGTTTAACTATGAGATTCCATTACTAATGGGTAATAGTAATACAATAAATAAACTCACAAACTAAATTTAATTTAAAAAATTTCTCTTTTACTTATAACCAACAATTTATCATTATCTTATGATGAGGGAATATTTGATACTTAGAAAATTCACAAATTCAAAATATTGAATTTCAACACTAAAGCCTTTTTGCAATATTTTTATGTGGTGTGTTCTAGTGAAAGTTATACTAGACTTGAAATCAAAAGACCTGAGTTTGGTCACTTCAAAGTCATTTGATAAATTAATCTACTCCTCTGATCCTCAATTTCCTTATCTGTTATATAGATATAATGTTTGTAATGCCTACCTCACATGTTGTAAGAAATTACTTTCTTATCTTTAAAACAGAAGAAAAATGTCACCTATTGACTAGAAAAAAAGCTTCTTCAGGGAAAGTATAGGGCAGAATTAGTAATATTTTGAGTAGTTATAATTTAAAGCATGTTTGATATGTGTAACATGACTCTATTGATACCTCAGTTACTGATTAAGTTTCTAAAAACAGCCATTTTTGCTTTAAATTATTATAGGCCAGAGAATAGATTTAGCAAATCCAGAAAAAAGAAATAGCCAGAATATTATTTTAAAAAACATATGATGGGGTGGCTAAGTGGCACAGTGGATAAAGCACACGCCCTGGAGTCAGGAGTACCTGGGTTCAAATCCGGTCTTAGACACTTAATAATTACCTAGCTGTGTGGCCTTGGGCAAGCCATTTAACCCCATTTGCCTTGCAAAAACCTAAAAAAAAAAACACCAAAAAAAAACACCATATGACAAAGGTACTTTAAACCCTGCCCCACCCCCTACATTTTTCACTTTATTTTATGAGTATCTCTGGAACAATACTTGAATACTAAGCAAAAATACTCTAAATTCATTTCTTCCCCCTCTGAGATTGCTAATCATCTCAATTTGATATGAAAAGGAGCCTACCTTTTTATTGTACCAAGATCAGTGAGTAGAAAGAGAAAACAAGATCCCTTCACAGAGAAGGTCAGAAAGAAACTTGGACAATTCTAATCTACTTATGAAGATATTACAGCTCAGCCTCTAGCTTCCCTCCTTCCCATCTGTCACTGTAATAAATGTTTGGATACTTTTAGCCACATAGAAGTTCTAGGTGTTTGTGATATATGACTACTTCATTGGTTACTATTCAGTTTGAACTAATTGAATTAATTGTCCCCAGCCTCTGGACCTATGCTAAAAGTTCCAAATGTATCATCAGAGAGCTGTTACCAACCCGATTGTTCTCCTAGATAAAAGAAAGGGATTGGGTCAGATAAGTTTGAAGGTCCCTTATAGTTAAAACATTTTTTGATTTTTTTTAATTCTTGTTGACTAGCTTCCTTTGGGTAGCAGTCTTTGTCCAGTTTTGCTTCTGTGATCAGACTTTGTATTAAACCTTTACTAAAATTCTTCCTCTCATCAATATTCCTACTGTTTGTTTCTTAGAACACTGGACATATATAGGTTTCTCCAATTTTGGTGGAGGAAGAGCACAAACAAATGTGACACTTAATTCTGCCATTACCTCAATCAACACTCTATTTCTATCTTTTTATTATCAATTTCTTGAATCCAGGAATTTACTTGAGTTCTTTTTAGTAGTTGCCTCAATTAAAAAACACCAACAGCAAGAAAACCACCACAACTAAATAATGCTTTATCCTCAAGCACTCATAATTTGGATCACACACAATTTTGCAGTCTCCACTCTAATGAAGAAAGCTTAGAGTAGGATTTACTCCAGAAGGCATAAGATATAGGATAACCAAGAATGCATATATAACCAAGATTAACCTATCCAACAAAACTAAATATGATCCTATAAGAGGGGAAAAAATCGATCTTTGACGAATTAGAGGACTTCTGAAAATTCATGATGAAAAAACCAGAGCCAAGTATAAACTTCAAAATAAAAACACAGAAGTCAAAAGAAACATAAAAAGGTAAACATGAACAATAAAAAGGGACTAATATTTAATTAGATTTGGGGATTTCTGTGCTAAAAGTCACAGATTCCTATGGATATTGGCATGGCTTGTGGAAATTTTGTTGAAGTCTTGATTGTTATTTCATGAGAAGATGTTACCTAAAAGTGTCTAGGTATTTTCATGGTTTTTAGAATTTACTTGCTCTTAGAAACAATATTTACTTTAACATTTCAAACCATCCCAAATTGACTGTTGACAGACCTTTATTTAACCTTTTTTGATTTTTCTGCTTTTTTCTAATAATTGTTCTTTTGTTTTTATTTTTTCTTTCTTTTGATTGATATTTTATTTAAATTTTCCAATTATGTGTTATGAAAGTTTTTCAGCACTCATCCCCTTGCATATTTATAAGTTACACAATTTTCTTCCACCCTCCTTTCCTCCCCCCAGTGGCGAATAGTCTAGTGAATGTTATATATGTTACACATGTTTAGCATTCATGTAAGTAATTTTGTGTATGATGAATTAGGACTAAGGGAAAAGAGAAAACATGGGATAGGGAGGAAAAATGTAAGAGAAATTTTGGAAAATTAATATATTGTTCATTCAGGTTCTGTGGGGGTTTTTTTCCATCTGTGTGGATGGTGTGATCCATAACAGGTCTCCCAGGGTTGTGCCAGTTCTCTGAACTAGCTGAGCAGAGCTACATCCATCCTAGTTGATCAGCTCACAATGCTGTTGTTAATGTGTACAATGTTCTCTTGATTCTGCTCACTTTCCTCAGAATCAGTTCATGTAATTCTTTCTGTGCTTCTCTAGTCTGATCATTTCTGGTTTCTTATAGAACAATGGTACTCCATAGTATTCAGATACCATAACTTATTCAGTCATTCCCCAATTGATGGGCATCCCCTCAGTTTCCAAACCTTTGTCATTACAAAAAAGAGCTGCTATGAAAATTTTGGAACATGTGGGACTTTTCCCATTTTTTCTGATTTCTTCTGGATATAGGCCTAACATTGGTATTGCTGGGTCAGTTTTATTGATCTTTGGGCATAGTTCCATATTTCTCTCCAGAATGGTTGGATTAGGTCACAACTCCAGCAACAGTACATGAATGTACCAATCTTCCTATAACCTTTCCAACATTGATTGTTTTCCCTTTTTATCATCTTAACCAATCTGATAGGTGTGAGGTGGTACCTCATGGTTATTTAATTTGCAATTCTCTAATCAATAATGATTTGGAACTTTTTTTTCCAAATGATTATATATAGCTTTTAATTTCTTTGAGAACTGCCTGTTCATATCATTTGGGGAATTTATCATTTGGGGAATGACTTGTAATCTTACAAATTTGTTTCAATTCTTTGTATATTTTAAAAATGAGACATCAGTATCCTTAGCTGTAAAAATTGTTCCCTATGGGGCAGCTAGGTGGTGTAGTGGATAAAGCACCAGCCTTGGAATCAGGAGTATCTGAGTTCAAATCTGGTCTCAGACACTTAATAATTATCTAGCTGTGTGGCCTTGGGCAAGCCACTTAACCCCATTTGCCTTGCAAAAAACCTAAAAAAAAAATTGTTTCCTAGCTTTTGTTTCCTTCTAATCTTGGCAGCTTTGGTTTTATTGGTGCAAAAACTTTTTTTTTTTTAGGATTTTTGCAAGGCAAATGGAGTTAAGTGGCTTGCCCAAGGCCACTGTGCCACTTAGTGCAAAAACTTTTAAATTTAATATTGTCAAACTCATTCATTTTGCAGTTTATGTTGTACCCTATTTCTTGTTTGATCATAATTTTCTCACTTTTCCATAGATCTGACAAGAGTATATCTTAATCTGTTAATTGGTCTATAGTCTTGTCCTTTATGTCTAAATCCTGTACTTATTTTGATCTTATATTTGTATAAGGGGTGAGATGTGTGTCTATGCCTAGCTTTTGCCATATTATTTTCAAGTTTTCCCAGTAGTTTTTGTCGAATAGTGAGATCTTATCCCAGAAGCTAATGTCTTTGTGTTTGTCAAACAATAGATTTTGAAAGTCATTTACTACTGTTTCTTTTGTACCTATTCTAATTCACTGGTCATTACTCCATGTACCAGACCATTTTGATGACTCCTCTTTATAGTATAGTTTTAGATCTGGTACATTTTTTTTCATCAGTTACCTTGATATTCTTGACCTTTGGTCACCTCAGATGAACTCTGCTACTATTTTTCCTAGCTCTGTAAAATAGTTATTTAGTAGTGTAATTGGCATGGCAATTTTAATTTGGTTAGAATTGCTATTTTTAATCTATTAGCTCAGCCCAACCATGAGCAATAGATGTTTTTCCAATTATTTAGAACTGACTTTATTTGTATGAAAAGTGTTTTGAAATTGTGTTCATACAGTTTCTGGATTTGTCTTGGAGGAAGCTTCCCAAATAATTTATATTGTCTGAAGTTATTTTAAATGGAATTTTCCTTCTTTTTCTCTTGCCCTTGGGCCTTGTTGTTCATGTGAAGAAATGCTGATGATACATGTGGGTTTATTTTATATCCTACTAATTTGGTGAAGTTGATGTATCAAATAGTTTTTTAGATGATTTTCTACAATTCTCTAAGTATACCATCATATCATCTGCAAATAGTGAAAGTTTTGCTTCCTCATTTCCAATTCAAATTCCTTCAATTTCTTTTTCTTTTCTTAGTGTGAAAGTTAACTTTTCTAATACTATTTTGAATAGTAATGGTGATAATGGACATCTTTATTTCATCCCTGATCCTACTGGAAATGTTCCTAGTTTATCCCCATTACATATAATATTTGTTGATGGTTTTAGATAGATACTGCCTATATTTTAAGAAAAACTGTATTCTTTAATGTTTTTATTAAGAATGGATGTTATATTTTGTCAAAGGCTTTTTCAGCATCTATTGAGATAATCATATGATTTCTATTGGTTTTGTTATTGATATATTCAATTATGTTGAGTGTTTTCCTAATACTAAACCATCCCTGTCTACCTGATATAAGGCCTACCTGATCATGGTATATTATCCTAGTAAATAACTTTTCAACTCTTTGCTAAAATTTTATTTAAGATTTTTACATAAATGTTTATTGGGGAGATTGGTCTATAATTTTCTTTGTTTTGCCTCTTCCTGATTTAAGTATCAGCACCATATTGGTGTCATAAAAAGAATTTGATAGAACTCCTTTTTTCTATTTTTTAAAAAGTTTATGTAGAATTGAAATTAATTGTTGCTTAAATGTTTGGTAGAATTCACATGTAAATCCTTCTGGACCTGGAGACTTTTTCATAGGGATTTTTTTGATGGTTTCTTCAATTTCTTTTCTGAAATGGGGTTATTTAAATATTTTATTTTCTCTTGGTAGTTTGTAATGTAAATATTCATTCATTTCACTCAGGTTGTCAAATTTATTGTCATACAGTTGGGAAAAATAGCTCCAAATTATCTCTTTAATTTCCTCCTTCCCTTTCCATTTTTGATACTGGTAATTTGGAATTCTTTCTATTTTTTTCCTCAGATTAACCAAAGGTTGATCTATTTCATTATTTTTTTCATAAAATCAACTCTTAGTTTTATTTATTAATCAATGGTTTTCTTGCTTACAATTTTATTAATCCCTCCTTTGATTTTCAGAATTTCTAATTTGGTATTTAATTGGGGATCTTTAATTTGTTCTTTTTCTGACATTTTCAGTTGCATATCCAGTTATTGATCTCCCTCCCTATTTTATTCATATAAGCATTTAGAGATAAAACATTTTCCCCTAAAAACTGCTGTATTGGGCGGCTAGGTGGCAGTGAATAGAGCACCAGCCTCTGAGTCAGGAGTACCTGGGTTCAAATCCGACCTCAGACACTTAATAATTACCTAGCCGTGTGGCCTTGGGCAAGCCACTTAACCCCATTGCCTTGAAAAATCTAAAAACAAAAATGCTGTGTCTGTATCTCATAAATTTTGGTCTGATGTCTCATTCTTTTCCTTTTCTTGGATGAAATGGTTGATTATTTCCATGATTTGATGTTAGGACCTTCATGTGACCCTCCCTGCTGGCTTGCTATCTAAATGTCCTGACCTGGGCTGCACCATGAACAGAAGTTACCCACTGTCTTTCTGCTCTCCTGCCTAGCTGAGCTTTACTTCCCCTTTTCAATGGAAGAGACAGACCTTCACTGAGGATCCTCCACAATGTCTATATTTGAGGGGGGCAGGATCTGTAGCTGTAATGTCTGTGTAAAATCTTCATTTAATGTTACATGGGGAAAAGCTCTGGGAGCTTCCTAGCTTCACGCTGCCATCTTGGCTTTGCCCTGGAAGTGTTCATAATAGTCCCAATATTGATATATTCTGAAATTTACTTCAATGACAGATGCAAAGCTGATGACATGTAAACTATCCCACAATACCAATTTGATTCATTCTGGAAGTTTTGAAATCATGTCAATACCATTCAATTTGAAGAGAGTTCTAAGTCATATTTATTAGAAACATTGTTAAGATGGTACAAAATCATAATACAAAATATTAAAAAATTGCAGATGTTCAGGAAACTGTATATTTGTATAGATGCTTAGATTATTATAAACATACATTCAATCAAATCCAATTGTCCACACTATATATATAGAATGCCCCATGAAGACAGCCTCAAATTACTTGCTATGTACAATCTATTTTCTTTTTTTTTTTTGCTTTTTTCAAAATTTTTTTTGTAATTTAATATTTATTCTCATTTTGTACAATTTTTTATACATTAATAAAATATTCTTGTTTAAGAGTAAACAAAGTACCCCCTCCCCCCAAAAATATAGACTTGAGCGATAAAGGAAAAGGGAGAGAAAAAATTAAAATTAAAAACATAATAGTAATAATTGTGGGTATGGCCAGGTGGTGCAGTGGACGGAACACCAGCCCTGGAGCCAGTAGCACCCAAGCCCATATCCAGCCCTGTACACCCAACAATCACCCAGCTGTGTGACATGCAAGCCCCCCCCCAACCCCACTGCCCTACATAAACAAAAAAAAGACCTAAAATAAAATAAAATAAAACAGTAATAATAGTAGGGGCGGCTGGGTGGCAGACAGAGCACTGGCCCTTGAGCCAGTAGCACCTGGGTCCGAATCCAGCCTCAGACACCCAACGATCACCCTGCTATGCGGCCCCAGGCAGGCCACCCAGCCCCATTTGCCCTGCACCCCCCCCAAAATAATAATAATAAAAAAATGTGCTTCAGTCTTTGTTCCAACACCAACAACTCTGTCGCGGGTGGATCACGTTCTTTATGATAAATCCATCACAAAAGTTACTTCCATATTTTTCCAACGTTGCCATTGCTGATCGCAACTCCCTCCTTTTGTATTTCTCCACTATTGTGTACTATATTTTCTCTCTCCTTTCACTCTGACTCTGCTGTAGGGTAGCTGAGTGGCCCAGCAGACAGATGCCCGGCTCTGGGGCCAAGAGGCCCTGAGCCCCCATACCACCCCTTAGGCCCAGCATCCACCTGGTGCTATGGTCCCGGACAGGCCATCCAATCCCAGCCCCTTGGAAGAAGTAAAAAAGAAAATGTGTTATATCTGATCACTCTCCCCCAGTCCATCCTCTCCTCCATCACTCACATCATCCCCCTTCCCCCTGTCCCCGCCCTTCTTACTCCAGATGTCTATACCCCATTGAGTATATATGCTGTTTTCCTCTCCTAACCACCTCTGATGAGAGAAAAGATTCTCTCATTCCCCCTTGTCTTCCCCAATTGCATATCATTGCAATAGCTCATTGTAATAAAGAAAAATCTTATTATATGAAATAGCTTGGCTTATTCCCCCTCTCCTTTTTCTTTCTCCCATTACATTTCCCTTTTTTCTATTGACTCCATTTTTACACCATATTTTATCTTCAAATTCAGCTTTCTCCTGTGCTTCTACTATAAAAACTCCCTCTACCTGCTCTATTAACTGAGAAGGTTCATATGAGTATTATCACTGTCATTTTTCTATGCAGGAATACATGCAGTTCATCATCATTAAGTTCCCTCATATTTTCCCCTTCTCCTCCAATCTCCGTGCTTCACCTGAGTCCTGTATCTGAAGATCAAACCTTCTGTTCAGCTCTGGCCATTCCAACAGGAACACTTGAAATTTCCCTGGTTCATTGAAAGTCCATCTTTTTCCCTGGAAGAGGACATTCAGCCTTGCTGGGTAGTCGATTCTTGGCTGCATTCTAAGCTCTTATGCCTTCCGGTATATTATATTCCAAGCCCTACAGGCTTCCAATGTAGTTGCTGCTAAGTCCTGTGTGATCCTGACTGCAGCTCCATGATATTTGAATTGTGTCCTTCTGGCTGCTTGTAATATTTTCTCTTTGACTTGGGAGTTCTGGAACTTGGCTATAATATTCCTGGGGATTGGTTTTTTGGGATCTCTTTCTGGGGGGATCAGTGGATTCTCTCCATTTCTATTTTGCCTTCTGCTTCTAGGATATCAGGGCAATTTTCCTGTAGTAATTCTTTGAAAATGATGTCAAGGCTCTTTTCCTGATCATGACTTTCAGGTATTCCAATAATTTTTAAATTATCTTTCCTAAATCTGTTTTCCATATCAGTTGTTTTTTCAATGAGATGTTTTACATGTTCTTCTAATTTTTCATTCCTTTGGTTTTGAAGTATTGGTTCCTGATTTCTAGTAAATTCATCAATCTCCCTGAGTTCTATTCTTTGTCTGAAGGATTTGTTTTCCTCAAAGAGCTTTCTTATCTCTTTTTCCTTATCTCTTTTAAAGCATTCTTGTCTTCAATAACTATTTTTTTTTAGGTTTTTGCAAGGCAAACGGGGTCAAGTGGCCTGCTCAAGGCCACACAGCTAGGTAATTATTAAGTGTCTGAGACTGGATTTGAACCCAGGTACTCCTGACTCCAGGGACGGTGCATTATCCACTATGCCACCTAGCCGCCCCCCTCAATAACTTTTTGAACTGTTTTATCCATTTGACCTAAGCTGGTTTTTAGCATGCTATTTTCTTCAGCATTTTTTTGGATTTCCTTGATTAAGCTGCTGACTTCGTTTTCATGTTTTTCCTGCATCTCTCTCATTTCTTTCCCCAGTTTTTCTTCTAACTCCCTCATTTGATTTTCAAAGTCTTTTTTGAGCTCTGTCATAGCCTGAGCCCAATTCCTGTTTTTCTTGGAGTCTTTAGATGCAGGAGCTTGTGCTTCCTCATCTTCAGACTAAGTGTTTTGATCCTTGGGATCACAGGCAAAATATTTCTCAATGGTGTTCCTCTTGTTTCTCTGCTTGCTCATTTTCCCAGCCTAAGCCTGTTTTGGGGGTGCTTCCTGAGCTTTTTGGACACTCCCACAAGGGTCTCAGTGTATGAGGCTCTGTCCTCCCTCCTGGTCTGTGAATGACCATAAGCGCCCCCCTCTGCCACAGGGCTGAGGTGGGGGGGGCCTGCTGAATGTGGTCAGAGCCCCAGAGTCCTGTTCCAGGGGCAGAGGACAGAGCTCAGTAGTCTCTCTCTCTCTCTCTCTCTCTCTCTCTCCACTCCCCTCCCTGGGTTCAATGGGCTCATGCCCTGGGGGCTCCTGCTTACTGGCGCCGCCTGCTTCTGTTTCCTGGATCAGGACTGCCCTGGCCACAATGCTCGCTGTGTTCCTTGAGGGCTGGGCTTCATGTGCATGTTCTGGCAGAGGTCCCCCCCCCCGCCCCCGTTCCCCCAATTTGTGCCTGGTGTTCCCTGGGGTGTAGATCAGGAAACTCCCCCACTGCTGTGAGCCATGCTCCCAGTGCCCTGGGGCTGCCTCCGGGAGGCTGAAAGTCTTTTGCTCGGGCCATCCCTCCAGCGGGCTTCCCCTCCCGGGGAGCAGAGCCTTTATGCTCTTTTCCAGGTTACCTTGAGCAGGAGAACTGCCTCGCTGGGTCCCTTTGTAGGTTCTGTCTCTTGAAAGTTTAGTTAGAGTCCTTAATTTATGCGTTTTATGAGAGAGCTCCTAAGACAGGATATGCTTTTGTCACCATCTTGGCTCCTCCCTGGAGTTTGCTTTTGATCTGCAATGTATTTTCTAGTCAAATTGGACTACTCTGTTCCTGTAGAACATACCTTATGCTCCCCTACTTTGATATGTTTCCCACACTTGGAATATGTTTTATGTTTCTCCTGTTGAATTTCTATCCATCCTTTAAAGCCCAAATCAACTATTATCTTTCCCCAACTTCAGCCCTAATGACATTCTTCTTCAGACATCACACAATATTTTATTTTGCAACTATAATGTCCTTATGTAGTATTTGTATTCCAATTGTATATGTCTCTTACCCCCATTCTAGACTGAAAGCTCCAAGAAGACAGGGACTTTGTCTATATAAACTTTGTTTTTTTCTTAAGTACTTTGAATATAAATAAAATATATTTGATAAGTGTAATTGAATAATTGACTAAATGAAATAAAAATTCCTGGTGTCATCTTAAAGGCCCATCACAGGTTGAATACAAGCTGCATGCTGGGTTATTTTCTACTACCCTTTACAAATGAGTCAGCTTATGGTTATTTAAAATTCATTCTGTACATTATTACCTCCTTTCTTTGTTTGTCTTGCCTCCTTGGGCCACTTCAGACCCATTCTCAAATTATTAGGATGCTACTTATAGTATAAGGTCCAGACCCGCCCCCACCCCCAACCACCACCATGAATCCTTCCTGATTACCTTAATTTTAAGTAATTTCTTGTTCTGATGGATTTCTGTAGCCCTTATTCTTATTATCATTTATATGGATGTTATACCCAATTTGTTCTCAAACTTCTTGGTTTCAGATGACTTTATATATTCTCTTTTTTGTTTGTTTTTTTTATTTGTGCAAGGTAACAGGGTTAAGTGTCTTGCCCAAAGTCATACAGCTAAGTAGTAAGTGTTTGAGGTTGAATTTGAACTCAGGTCCTCCTGCCTTCAGGGTCAGTGCTCTATCCACTATGACACATACCTGCCCCTACTTTATATACTCTTTTTTTTTCTTTTTAAGGTTTTTGCAAGGCAGATGGGGTTAAGTAGCTTGCCCAAGGCCACACAGGTAATTATTAAGTGCCTGAGACCAGATTTGAACCCAGATCTTCCTGACTCCAGGGCCAGTGCTTTATCCACTGTGCCACCTAGCTGCCCCTTAGTTTATATATACTCTTAAAAATTGTTGAAGATTCAAAGATCTTTTATTTATATTTATCATATCTATGAATATTTATTTTATTAAAAATTAAAATGGTTTAAAGTTTTTGTAATTGTTAATTCATTTAAACAAATCATTACAAGTTAATATAAACAATAAAATTTTATATGAAAAAATATTTTCCAAGACACACAAAGATTAGCAAGAAGAATATCATTGTTTTATGTATTTTTTTTACAAATTTCTTTAGTGTTTTGTTTAATAGGAGACAGATTCTCACATATGATCCATTCTGTTGTGATATTTTGTTTTGGTTGAAATATTGGAAGAAAATCTAGTGACACATATGATTTGATAAAGGGAGCTGTTTTTAATAAGAAAATAATGCTTCATAATATTTTGAAGATAGTTTTGACCTTGTAGCCTTTCTCCCCTGCCATCTCCCCAAAGGGTCTTTCAGAAATCTGAGGATCACACTTTGAGAACTGCTGTTTTTATATTATATTGTATCACAGATGTGTTATTTCATTATTTTTTAATTCTTTGTAAACTCCTAGAGGATAGACTGAATCTTTTTTGTTGTTGTTGTTTCTCCTATAGCACCTTGCCTTGCATATATTTTCAGATTATATGTATATTAAAAAAACTAATTAATGAGCCAAGTTATTGTTAATTGACTACCTTATAAAGTTGTTGTACAGAAAATGCTTTATAAATTATCAATCATTATATAATCATGAAGTATCATGTCCATTTTTAGATTTTCCTTTATATTTTTAATTCATGTGGATTGATAGGTTTTTCATTTTTGTTGACCCAGTGTTTTTCTTTCTTTTTTTTTTTTAAGATTTTTACAAGGCAATGGGGTTAAGTGGCTTGCCCAAGGCTACACAGCTAGGTAATTATTAAGTGTCTGAGGCCGGATTTGAACTCAAATACTCCTGACTCCAAGGCCGGTGCTCTATCCACTGCGCCATCTAGCCACCCCTGTCCCAGTGTTTTTGATCAGTCTTGTGTGAGATTCTAATTTCTGCCTTTCCCCATCAAAGAAAAGGAGAAGTTGATCTTTGGAACAAAATAACTATATTGCAATAATGGTATTTCTTTAGGTAAGGGAATAGTCTTCGGTTCCCCTGGGTCAGGTCTCACTTGCAAAAACCCAGGATTAGCAGCAGCAACTTAGTCCTTAAGATCCCTGTTCCTGGTCAGAGAAGCCTTACGTGTGATATAGGTGAGAATGCTAAATAGTAAACATTTATATTATACTAAATAGTTTGCAAAATATATTCCTCAACAACAATCCTGTGAGGCAAGTAGCTTGAAACTGTGTCTAAGACCTGGCCTTGGAACCAGGAAAAAGTATCTGACACAGTGTTGGGTGACCCTTAGCCATTAATTACTATCTACATAGCCCAAGTAAATCTCTAAGACCATAAAATGCAGAGATACTGACCTGCATTGGTAGAAGGAATTTCTTCATCTAATCAAAAGAAATCAACTTAATACTATTTTACAAGAGAAGAAACTGAGGCCAAAGAGATTAAGCGACATGTCCAAGTCACCTAGAAAATGTTAAGAGAGGGGGCGGAGCCAAGATGGTGACATGAAGGGATCAAGTCTTAGGAGCTCTCTGATAAAAACTCATAAACTAAGTACTCTAACTAAACTTTCGAGAGACAGAACCCACAAAGGGACCCAGTGAGGCAGTTCTCTTACTCAAGGTAACCTGGAAAAGAGCAGAAAGGCTCTACTCCCCGGGGGTCGGAGGGGCAGCCAGCTGGAGGGGTGGCCTACCAGAACGAAAGAACTTCAGCCTCCCAGAGGCAGCCCCAGGGCGCTGGGAGCTGCGGCTCACAGCAGTGGGGGAGTCTCCTGAGCTGCACCCCGGGGAGAACTGGGTACAAAGTGGGGGAACAGTGGAGGACCTCTGCCAGAGCGAGCATGTGGAGCCCAGCCCTCAGGGCACACAGGGAGCAGCTTGGTCTCTCGGCAGCCCAGATCCGGAAACAGAAGCAGGCAGAGCTGGTAAGCAGGAGCCCCCAGGGCATGAGCCTATTGAGCTGAGGGAGGGGAGTGAAGAGAGAGAGACTGCCTAGCTCTGTCCTCTGCCCCTGGAACAGGACTCTGGGGCTCTGACCACATTCAGATCCTGATCCCAGTCTAGGCTCCCCCATAGAACAGCAGCGCCCCCCCCCACCTCGGCCCCATGGCAGAGGGCGGTGCATATGGTCATTCACAGACCAGGAGGGAGGACAGAGCCTCACACACTGAGACCCTTGTGGGAGTGTCCAAAAAGCTCAGGAAGCACCCCAAAAAACAGGCTTAGGCTGGAAAAATGAGCAAGCAAAGAAACAAGAGGATGACCATTGAGAAATATTTTGCAAATGAGCCCAAAAAGGATCAAAATACTCAGTCTGAAGATGAGGAAGCACAAGCTCCTGCATCTAAAGACTCCAAGAAAAACAGAAATTGGGCTCAGGCTATGATAGAGCTCAAAAAAGACTTTGAAAATCAAATGAGGGAGTTGGAAGAAAAACTGGGAAAAGAAAGGAGAGAGATGCAGGAAAAACATGAAAATGAAGTCAGCAGCTTAGTCAAGGAAATCCAAAAAAAATGCTGAAGAAAATAGCATGCTAAAAACCAGCTTAGGTCAAATGGATAAAAGAGTTCAAAAAGTTATTGAGGAGAAGAATGCTTTCAAAAGCAAAACTGGCCAGATGGAAAAAGAGATAAGAAAACTCTGAGGAGAACAAATCCTTCAGACAAAGAATAGAATTGAGGGAGATTGATGAATTTGCCAGAAATCAGGAATCAATACTTCAAAACCAAAAAAATGAAAAATTAGAAGAAAATGTGAAATATGTCATTGAAAAAACAACTGATATGGAAAACAGACTTAGGAAAGATAATTTTAAAATTATTGGAATACCTGAAAGTCATGATCAGGAAAAGAGCCTTGACATCATTTTCAAAGAATTACTACAGGAAAATTGCCCTGATATTCTAGAAGCAGAGGGCAAAATAGAAATGGAAATGGAGAGAATCCACCGATCCCCCCCCGAGAAAGAGATCCCAAAAAACCAGGAATATTAAAGCCGAGTTCCAGAACTCCCAAGTCAAAGAGAAAATATTACAAGCAGCCAGAAGGACACAGTTCAAATATCATGGAGCTGCAGTCAGGATCACACAGGACTTAGCAGCAGCTACACTGGAAGCTCGTAGGGCTTGGAATATAATATACCAGAAGGCAAAAGAGCTTAGAATGCAGCCAAAAATGAACTACACAGCGAGGCTGAATGTCCTCTTCCAGGGAAAAAGATGGACTTTCAATCAACCAGGGGAATTTCAAATGTTCCTGTTGGAATGGCCAGAGCTGAACAGAAGGTTTGATCTTCAGATACAGGACTCAGGTGAAGCATGGAGATTGGAGGAGAGGGGGAAAATATGAGGGACTTAATGATGATGAACTGCATGTATTCCTGCATAGAAAAATGACACTGATAAGACTCATGTGAACCTTCTCAGTTAATAGAGCAGGTAGAGGGAGCTTTTATAGTTGAAGCACAAGCTATTTCATATAATAAGATTTTTCTTTATTACAATGAGCTATTGCAATGATATGGAAGGGGGGAGGCAAGGAGGAAAGAGGTAACCTTTACTCTCATCAGAGATGGCTAGGAGAGGAAACAGCAAATATACTTAATGGGGTATAGGCATCTGGAGTAAGAAGGAGGGGGGAGCAGGGGGAAGGGGTGGGGATGTGAATAAAGGAGGAGAGGATGGACCATGGGGGAAGAGTAGTCAGATATAACACATTTTCTGTTTTACTTCTTGCAAGGGGCTGGGATTGGATGGCCTGACCAGAACCATTGGGGCCAGGTGGATTCTGGGCCTAAGGGGTGGTATGGGGGCTCAGGGCTTCTTGGCCCCAGGACCAGGGATCTGTCTGCTGCACCACTCAGCTACCCTACAGCAGAGTCAGAGTGAAAGGAGAGAGAAAATATAGTACATGGTAGTGGGGAAATAAGAAAGGAGGGTGTTGCTATCAGCAATGGCAACGTTGGAAAAATATGGAAGTAACTTTTGTGATGGACTTATAAAGAATGTGATCCACCCATGACAGAGTTGTTGGTGTTGGAGCAAAAGACTGAAGCACATTTTGTTATTATTTGGGGGAGGGTGTAGGGCAAATGGGGCTGGGTGGCCTGCCTGGGGTCGCATAGCAGGGTGATTTTTGGGTGCCTGGGGCCAGATTTGGACCCAGGTGCTCCTGGCTCAAGGGCCAATGCTCTGTCTGCCACCCAGCCGCCCCTGCTATTTTTACTATTTTATTTTATTTTGGGTCTTTTTTTTTTCTTCTTTTTGGTTTTTTGCAGAGCAGTGGGGATCGGGTGGCTTGCATGTCACATGGCTGGGTGATTATTGGGTTTATGAGGCTGGATATGGACTTGGGCGCTCGTGGCTCCAGGGCTGGTGCTTCGTCCACTGCACCACCTGGCCATACCTACAATTATTACTATTTTTTTTAATTTTAATTTTTTTCTCTCCCCTTTACTTTTTTCACCCAAGCAAGTCTATCTATATTCATGGGGGAGGGGTATTTTGTTTACTTGTAAACAAGAATATTTTATTAATGTAAAAAAAAAACATTTGTACAAAATGAGAATAAAAAAAACTAAAAAAAAAAAAGAAAAGAAAATGTTAAGAGATGGGACTTGAATTTAGGCTTCCTGATTCCAAAATTGAGTGCTTAATCCACCATAAAGCACTACTTCATTTAAATTAAGAGAAATATAAGAGTGAATTCTTTGTTGTTGTTGGAGTAGATGGCCATATCCTTGATGTCTTTGTGTAGGGAATTCCCTCCAATGATATAGATTGAGAGTTCACCTGAAATTTATAGTCTTCAATTGTTTGGGTCATTGAAAAATCAATTGTTTGGGTCATTGAAAAATCAAGTGATTTGCCTAGTGTCACACAGCCAGTAGGTAACAGAAGCAAGACTTGAATATTAGTCTTCCTGACTCCAAGGCTAACAACCTATCTCCATTCTGACAGTGTACATCTAGACATTTTATTGTTCAGTCATTTCAGTATTCTATTTGGGGTTTTCTTGGTAAAATATTCTTCTACAGTTCATTTTACAGATAAAGAAACTGAGACAAGCAGGGTTAAGTGACTTCCCCAGGGTCATAAATTTGTGTCTGAGGTCAGATTTGAACTCAGGTCTTCCTGACTCCAGGTACCCTGTGAGAATGTGATCAATATAGGGATTGGATGGGGCTTAGTGTTAGAGAGATCTACTTCTATCCTCAATTCAGTATTTTCTCTCTCCTCTCCTCTACCTCCAACTCCTAGGATTGTCAGAAAAGGAAACAAAAAGTATTTCCAAAATAAACATGAGGATCCATTTAATACCCATGGGATAGTTTTAGCCATCACTTAACCCTCTGCCAGGGTTAAATAATTGACTGAAACATATGCTCAACCTACTTTATCTTATTAATCAGTATAGGTGGCACTTAATCCCTATACCAAGGAAGTGACAGATATTTGCTCATCAAGCACTCTCTCTTTCTCTCCATTAATTACAACAATAATAATTATTATTAAAATCAATGTCTAATTGGGAATTAATATCCTAAAACACTCATCTTCAAAAGATTGTGGGTATTCAAGTCATTTCCCAATCATCTCCTACTATGTCACCTATACTTCTGGTTGTCATTCCTTCCTGTTTTCCCTTCTAAAGAAACCTTGGACTCTGCCCTTTAGGGAGCTAGGGGTCAGAAAGAGGATTTGCTTCATTTTGTCCAGATCCAGAACTCCACCAGAATAAATTCCCAGATATCTTTCTTCATAATCATAGGTTCCTTTAATGTGTTGTTAATAAATGATCTATCAGTGAATAAACAAAAGTTTGTGGGGGTGAGTTGGGTCAGTAATTAATGAGTCAGTAATTTATTTTAATATACAAATTTAGAATCATAACCATATTTCAGTCATTGAAGCTTCTGATTCATGCTACCCATGATTTTGTATAATATGGGGTAGCTTGGTTGAATCAAGGTCCATTTTGTCATAATATGAACCAAATTAGTTGCATCTCTCTTCCAACTTTACGTATGATACATGTATTACAGAGAAGCCTGCATTTTGAAACAAAAAAAATCTGAAGTTTAAACACTTAAAAAGAAAGTAAAATTTCCTTTTAATTAGTGATAAACTGGCAAAATTTATTTGGCAAAATATTTTATTGATGAAAATTGAACAGTTACAACTTTCATTCTTTCATATACAATATTTAAATTAGCTGAAATAAATTCATCATTTATAAAATAACAGAGATTATTCCTTAAACTGTGGCATAGTCACATTCAGTTTAGATTCCAAAATACAATACAAGAAATGTAAAATATACATTTAAAATATAAAATCATGATTATCATCTATGAATCTGTAAGAACAATGAATAAAGAATGACCTAAACCTGAGTGACAAAGTAGAGGGTTGGAGTCAGAGGTGGTCAGTTATTGGACAGTGATTAATTCCTTATGATACTTTGCTTACTAAGGAGAAATAAGATTGGGAGGGGGGGGGAAAATCCCAGTTCCCACCTCATTGGGCAAATTTGTTGGCCCTCCTGCAGAGGAATGAATGGAGCAAATTTCTTTTCAATTGTTTTCTTCATAAAGTCCTTCATAAATATTTTATGTATTATTTTAATATTTTAAATATTTTATTTTATTTATTTTTTAAATTTATTTTTATTAAAGATATTGAGTTTTACATTTTCCCCCAATGTTGCTTCCCTCCCCCTCCCCCCCACGGAAAGCACTCTGTCAGTCTTTACTTTAATATTTTAAATATTTTAAAGTATTTTTTAACAAAAATAATTCATATTTTTTTTTGATTCAAAGTCTTGGACTTATTTAAAGGGAATGTATTTTAATGGAAAAAGTGACAAAAGCATAAATTAAAATTGATGTAATTTAAAAAACATTCTTTTACATGAGACGATGATAAATTGAGACTTGTCTCAACTTAATAATACAAGAAATAGAATTGTGTATTAGTAATCATATCAATATAGTGATGTATATATTATATAATTATATGTCAGTGGAAGACTCAAAAATATAGTAATAGCAGATTCATTGTATTTTGCTACTTTAGCTAATGTATGTATGAGAATTGGGAACAGAGGGAGTCACAATGGCAAAAACTGTTATTCTTCAAGGCCAATCAACCTAAAGTCCTTGTTCTACTCTCTATTGGGGAAAGAACTTTTAGAACTTTGACTTTCAATTCAGTAATCTAGGAAAACTTTGTAGACAGACCCCCAGATCTCTTTTCCCACATTATAAAAACTGTATCTGTCCAAATTTTGATCCAGAAGGAAAATGAAATAAAAAGAAAATGCCCTGGGAATTTCAGTCAAGATAAGCAAAGATTTCAAAAGCCTCATCCACAGATCGACAGGTCTGGAAGAAATCTGGTACAGAGTCAACAATTGTGAGAGAAGGCTTTGCTAACAAGAAATATGATGAAATGGTACCAATTTTGGAAGAAGACCCTATTCTAGTTTTCAAATCATATTCCAAAGTATAAAATATACCAATTGATAAAGTGATTCCCAAATGCTGAAACTTCACTTAACTTTTGAGAAAAAAGTTCTATTTCTTTCTTCTTTCATATCCTTGTGAGAAACCCCAGTTTGAAGCTGCTGGGGATTTCTATCATTTCCAGAGCATGTGGAGAAGGGATAAAGGGAAATGTGACTTGAAAGAGATATTTGGTATCCAACATCAGCTGGCCTGTATCCTCTCGGCTATTCAGCAGAGCCTGAAATGAGAGCCAAAGGAAAGAGAGTAATATCAATTCTTTGCTGGATATTTAAAATTTCCAAAGGGAATACACAAATACATTTATTTCCAATACTTCCTGCTTTAATTTCATTATTTTTGATCTGCTGGATACTCTTAAGTCTAGGCTTTCATTCCTCAGGGGACTGATTATACTGGTTTCTAACTTCTCACTATTAATGACAGCTTATATTTTTAGATTTATTAGTTTCTGCTAGAGGTTTTAGTAAGGCACTTAACAGTTTGCAAAATACTTTTTTTCACATAATTCTCCTATAAGTAGTATAATAATTAACATCCCCATTTTACAGAGTAGGTAACTGACAAAGTTAAGTGATTGCTCAAGGTTCTGTAGCTGCTGAATCATGGAGCTCAAGCCCAAGTCTATTGACTCTGAGTCTTTCTACAAGATATAGTTCTACAAGTTATAGTTACTTGAACCAAATATGAAAAGACCTCAAATATTTTAAATTATATTGAGTTAATCTCTCTTGCTATGCATTCTCCTCAAATAATTGGCAAAATCCTCCCCAATTCATTTAAATCCTTTCCAATTTGTTTAGAAAATCCTTACTTAAAAGATTCAACTTTAGACTCAGTAATCACTAAATATGATGAAGCCTCAAAAGGCAGACTTTTTTTTTTAATGCATTCAAATTCTTTGGATGGACACAAGAGAAAAAAAAACTACAGGTAGGCATTTTCTCTCCCTTTCTTTCCCCTCTTCACCCTTAGAACTGAAATAACTTCAACTTCCTTTAGTACTTGGAAGGTTCCTCTTGTTTTTCCCCCAACTCAGGTTTCAACTTTGGATCTGAGGCGTTTCTTAATAAAAGCATCTTCAATACAATTCTAGAAGCAGATAGAAAGACAGGGAGGATATACCCGTTTCCCACAATATTGATCTTTTCTGATAGGGCTTCTTATTTTGGAAGTTTTTCCATTTCACTGTAGCTTGGAAACTGTATATTTGGTTAGGTGACATGTATTTAAAATGTTATTAAATTTTTACAGATCAATCAATATTCTTTCCAGGTTATTGTGGGCAACAGTTCAGTCTTTGATAATGTTCCAGTATGATTGGTTGTCAAGTTCTTTTGGATATTTTGAAGTTGATATTTGTAGCATGAGAGGTTGTTGTCTGCCAGTCAATGAAAGATAGTAAACTTCTGAAATATATAACTCCAGCCACCAATCTAAATGTCATTACCATGGCTTAACTGAAACTTATCAAGAATTGCATTCAGAATTTAATATTTATTTATGACTACAATGTAACCCCCTGTGGGTATAATGATAAAATGTAATAATGCCATATAAATGGTCTTTGAGGGCTGCATGTTGACCATGGGTGAACATCCTTGTATTATTCTCATATTTATTGGAAAAGAATAGGACCTTTGCATGTGCTTATTTTACTTTTTAGAAAGATTTCTCTATATTAAAAAATTTCCTATGCCTATATTTTGTATAAGTATAGGCATATGCCATTTTGTATAGGCATAACTGACTATTGCACTTTGTCAAAGATTTACGCATCAATTGAGATAATCATGTGGTTTTTTTAGATGTTTTTGGTTTTTAATATGATTAATTACATTGTTTTCCTAATGCTGAAACCTCCTTGCATCCCTGGTACAAATCCAACTTGGTATTAATAAATGATTGCTTGTATAAATCATTATAGTCATAGAATTTTGTCTAAAATTTTTGAATTGATGTTCATGAGTGATATTGATCTATAGTTTTTCTTCTATTTTATACTTTTTTGGTTTAAGATTAAGGACTATATTTGTCTCAAAAGAATTCTGGTAGGGTTCTCTCAGTTTTTGAAATAAATTTATTATAGTATAGTTACTAATTTCTGTGGGGGTTTTTGGGTGAGGCAATTGGGGTTAAGTGACTTGTCACATAGCTAGTGTCATGTCTAAGGCAGATTTGAACTCAAGTCCTTCTGACTTCAGAGCCAGTGCTCTATCCAACTGTACCACCTAGCTGCCTCAGCTAATTGTTTTTTTAAAAGTTTGACAGAATTCTCATGTGAATCTTTCAGGACCAAGAGTATGTCTGTCTGTCTCTCCCTCCCTCTATCTCTTTCAGAGTTCCTTTACATTTTCTTTCTTGTTTTCTGAGATTGGATTATTTCAGATTTCAGTTTGATTATTTTTATATTTTTGAAAATATTCCTCTATTATTTTGTATTCTTGGTTTTGTTAACACAATATCTATGCATAATAGGTTCTGATTATTCTTTTTGTTTTGCTTTTGTTATCCTTGTTATTTTGATTTTCTGTCATTTTAGTCAAATGGGATAAAAGTTTATTAATTTTTTCATCTGTGCTTTTTTTTGTTTCTGATTTAGATTCAACTTATCAATCCTCTCTATTTTGATTTTGCTAACATATTTTTCCCCCTTAAGGAATTCTTTAGCTGCATCTCAGAGATTTGGGGTATGTTGTTTAATCATAATTTTCTTCTCATATTGTTTCTATGATTTGTTTTTTGACCCTCTAGTTATTTAGGATTTCAGTTGCTAAGTCTCCATTTAGGTCTGTGTCTTTTGTTTGTGTGGTCCTTGAACCACTGACTATTTTTATTGTACTATAGTTTGTAAAAGATATATTTACTCTTTCTGACTTTTTTTACATTAACATCCCTATATAACATCCCATTCATGGGTCTTTTTTTTTGGTAAGAATTTCATTTTGTAGGGGCGGCTAGGTGGCGCAGTGGATAGAGCATCGGCCTTGGAATCAGGAGTACCTGAGTTCAAATCAGGCCTCAGACACTTAATAATTACCTAGCTGTGTGGCCTTGGGTAAGCCACTTAACCCCATTGCTTTGCAAAAACCTTAAAAAAAAAAAAGAAAAAAAAAGAATTTCATTTTGTGCTTAATAAAGTATGTTATTTTTCTGTCTCACTTAGATGATGCCATAAATATTTTAGCACTGGTTTCTTCAGCAGTTTTATTCAGTTCCATATTTTCTCTTTGTTAAATTTATCCAAAATAGAGAATTAAAATATCCAGTCTCTTCAGCTAATGTTTTTCTTTATGAATTTGGATACTAATGCATTAGAGCATATAAATTTAATATTGATATTGTTTTGTTGAATATGATTCCTTTCAGAATAATGTAATTTCTATTTTAAAATTTAATTTCTTTTTTGTTACATTTTAAATTCCAAATTGTCTCCATTCCCCCGTCTTTACCCCAATTAGAAAAGGTCATCATTTGATTTATAAATATATGTAAAAACATACTACATGCATTTTTTATTTTTCAAATTTTTCTCTGGAGGTGGATAGCATCTTCCTCCATAGGTCTTTTAAAGTTGATTTGAATATTTTTAGTATTTAAAATAATTTGATTGTTCACATTATTCTTCAAACAATATTGCTGTTACTGTATATGATGTTCAACTTGATTGTGCTCATTTAACTTTTCATTATTTCATGCAAGTCTTTCCATATTTTTCTAAAATCAACCAGCTCATCATTTCTTATAGCACAGTAATATTCCATCACAATCATATAGCACAACTTGTTTAGCTATTCCCCAAATGCTGGGAATATTCTCCAAGTTCTCTGCCACTACAAAGAGAGTTTCTATAAATATTTTTGATTATATAAGTTCATCTCTTTTTTCTCTGATAACCTTGGGAAACAAGGCCACACAGCTAGATAATTATTAAATGTCTGAGGCCGAATTTGAACTCAGGTACTCCTGACTCCAGGGCTGGTGCTCTATCCACTGTGCCACTTAGTTGCTCCTCCACTGTGCCACCTAGCTGCCCCTCCAGTAGTTTTGATAATTACTTTCAAATCCTCTTTCTTTATATTTTTTTCATTTTTTGATATGCTTGATCTTTTGTTCTTCCAAATAAATTTTATTTTTCTAGCTCAATAAAATATTTTTGGTAGTTTAATTGGGATAGTATTGAATAAGAAAATAAAATTGTCATTTTTTAATTATATTGGCTCTACCCATCCATGAACAACTAATATTTCTCTAATTATTTAAATGATTTTATTTGTATAAAAAGTGTTTTATAATTATGCTCATGAAATTCTTATGTTTGTCTGGGCAGATATGTTCTCAGATATTTTATACAGTCTACAGTTATTTTAAAAGGGATATATCTTTCCTTACAGAGTTTTGTTGGATATATATAGAAATGCTGATGATTTATATAGAAGAAAATTTAGTTTCTTTTTTTTTATGTTCCGAATATTTGGTTTTGCTTTGTCTGACTATATAATTGCAACTCTTGTTTTTCTGAATTCACTTGTGGAATAGGAAATTTTTTTTCCAACTCCTCATTTTTATGTTTATGTCTGCTTTTAAAATGGGATTCTGTGGGATACTGGTATCTTATTCCATCTGAGACTTTTTTCATTTTATTAGATTGTTTAATCCATTTGTTTGTAAATCATTAAAGTGAGATTTAGCTGTTCATCCCTGGAGTTATGATTTTTTTTCCCTCTCTTTCATTGTAAACACAGGAGTGTGTCTCTTATTTGTTTTAGCTTAACTTTTTTCTTTTTTTTTGGTTTTTGCAAGGCAGTGGGCTTAAGTGACTTGGCCAAAGTCACACAGCTAGGTAATTATTAGGTGTCTGAAGCCAAATTTAAACTCGGGTCCTCCTGACTCCAGAGCTGGTGCCCTATCTACTGTGCCACCTAGCTGCCCCTTAGCTTAACTTTTGAAAAAAATCGTCTCTATTTGTAGTGGCTCTGTTTCCTTGAACTTTAAGCACCCCACTACTCCCCTTACCTGGTCTGAGAGTTTTGCTTATTAGTTTCTTTTTCTTTCTGTCAGTTGAATTTTTAATTTTTCTTCTCACCCTTTTCAATTTGCTTTGTTCATTAGTTTTAAATTTTTACTTTCCATACTTTTTCTAAAAAGAATTTCCCCTCTCCCTAATTCTCCATTATTTACCTTCCATTTCTGTTGATTCTTTTCCATTATACTTATTTAGTCCTTATTTATTCTCTGTATTTGTAATTAAACTAAACTTTTGAGGTCCCTATTTTGGGTTTTCTCTTCTAAACAACTTCTGTTATTATTCTGTTATAGAATTATAATTATAGAGGCTGGCCCTCTGGTACCTATTTTTACTGTTATTTCTTTTTTTCTGGTACTATTTTTTCCTATTGTGTTTCACTCTTGCAAGAAATATCAATTCCTGCAGGTGCTAGAGAGGATGTTGCCCTAGTGCAGGATTATTGCTATGTGCTTGATCATTCAGTTTATTGTTAACCCTTGCCTCATAGAAATCTATTTCCCCTTTTCTTGAGGTAGGATGTGTGGTCTTCCTAAGATCCAGATCTCTACAGATCATTCCCATTCTTCCTTTATAGAGTATTATACTTTTCCCATAGGAACATACATATATGGTAACCCATTCCACTATTGAAAAAAAGATCAGCCTTCGTCTCCTTGAGCCTTCTTCCTTTCTTCCCCCTTTTATTATGCACCTTTCTATAATTTTGTCTCACTAAAAAATATTGATTCATTTGTAGGCAGAGTACTTGAGAACTAGTTCATGATGTTTCAGACCTGTTTTTCCACTATTACTTCCTATTTGACTTCTGCTTTCACCTGTGTCTTATGAACATTTTTTTTAAAAAAAAAAGAAGTCTTAATGGTTTCTCTAATGTTATGTTGTTTGCCTTGGTTGCTGTATAGGTTTATTCTTTCTGTGTTTTTGTTGTCTGAGGTGTTTGAGAAACACTTCATCTCTTCAGCTATGATTTTATTTCTAAGTATATTTTGAATGCCTATTTATTAATGAACATCCATTTTTTTTCTCCCCATTAGGCTCAGATTTGCAGGATAGTTTACCTTAGGATGCAGTCATTGACATTCAGAATACATTATTCCGTTCCCTCCTGCATTTTCTAGTGGGTGCAGAATAGTCTTGGTTTTATTTGAATTTCATTTCCTTTATATTTGGAGGTCTTTCTTCTAGTCCCTTGTAAACTGTTATTTCCCAATGGAATTATTGAATTTAACCATTAAGTGTCTTGTAGCTTGCAACCTCAGGTTGGTCAATTTGTCTACTTTTTCTAGAAGTTCTTTTGATTTGGCATTTTGTTTTCCATGTCCAGAAATTCTGGGTTGTTTTCTTGCATTATGGTGTTGAGATTTTTTTTTGATATGTTCTAGGCATGAATTTACATTCTAATACTTTAACTATCAAAAAGCCCTAGTTCTTTTATCCATCTCTACAATAGTCTATAAACATTAAGTATAAAAGAAAAATAGCAGGATGTCAACTTGACCCAGGATCATTTCTTTCTGAACCCATCAGAAGAGATGGGAACATGAATAGTTCACATCTATATAGTGCTTCACCCATATTAATCTCATTTTATCTTTATGACAACCCAATGCTATTCCTTTTTTTTTTTTACAGATTAAGAAACTGGAATTTGGGAGATTATTTGCCCAGGATTACAAAATTGAAGAGTATGAGAACTCAAATAATCTAGATGTTCCTTATTTCAAGGCTATTCTTTCTAATATCCAACACTGGGGAATAAAGACTTTTAAAATATTGTTTAAATTAGTTTTCTTTGAGTTCATTTTAATAAGTAATATTTTTTTTAAAAGTTACTTATAAACCTTACCTGTACTTTGCGGACAAAGGATGGAGTCACTCTCTTCTCAAAGTCATCTATAGGTGTGTATGAATTAAGTATCTTTATAATCTGAAAACATCATACAAAATGGTGGCTTGTAAGTCACATTAGATTCTTTTTTTTAAACAATATAGTTCAACAAGATGTTGCTGTTTGATCCCCAGTTCATGTTCCAAAAAATAAATAAATAAATAAATTTTTGGAGGGAACAGATAGAAATTCAGCCAATATAGGAATTCTCCTATAGGAAGGGAGAATCTGGCTAAGCTGATGGCCTTGGGTATAATATGGGAACACAGTTAACAGTGCTGAAGGGGGTTGCAGCTAGGTGGCACAGTGAATAGAGCACCAGCCTTGGAGTCAGGAGTACCTGGGTTCAAATCTGACCTCAGACACTTAATAATTTCCAAGTTATGTGGCCTTGGGCAAGCCACTTAACCCAATTGTCTTGAAAAATCTAAAAAAACAAAACAAATCAAAAAAAATTAAAAAACCAGTGCTGAAGGAAAGGAATTAGTCTGGTTACCTGTACAGCAGATAGTGAAGTACAGCGATCAAATATTTCTTTGGCATCAGTATCTGTGCTCTTTTTGACCTGGAGCAACCAGGCAGCCTGAGAAAGGGGTTCTAGGGTTTCTTTAGCTGTACTGTTCTGCAAATTCTTATCTTTAAGCCATTCTTCCAAGTAGCTGATGTTGCACCTGCAGGAAAAATAGAAGTGAGCATAATTTTGGCATGTTTTATTTTTTTTTTTTAGGTTTTTTTGCAAGGCAAATGGGGCTAAGTGGCTTGCCCAAGGCCACACAGCTAGGTAATTATTAAGTGTCTGAGATCGGATTTGAACCCAGGTACTCCTGACTCCAAGGCCGGTGCTCTATCCACTGCGCCACCTAGCCTCCCCCCTGCATGTTTTATTTTTTGCAAGCCTTTTGAAAAAGTCAGTCATATCAGCATGTACTGGTTATGAGTCAGGGATCACTAGGGGCATGTCATAGTTCACATGAGAGCCTCATGACCAAAGTAGGGAAGGAGCATGGGAGAACCTAAGGGATTGGGAAATATTTTTAAGGGGGGAGGAATGGTTGTCAATTTTGGTAAGGCAGAGGAAGAAAAAAAAAGAAAATTATATATGAAATAAAAAAAAATTCATCTATTGACCATAAGAGTGGACCAAAAAGAATGGACTGAGGATAAGAGTTCCCTCACTCAGATATTTGCTAGTTAATTATGTGATCACAATTAAGTTATTTAACCTTTCAGAGCCTCAGTTTCCTGATCTATAAAATAAGAATTATAGCACTTTCACACTCTCATCTCACAGGATTATGAGCAGAGAACAGTGCAAATCTTAAAACTGTAAAGTATAAACATCATTCCTCCTGCTCCATTCCCCCCATTTAAGGTTTTGAGGGGGTTTTTGCAAGGCAAATGGGGTTAAGTGGCTTGCCCAAGGCCACACAGCTAGGTAATTATTAAGTGTCTAAGACCGGGTTTGAACCCAGGTACTCATGACTCCAAGGCCAGTGCTTTATCCACTATGCCACCTAGCCACCCCCCATTTAAGGTTTTTGATCCATTCAACTTTCAACTCTGTTCTGGAGTTAAACTGTTTTCATTGATAAGTTAGTGTAAATTCCTTCAATCCATTAAATTACACTTCATATTTAGGCACCCTGAGCATCTTGCCAAGGTGTCTTTGTACTTTCTATTTCTAAAATTTGGACTTATTTCACAGAATCATAGGTTAGAACTCAGAGGGGCCTTAAAAAGAATTTATATTAACTATCCTATTAAAATTAATATTATCTATTAATAACTGTTAATTATTTTAAGTCAATCACCAAGTATTTATTAAATGCCTACTATATGTATACAAAAGAAGTTTGCACTGAGGGGCAGCTAAGTGGCACAGTGGATAGAGTACTGCTCTGGAGTCAGGAGTACCCGAGTTCAAATCCAGCATCAGACACTTAATACTTATTTAGCTATGTGACCTTGGGCAAGGTACTTAACCCCATTGCCTTGCCAAAAAACAAAAATGAAGTTGACACTGATTCTTTTTGTAACTTGGGATAAATCATCTACCTTCACTGTTCCTTGTTGTCTCTAGCTACAAAATGAAGATTACAGTGCCAATCCTATGTATCTTATGGGAATCATGAGTAAGAACGATTGCTTGAAAAGAATGATTGCTTAAAAAAGCTTTTAACTCCTTAGAGAAGAAGGCTATATAAAAGTTTTATCTTTGATTTTTTCTTCTATTTAGATGGAGTTTTGTGACTGTTAGGATCAGAAATTCTTTGAGTCTTGCAAGTTCAGTTGGATCTGGAGTCGTGTAAGCTTATCTCTGTCATTAAACCTCAACACATCAAGTAGGAAGATCCATCAGTGGACTGAGAGTTTATTAGAACTATGACCTATTCAGATCTTTGGGTTCACTTAAACAAAGATTGGATCATATTGGAGCACTATAGGGCATCTGCTTGGTAGTTCTGGGGGAAAGTAAACAGCAATAGTCTGTCACCTGTGAAAAGTGGGCACTCTGCCACTGGTAGAACAGGTGTAACCTATAAATATTGAAATATATTTATATTTGGTTTTAATTTTAATGATGCTAAATGGACAGCTTCCATGTATTTGTAGTGGCTTGTATCTGATAATAACAATAAGGATCTGCCTGTCTTCAAAACTAATGGCTTTTCATTTTCTATAGGATGATGTTCCTTTCCTGAGCCTGTTACTCAAAACCTTTTTTAATCTGGTCTATCTTCCCAATCTCATTTCCTACTATTTCCCCCAATTTAAACCTTTATATTGATCACTGTCCAATAGCACTCCCAGACCTTTTTTGGCTTAACCCATTATCCCACTTGGAATATCCTAATTTATCTTGTTCTTAAAAGGCCCAATTCAAGTCCCATCCATTCTTGACCTTTCCAGTTTACAGTGATCTCTTTCTCTCCTAAATTCCTCTAGGAGCTTATTCTCTCCTGTGAGTTAGCATTTGTCAAAGGCAAGGAGTTATATATCATTTCTTTATATCCCTTTGAATGCTATTCTCAGAATAGGTGCTGAATATTGATAATGGAACCCCCAAGAAGGCAAAAATTTTAAGAAAATACAAACTTAGAATTATTGTTCTATGGTCTATAAGGTGTTTTTTTTTAATGACAATGTCCTCAGGATCAGCTGTCCAGTGTCAACATGAGAAAGTTAACATCTCCTAAGGTTCTAGAACCATCTTTTACAGAACAAACGAGATGGAACTCATGCCCAATAGAATGAATGTAAAATGGTTTTATATATATATATATATATATATATGTATGTATGTATGTATATATATGGTGTATATTTTGCTTTAAAAACCCCAAGCATTTCTCTCTCCAGTCAGCCACAGCTTGCTAAGAGGCTTACTAGCTTTACCTTATCTGCATTCCTTTCCTACAAGAGCACATGTCCTTGCGAAGGAAGAGACTATTCAAGGTGACAGCTCCTATCAGAAAGAAAAGCTGTTTTACAGTCTGCTTTAGAAGCTCTTGGTCCAGCCCGTTCTGACACATGGTTGTATAAAAATAGCTGAGCTGTTGCAGGATGGAGGTCATAGTGTAGGCATCTGTGTCATCAATGCTGGAGGATCGCTTGCGAAATCCTGTTGGTTTCAAGCCAGAAATTCCCTGAAGGCTTTCATATTCCAACATTCCTGGGACTGAAGAAGGACATGAAAAGAAACATTGGAAATGTTTCTCATACTTATATGGACACACTTGAATATTTATTATTATTAATATTATTATAAAATTATTATTTCTGCTATCATTTTTGAAGAATATATGCATTTCATTTTTGAATGCTAGACATTGTTTTGAAAATAATTGCAATAGTAATTTTTTATTTACATATCTGTATACATATCATTTGTACCCAATACAACATTATTTTCTTGAGGGCAAGAGCTATTTCATTTTTGTCTGTAAATCCATGATCTAGCATAGTGTCTGGCACATCATGGCCCCATAATAAATGCTTGTTGAATTTAATTTAATTGCACAGCACTAGCATCACAGATAAAAGGTCAGTGACTCAGGTATAAAGAGGTGCACAATTAGATGGATGCACATCTGTGTTTGCAGAAGCTTCGATAAAGCATTTAACCAAAATGTTAGAAAGAAGATAGTATAATTAGGTGTATTTACAAGTGATAGGCTACCCAGACCCAAACTGTGGTCAATAACAGGTCCCCATCAACATGGAAGGTCATTCCTTGCACAGTGCCCCAAGGCTATGTCCTCATTTTGGTACAGGTTGTTATCTTTTATCAGTGATTTAGATGATGCCATAGAGGATATGATGTTAAATGGAATAGTTAAAGCACTAGATACCTGTCAGAATTATTTATTTATTCTTATATTTATATAATATTATATTAATACTCTTATTAGAATATATTATAATAAATATATTATTTTAAATATTTATAAATAAATAAAAGAAAACAAATCTAAAAAGATGATTTTAATAGGAATGTCTTATATTTTTGATTCACAAGAATAAGATAGGGAAAGCATAACTGGATAGCCGTTTTTCATGAAAATGATCTGGGGATTTTAGTGGACTGAAAACTGAAAAAGTCAACATAAACATTTAGTAGTCTAATTATAGAATGGTAAATAACCTTAAGAGCATACCATATTGGGAGCAACTAGATTGCCCTGGAGCCAGGAGGACCCAAGTTCAAATCCAGTCTCAGACACTTAATAACTACCTAGCTGTGTGACCTTGGGCAAGTTACTTAACCCCACTGTCTTGCAAAAAACAAAAAACAAACAAAAAAGAACATACCATATAAGAAATTATGGAAAGAATAGAGGATGTTTAACCTAAGGAGAAGGTGATTTTTTTTTCAGGAGTGGGAGTGGAGACTAATTAATGAGCAGAGACATACTCTTCTTTAAGTGTTGGAATGATTACAGGAAAGGGGAAAGACCTGCTCTGTTTGTCTTCAGAAAGTAAAATTAGAAGGAACAGGTAGAAATTGTAGAGAAGCAGATTATGGCTTGATTGTGCAAGGAAACAAATCCTTTAACAAATTAGAGCTATCCACATGTAGAACCTACATATTATTTCTGTGAGGGAGGAGTTCTCTATGTCTTTAAGTAAATAAACTGATCTTATACAGAGCCTTAGACTAGATAGGGAATCTTCTTTCATCTTCCTGAAAAGGGAATAGGAAAATCTTTTCATGGAACAATCTATTTATGATTTGAAATTATAAAAGTCAAAAAAGAGAAGGGAAATATTATAAATTAGAGAAAATACATCAGAATTTTAAGACTACTGAAAGTGAGTTTTTTCAGAAGACATACATTATCAATAGTAATGAGACCTAATTTATAGATTGAGTTCATTATAAAGAATAAAAAATGTTAATATGTATAGATGAAAATAAATCACTTATACCATTAAATTATGTCATTTAATCTTACTATTCAGTATACCCAAATATCATCTATCCTGTCAAATTTTAGTTGATCCTCCAGTTTTTTACCTATCATTGGCTGAAGATTATTCTCCATTACAATGATGAATTGATGATATATCCGTATTGCCACATCGCTGAGAATCTGTCTATACTCTGAAAGGTCAAAATTCATCAAACAATTCTTATTTTGACGTGGGGTGTTATACTTCATAAATTCCTGAAAGTCAATTATGGGTATATAAACATTAGAAAACCATTTGCTCTGATATTATAATAAACTTTATCAAGTATATGCAGATAATGGATATACTTATTCACTAACTTAAAATCGTGAGCTTCTATTATGACCCTTTTTTATATCGTTAAAGTGCATGATTTCCTTCTTATCCCACCCCATCATTGAGAAAACAATTTTGTTTGTTAAAATATATAGTCAAATAAAACAAATGACTGCAGTGGTCATATCTAAAATAATATGATATCTCAATCTGCAATCTGAGTACATCATATATCTTTTGGGAAATGAATTGCACATTCCCTTAAAAGAAACATAGCAAAGGAAATTAATAGATTGAATCAGCATAATCAAACTGCAATATATTAAGCAGATATATGGTCTATCATTCAAACCCTGGTTATCCTGCTACTATTTTTTTAAAGAATTAATATATAACGTTCCTTCATAATTATCTTGTACTTTCTGATGAATTTAAATTCTTCCAGTTTGGAGGATAACAACTGTGATCTTCCAGGTCTGCCAGACAGATAAAAAGAATCTCCCTTTACTCTCCTCCTGGATCCTCTGAGGCAGTAACATCATTACATTATGATTGACTTTTAAAATATCTTTTTTCTTGAGAACTAGTGATAATTGAATAGTCTATACCATCAGCAGTAATGATAGGCAAACATAACGCAACACCAGCGTAGCTCTCCTTTCTCAAGTTGGGTTTATTATTTGTGGAAATAATGCTGATAATTAACTAAAATTAACACCACAGTCTTTGTTGCCTTAATAAGCATCTCTCACAAATTAGTAAAGAACAGATCATAAATGATAAAGAAAAGTAGAAACTAGTGAGTAATATTAGGGTTTTCAAAGTTAACATTAGTATCCTAACAGTGATATGCATTCAACTTAATAATCAATATATAAGCCAAAATATATTGCTTTTATGAGCCTTAGGTTATGCCATGAAGACGAAGTAAATGGGGTGCTATGCCAATGACTGTCACTAACCAGTTATGTGAATCTGAACAAATCCTTAGCCTCTCTAATCCCAATTACTTCATCTTTCAAACTGGAATCGGAATAACCTCCACTATTATACTTTACTGCAACTGATCATCACACTGTACTGCAAAGTATATAATAAAGGAATTTGAAAATCATAAATATTATATGAAGTCTTTACATCAACAAAACTTAACAATATCAGTACATTCATTCTATCAGTTTCTGTTATATTGCTTAGAATGGCCCGTATAATATACTAGCTACAACAATCCCTACCTCTTCTCCACTGTACTGTTTCAGACAGTTAAGGAAGTGGCATGTATTAGAAAGCCAAAAGGACAGCATCTCAAAATCTTCCTGATTTTCCTAGAGAAAAATGAGGACACAAAGATTTTTTGTTTTAATTTACAAATTAGTCATGTTGTGAAAGAGAAATCATAATGAAAGGGGGAAATTACAAGAAAGAAAAAAGTGAATATAGTTTGCTTTGATCTGCATTCACCAGCTCTTTCTATGGATAGGGATAGCATTTTCCATTATGAGTCTTGGAATTGTCCTGGATCACTGTATTGCTGAGAAGAATTAAATCTATTTCTAGTTGATCATGGCACAATGTTGCTATTACTGTGTACAATATTCTCTTGGGTCTTCTCACTTCACTCAGTATCAGTTCATGTAAGTCTTTCCAGGTTTTTCTGAAATATGCCTGTTCATCATTTTTTATAGAACGATAATAATCCAATTCATTTATATACTCACAACTTGTTCAATCATTCCCAGATGATGGGCATTCCCACAATTTCCAATTCTATGCCACTATAAAAAGAGTTGATGTACATATAGGCCCCTTTTCCTTTTTTAAAATGATCCCTTTGGACAAAACCAAAACCTCCCTACAAAATCTGAGTGAACACTATTCACTTTTTAAAAATTTCTCTTCTGTTTTCACTTCCTATCCCATGGTTTTTCTTCCCCCTCCCTTAATCCTAATTCCTTATACAGAAAATGACTAATCTGTAAACTTGTTAAACACAAATGCGTATGTACAATGTTCACCAGACTGCTTGCCGCTGAGGGGAGGAAGGTGGGAAGGGAGTGTGGAAGGAAATCGTGTAACTTATAGACATATATGTTAAAAACATAACATGTAATTGGAAAAACAAAATAAAATATCAATTGGGAAAAAATGATCTCATTGGGATACAGACCTAGTTGTGGTATTACTGGAGCAAAGGGTATGCATAGTTTTCTTGCCTTTTGGGCAAAGTGAGGACACCCAGAGTTAACAACATCTACACTAATGTTTCCAAGATACATTAACACACATCATCTTTCCTGAATGGGCACTTATTTAGCTGGTGACTTGAAAACCATTGCCCCAAGGAATCATTTGACTAAAATTAGTTTTTATTCAATTCATTAAACAAATATTTCCTCAAAGCTTACTAAACATCCATCTAGTTCTTAGAGAAATGTTCTGGGTCCTGAAGGAGATACAAAAGAAAGGTAGGACATAGTCTTTGCCTTATGCTAGTTCAGAAGACAAGATAAATACACATGAAATATTTAACTAATAGTGAAATATGTAATTAAATAACAAAAGAGAATATGATATATATTCAACAAATGGGGAAATTATTTAGATAGTCTTATGAAGTGAGTTGGCCTCTCTTCCAACACTCTTATTTTCTGTAATCATTTAAGTCAAAAAGCAAATCCTGGGGAAATAAAGAGAGCTAAAAAGAAAGTGTCTGCTCTTAAGGAGTTAACATTCGAATAGGAGGGAAGATAACATGCAAAGAATTTTGTCTATCAAGATATATTAAAATACATATGGAATGGATTCGCAGAGGAAAGATTAGATTTTAGAATTGTGAAGTAGATTAAAAGTATCTTTTTCTTAACCACATAGAATTAAAATCTTTGGGTCACTTCTTATTACTCCCTTTCTTTTGTTCTTACTATCTAAATCATTCACCAAATCCCTGACCCTCCTGTTTTCATTCCCATGTTTATTATCATATTTTAGGTCTCATTACCATATGTTTGTATTACTACCATAATATACTAAGTGCTCTTCATACTTCTAGTCTATTTCCCTTCCAGGAGGTCCTTTGTATTTCTGCCAGACTATTCTTACTGAAATAGAGCTTCCATTGTGTAACTCCCTCTCCTTTGAAAATCCCCAATGATTACACATTGTCTGTTGGATAAAACCTAAACTTCTCTGGTGCTGAAATCTTCCACAACTGAGGAGCAACAGGCAGAGTGGACAAAGGGTTATCCTTGTCAGAAAAATCTGAGTATAAATTCCACTTCAGATATTAACTTTGCAACCCTGAGAACATTACAGCATTACTATGAGGATTAAAGGAAAAACATCATATACAAAGTTTTTAAGTTCCATATAAATGTGTTATTATTATCTCCCACTACTCTAAAACAAAAACACTTTGCTCTAGTTGGATTTATCTATTATCTTCTCACAAATACACAATGCCATCCTCTGACTTCATGTTGATTCCATTATTTGCAGGGGCTCCCTTGAGCTAGTACTGGGGCAGAGAGGTAGGTCTCTGCCTCATGATATCATCATTCAAAAGGACCAAATCTTTCTACAGTACAGTAGTGATGTCAAACCCAAATAGAAACAGGACTCACTAATCCTTACATAAGACTCCCTATTGACAGATATTGATTTAATTTTAAGATGAATAGTTTCTGTTTTATTGTTTTTTGATTAATTATAATAAATATTTCTCAATTACATTCCAATCTGGAGGGTGTTTGACACCTCTGGTCTTGAGAACACCAGCCCACATCCTTTTTGGATGTTGGTGGGCAGGATCTGAGAGGTCATCAATTTTGGGCTGCCAAAGGGTAGTGTACCCTTAGTATACTAGACCTACAGTTAGACTGTCCTCTGTATTCTAACTGCCCCATGTCCATCTTGGAACTTTCTAAACAGTGAAATGACATGATGAACACTATTTTAAGAAAAATATAATGGCAGGAATCTATGTGTACATAGATTTGTCTCTGTATATAGCAGATTGGTTGGGGGAAGAGAATTAGAAAAAAGGAGACTGAAGAGAAGGCTTTTTTTGAGTGATATAGGCATCTTGTGAAGAAGGTCTGGACCTATTATGGGAGTAACAATAATGGAATGTATCATCAGAAACCTGATGATTGACTGGATTTACAAATAAGAAAACTATCAGATCAGTTGATTCTGAGATTTTTGATCATGGGATAATAGTGGTGCTGACTTTGCAGTTAGATGATCTGATTCAAATTCCACTTGTGACTTTTTTTCATTTATTTTCCATTTACATTGCAAAGATAGTTTTCAACATTCATTCTTTTGTAAACTTTTGAGTTTCAAATTTTTCCATCATTCTCCATTCTCATCCCACTCCCATGATAGCAAACAATCTGTACATATAAATTTAAAATTAGTTCTATGTTAGTCGAGCTGTGAAAGAACTAGAACTAATAGGGAAAATATGAGAAAGAAAAAACATCAAAGTTTTAAAAAGTGAACATAGCATGCCTTGCTCTGCATTCACAATCCATAGTTTGTTTTTTTCCCTCTGTACATGGATGGCGTTTTCCTTAACAGGGCTCTCAGGATTGTTACAACACTACTTTTATGTCACTGAAAAATTCAGTTAACATCCTTGGGCCTCAGTTTCTTTATGGAATTAAGAGGATTAGATGTACTGATGGTGGAGTTGTGAACTGATCCAATCTAGAGAACAATTTGTGACTGTACTTTAAAGGACTAGAAAACTGTGTAAACCTTTTGATCTCACAATACCACTAAGGTCTGTATCTCAAAGAGATTGCAAGAAAGAAAAAGGACATATTTATATAAACTATTTACAGCAGCTCTTTTTATATAGACAAAAAATTGGAAATTTAGGGGATCCCCATCAATTGAGGAATCACTGAACAAGTTATTATATATGATTGTAATAGAATACTGTGGAAAAACCTGGACTTACATGAACAGAAGGCAGAATATTGTGAACCATAAAAGCAATACTATATAATAAACAACTGTGAGTGACTTATCTATTCTCAGCAACATAATGTTCTAAGACAATTCCAAAAGACTCATGATGAAAAATGCTATTCACTTCCATAGAAAGAACTACTGGAATCTGAATGAATCTCAAAGAATATTATTTTTCACTTTCTTTTTGATTCATTGGTGTTTTGCATGGCTGAACAAAATTCCTTACTGTCTCAGGGAGAGGAGGGAGAAAATTTGGAACTCAAAAAAAAAAAGAATGCCAAAAATTATCTTATATGTAAAATAAAATATTGTTTAAATAAAAAGAAAAGGAAAAACATCGAGAGTTAGAGTATAAGACCTCTAAAATCCCTATATGATCTAAATTTATGATTTCATGAAAGAGACATCAAGTAGAAGAATTCATTTGAGAAGACTGAAAAGAAGGAGAGAGAATGAATTCGATTTGGTATGATTGAGAGTGAGGTAACAGTTTATGGGTATTCTCTAGGTTATTGGAGATAGAGAACTAAGATCAAAGTTTTTAAAAAAGCCACAAAATCAAAACATTTCAGAGGAATCTCAGAAACCATTTAGTTTAACTTTTACATAGTAAAATAATTCCTTCTACAACATATCTGATAAATGGTCATTATCATATCTCTCTCTGTGGAAAACCTCTAGTAAAGGGAAATGCACTATCTCTAGAAATAACACTTTTCCTATTTTTTAATAGTTCTGATTATTAGGTACAATGAGCTTAAGATTCTCTTTTTAATTATTAGCATTAGAAATGAAAGTTAAAACAATTAGAAAGGAAAACGTAGAGATAGAGAAGACCAAAGAACCTATATCTGAGATACGAGAACTCTTATAGTTTGGGGGGTAGGGGAAAGTTAATGTTTGAGGAAGGAAACACGGAAATTGTGTCACGGAAGTCAAGGGTAGAACATTTCAAGAGAGAAAGATAATCAGTTGCATCACATGCATTTCAGAGAGGTTAGGGAGAATGAGTTCATCAGCTTCTATTTCACGAGAGAGTGGTGGGGACAGAAGCATTGAGGAAGTGGAAAGAGTGAGTGTAGATTACTCATTCAAAAAGACTGGCAGTGAAAAAAATAAGACAAACAGCTAAAGGAAGACAAGCAATGACTTGTTTAAAGATGTGAAAGATCTTAAACATGTTTAAAGATAGAAGGAAAAAAGTCTGGACAACTAGAGATATTGAAGATGCAAGAGAGAAAAGGGTTTTTGGCTCATTTCTGATCAACCCCAATGTCTTCAACTCATAATGCATGCAAGTCTTCTACTTTATAAATATCTAGTGTGGAAGAGTCCATTGCAGAAAAATGGAGCTACTCTGAGTTTTTCACATAAAGAAATATAATGAAAGAACCTTTTGGTGATGAAAAAAAAAATATTTGCCTGCTTCAACAAGATCCATTATATAAAAATCTGAATTTAAAGAACAGATTATGAGGTTCAGAATGCAAATATCATCATCATCACCTTCTTATAGATGAGAAATGAACCCAGTCTGAATGACTTTCCCATAGTCACACAATAGATTCTTTTCAGATTTGGAATTTGAACCTAAGTCATGACCTCAGAAGGAACCCTCAACATTTTATGAGGAAATGTAATTCCTACCTTAATGACCTGCTTGATGCCATTAATAGTGATATTCATGAAAGTCTTCAGCATACTGTCATCATTTAGGGAGTCTGCATAACGTACACACATGAATAGAATATGAGCTGGCAGGCCTGGAATCATATTCACAACCACACCACGTGGCTTCAGATCTAAGGGGTAGTGGAGAGAAGAAAGTTATAAATATAAGGTATTAATTCAGTTCAAACAATGGTTGTTCTAATTTCTTCTAATGAGACTGACTACAAGGATGTTTAGTGAGTTTTTCCCTGATCAGAGTCCTGCCTTATTCCTTTCATGACCTACAAACACCGGTATCACTAACTTCTCATCTCTCCTTTGTACCACAAATTCCATCAATTTAAGGTCTGAGCAGGATTCTGAAGTTCTTATCCTCCCTCCTTCACTCAAACTACATTTTTTTTTCAGAAGAAATGGAAACTGCATAAAAGCAGTAGTGACCAATGTGGTGAGTTACATCAAATGTAAGACTCCTAGGTAAGATTTATTCCTTAGACTAGTTTTTTTCCTGGCTAGATTCTTTCCCCTGGCCAGATTGTGGGTGGTGGGGGTGGGGAGAATAACAATAAATGAAGGGGGTAGAAAGGAAAGAATGTGAAAGATCTTTTTGGTGATTAACCCCTGGTCACAATAGTTTTTGTCTAATATCTAAATTACTAAACCTAATGAGAGAATTCCAAGTGTCCAAGAAAAGTACCAAGAATGAGATTTTGCACCAGCTTGGCTTCATCTTCTTTCTTATACTCCATCATTCCAATGTACTCCTTGGGTTCTGAAGAAGTATGTACCTCATTGGCTGGAAATAGAATCCCACAATCAGAAAAAAACATACAAGTCTAGTGCCAGACAGTATATTCAAAAGCTAAATGAATGGAAACTACTCTCAGTTCCCCTATCAAGGCTTCCTCGGAATCAGACAGCCTCCAGCTTTTAGTGTCAAGGGCAGAGGCTTGGGGAAGACCATAGTTAAGGGAAGGAGAATCACAGACTTTGAGTTAATGGCATCTCAGAGGCTACCTAATTTAAACTAGACCAGAACAAAAAAGAACCAGTAAAGTCAGCAAATGAAATGGGAGAGAGAAGGAGAATTAAAGAAAGACAAATGTCACATAAAGAAAAAAAATCAGTTCTGGATTGTCAGCAGTGTCTATAGAGCGGTCAAGAAGAATAAAGGACAAGAAAAGACCATTGAAGACCTGATCAATAGTCCTTTCCACACTGTGCACATGTGAGGAGGAAAACCTAATTATATTGGGCAGTCAATATTCAGTACAAAATATCCATTTCCTTGGTTCCTCCCCCCCTCTCTCTAATTACCTTTCTTGGAGGATGGACTCTATAAATATGGATGATGGTGTAAGAGAATAAAGATGAAATTCAGATCAGTCTATTTTAGTCCCTATGTTTAAAAAAATAATTTGATAGAGGAAGAAGTTAAAATTATTATAAATTTGGTATCTAGAGATATAGTAAATTCCGAGGGGTGCTGGATAGGATTGCCTCTCTCAGATATTTCCCCTCTAGTCTATAAGAGTGTTGGAAAGTCTATCATTAAAATTTTATTCCTTTGAGTTTTGAAACATTTTTGATTTTCAAATTGCATTTTGTTGTTCAGTTGTGTCCAACTCTTCATGAACTCTTCATGATTTTCTTGACAAAGATACTTGAGTTGTTTGCCATTTCCTTCTTCAGTGGATTAAGGCAAACAGAGGTTAAGTGACTTGCCCAGGGCCCCATATTAAAATGCAAATACAAAAGAAGGTCACATTCCTTTGCTGACACTATTAGATTTATTGACAGCTTGCTGAGAGTAAGGATCACTGAAAATGGAAGAGTGAAACTTTCTCTTACCTTTCTCAATTGTCTTGGTTAGAGTCTTAATTTGATCTTGCAGTTTTCTAATCATTCTATCCTTCATATCTAATTCTTCCTCAAGATCCTATAACAATAAAGGAAAATTGGGTTATAAGCTCATTTTTTTCCCTTTTTTTTTTTAAGAACATATCTTCCTTTGACATAAAATGTTATGTACCAACTGGCTCAACTGGTAGAACTTAAAGGACAGTTAACACAGATTCATCATCACTTATTCCAGCAGTTCTGGTATGAATAAGCTTAAGAGCAGCACAAACCTTCATGATGATGTACTAATAAAGATATTTAAGAACATCCTCCCTTTTCATGATAAAAACGAAGGAAAGATATCCAGGACCAAAAACTGCATAAGTTTTAACTGTTTTTCTCAATACCTCTCTCTCTCTCCATCTGTATTCACCAATATTCACTCTCATAACGCCCTGAGCTCACCATAAGAATAGGTCCACCAGAACAATGCAAGCCTATTTCTACTCTGTGGTTCCCCTACGTGCCTTAATGGAAATATTCATGTTGTCAGTCTCCTTTTCATTTAGTTACCTTTTGAAGACTTGGCATCTCTTATGTATTCCAGGGAGAGATTTCTTTGTGAAAGAAAAACAGAGATAGGGGCAGCTAGATAGCACCAGCCCTGGAGTCAGGAGTACCTGGGTTCAAATCCAGTCTCAAACATTTAATAATTACCTAGCTGTGTGGCCTTGAGCAAGCCACTTAACCCCATTTGCCTTGCAAAAAAAAAAAACAGAGATAGCAGTGATGAAACCCTGTCTCTGTGTAACTTTGGGGTAAATCATTTGAACTCTCTGGGTTTCAGTTTGCTTATCTGTAAAATAGAGAGGTTACAACAGATGACCTCTATGACCCATATCAGCTCTAGATTTATGATCCTAGATTGTTCTCTGACACCTTCATGCCAATACAGTATCCCATTTCCCATGCTATAATAATAAAAAAGTCAAGACTCAGTTATGGCAATATTTTTCTTATATGTTTCTTTGTCGGTGAAAAATAGGATTTGATCCCATTGGTCTAGGAGCAATTTGTGAGCTGATGGTTCCCTGGCTCAATAATTGTTTTCTGGACAGTATTTGTTATCCTATTTTAGCAGGATTTGGGGCTAAATAACCATCTCAGACATGGCTACCCTTATGGGGAAGCAGTGCCAGAAAACCAAAGTCATCTTTAAGATAAAAGGGTAGAGAAAAAATGGAGACTATCTGACCACTCTGAGAATCACCGACAGAAAACACACTATACATGCTCACAGAGATATAGATGCATAAATACACACAGATGAAAGGTACATATAGGAAAAAACTCATACTCACTATACATACACTCATATCTTCACATCAAATAGAGAACTACCAACAGATAACATCATACAGACACACACCATCACACCCGATGCAGTGATTGACTTGGTAACCTTCACAAAGTTGATTGGTGGCAGAGTTTGGAAGAAAAAACAGACTTCTCTTACTCCCAAATCCAGAGGTTTTTTCACTCCATCACACACTTTTCTTTATTCCAGTCTATCCATCTCTTCCTGCTATATAGTTTTTAACCTTTTTTTTCATGGAACACATTAGAAGTCTGGTGAAGCCTATGAATATGACTTTAGGTTTATAAAATCATGTTTTTAAATTCTTGAAATAAAATATGTAAAACTACAAAAAAAGTTAAAGATTAGTAGGAAGATGTAATTTTCCTCCCTATCAAGTTCAAGGTCTCACTGAAATCTATTTGCACCTCTCCCTCTGTTAAGCATCTCTGAAATTTTGTATTAGGCTTCCCTATCCCAAGGCATTCTCATCTTACGTATTAAAAAGCGTGGTTATACAAAGGTACAAATGTTAAACCTCACATTGAAAAAATGCTAACAGTTCTTACCCTATTTTCCATATTGAGACGAGATGCTTCCTGCTTGAAACTGCTCTTGACTTCACTTTCTGTTTCAAATTTTTTCTTCAGTTGATCACTAGCTTCTTGAATTTCCCGAATGGTACCAATCAGCTTCTCTTTTTCTTTGGTGTGTATTTCATTCTGTACTTCCAAGGTTCTAAGGAAAATGAGACTTGTACTGTCAGACTATCTTGGTGAGCCCACTATAACTGACTTTTACCCTTATGGAAAAGTCTTTATGATGCTCTACTCAAAAAAGCAGAAGTATGACCCGAAACTGAGATTAGGAAAGAAAGAACCTGAGAGAGTTTGGGCAAAAATTTGTTTATTTTCTTGCCTGTTTTTCCTTGCCCCTTTCTTGTAACTCTCTGTCCTCCACTGTCCTCCCTCCCAACTCTTTCTGGTTACTAACCCTAATTATCATCACTGTAACCAGTCAAGCAACTAAGATTTAAGTGGGGATACAAAAAAAAGGCAAAAAAAAAAAAGTCCCTTCCCTCAAGGAGGTAATAATTTGGGACAGTTCGGTGGCACAGTGGATAGAACACTGGTCCTGGAGCAGGAGGACCTGAGTTCAAGTTCGGCCTCAAACACATAATAATTACCTAGCTGGGTGACATTGGGCAAGTCTCTTAACCCCATTGCCTTAAATAAATTTTAAAAAGGAGGTCGTAGTCTAATGAAGGAGACAACATGCAAACAATAATGATATCACAGAATAAATTTGGGACAATCTCAGGGGGAAGGCACTAAGATTAAGGATTACTGGGAAAGGTTTATTGGAGAACGTAAGATTTTAGCTAAGAATTGAAGAAAGTCAGAAAAGCTGGGAAGCAGAGATGAGGGGGGAGAGTACTTCAGTCAAGGGTTTTAACCAGTACAAACACATGGAGTTGGGAGATGGAATATTATGGAGGAATAAGATTTAAGATGACTGGAAAAGCTAGAAAGGGACAGGTTATGAAGAGTTTTAAAAGCCCAACAGAAGGGGGGTGAGCCAAGATGGCAGCATGAGAACAGTCTTTCCTAGGAGTTCTCTTAAAAACATTCCAAAAACCTTAAAATTATTGCCCTAACTGAATTTTCAAGAGACAGAACCCACAGAAAGATCCAGTGTGGGAATTTTCCAGCCCAAGGGAGCCTGGAAAATTGTGGGAAAACTCTGTTCCATGGGGTTGGAGGGGGCGGCAGCACAACCAGGATAATCACAGCAGAAGGAAGCTTAGACACCTGGGTCACTGGGAGTGCCAACTCCCAGCAGCAGAATCAGTTTCCTGACCTGGTGACCCAGGGAACACCAAACACAACTTCGAAGAATAGCGGGGAAACATCTGCCAGAGTGAGTGGGAGCCAGCATGACCCTCGGCACAGCCCAGATTCCAGAAAATGGAAGCAGGCACACAGAGCCACCGGCAGCAGCTACCAGAGTGCTCAGCCCACAGAAGGTAAGGGAGTGGAAGGAGACTGTTGAGGTCTATCCTTTGTCCTTGGGATAGGACTCTGGCACTTTGCCCATATTCAGACCCTGATCACAGTCTGGGGCCCCCCATTGCCTTCCACAGACCAGAGCACAGTCAGGAGAGCAGTCAGAGCCTCTCATAAGACCCTGAAGGAACTGAGGTCCTTGCAGGGGTGTCCCAATAATACTCAAAAGTTCACCCATAGGGGTGGCTAGGTGGTGTAGTGGATAAAGCACTGGCCCTGGAGTCAGGAGTACCTGGGTTCAAATCCGGTCTTAGACACTTAATAATTACCTAGCTGTGTGGCTTTGGGCAAGCCACTTAACCCCGTTTGCCTTGAAAAAAAACTAAAAAAAAAAGTTCACCCATTGACTCCAAACCAGGCACAGGCTGGGGAAATGAGTCAACTGGAAAAAAAAAAAAGGAACCTGACCAACCTGACCATAGACAATTACTTTGGTCCCATGGAGGACCAAAATATACAATCTGAAGATGAGAAAGTTCAAGCTTCTGCATGTAAACACTCCAAGAAATATAGAAGCTGGTCTCAGGCTATTTCAGAGCTCAAAAAAGATTTTGAAAATCAAGTAAGGGAGGTAGAGGAAAAATTGGGAAAAGAAATGAGAGAGGTGCAGGAAAAACATGAAAACCAAATCAGTAGCTTAGTCAAGGAGATCCACAAAAATGCTGAAGAAAATAACATACTAAAATCTAGTTTAGGTCAAATAGAAAAAAAGTTAAGGAGGAGAAAAATACTTTAAAAAGCAGAATTGGCCAGATAGAAAAGGAGAAAAAAATGCTCTCTGAAGAAAACAAAACCTTCAACTGTAGAATGGAGCTAAAGGAAGCTGAAAACTTTGCGAGGAATCAAGACACAATAAAACAATATCAAAAGAATGAAAAACTAGAAGAAAATATGAAATATCTTATGGAAAAAACAACAGATCTAGAAAAAAGACCCAGAAGACATAATTTAAAAATTACTGGGCTTCCTGAAAGTCATGATCAGATCCTTGATCTCATTTTAAAAGAATTTCTACAGGAAAATTGCCCTGATATCCTAGAAGCAGAGGGTAAAATAGAAATTGAGGGAATCTACCCATCTCCTACTGAAAGAGATCCAACCCCGCCCCCCGGGAATATTATAGCTAAATTCCAGAACTACTAAGTCAAAGAGAAAATATTACAAGCAGCCAGGATGAAACAATTCAAATATCATGGAGCTAAGTCAGGATCACACAGAACTTAGCAGCATCCACATTAAGAACTTGTAGGGCTTGGAATATGATATTCTGGAAGGCAAAAGAACTTGGAATGCAACTGAGAATCAACTACCCAGCAAAACTGAACATCCTCTTCCAGGGGAAAAGATGGACTTTCAGTGAAACAGGGGAATTTCAAATTTCCTGTTGAAATGACCAGTGCTGAACAGAAAGTTTGATCTTCAAGTACCGGACTCAGGTGAAGCATAGAGAGGGTAGATGAGCAGGGTAAATTATGAGGGACTTAATGAGGATGAATTATGTGTATTCCTGCATGGGAAGATGATACTGATAATATTTATATGAACCTTCTCATTTAATAGAGCAGTTAGGAGCTTTTAGAGTTGAGACACAGGAGAGAGCCAAAAGTGAAGGTATGATATATTTTTAAAATGGAGTCAGTGGGTGAAAAGGGAATATACTGGGAGAAAGGAAAGGAGAAGTAGAATGGGCTAAGATATTTCACGTAAAAGAGTCAAGAAATAGCTATTGCAATGGAGTGGAAGGGGGGAAGGTGAGGGAGAATGAGGGAGCTTCATTCTCATCATAAATGGCTCAGAGAGGAAACAGCATACACAGTCAATAGGGTATAGACATCTAGAAGAAAAAGGAGAGAAAGGGGATGGGAGAAAGGGACAGAGGGAAGGGAAGAGGTATCCTGGGAGAGGATAATCAGATATAATACATTTTCTTTTTTTTTTACTTTTTTGCAAGGTGGTGGGATTGGGTGGCTTGTCTGGGACCATGGATCCGGGTGGTTGCTGGGTCTCTGGGGTGTGATGTAGGCTTCAGGTCTCTTGGCCCCAGGGCCAGTGCTCTGTCCATTGCATCATTCAACTACCCCACAACACACTTTTGAAGAGGGACAGAGTGAAAGGAGAGAGGAAATATAATAGATGGTAGTGGGGAGGACTGGATGGAGGGAATTACAATCAGCAGCATCAATTGTGGAAATAACTTCTCTTAAGGATTTATAATAAAGAATGCACTCCACCACGAGACAGAGCTCATGGTATTGGAACACAGACTGAAGTACTTTTTTTTTCCTTCTCTTTCTTGCACTTTATTTCTTGTGAGATTTTTATTTTTGTGGGGGGAGGGGGTTACTCTTACAACAAGACTATTTTAGTAATGTGTAAATAAATAAATTTAGAACCTTGAACCAAGCTCACTCAATTAAAATGCAAAATGTAAAAAAAAAGTCCAACAGAAAACATTTTATATATATATATATATATATATATATATGCATATATATATATATCTCCAAATTCAGTAAATATTTATTGAGAATCTTCTGTGTACAAGGCAAAGAATTCAGAATGAAAGATAACATGCAAACAATAATGATATTACAGAATAAATTTGGGACAATCTCGGGGGAAGGCACTAAGATTAATGATTACTGGGAAAAGTTTATTGGAGAAGGTAAGACTTTAGCTAAGAATTGAAGAAAGTCAGAAAAGCTGGGAAGCAGAGATGAGGGGGGAGAGTACTCCAGGCAAGAGTTTCAACCAATACAAACACATGGAGTTGGGGAGTAAAGAAGAGGTGAAAGAATATCTGAGTATGACACTGACAGATAAAAAGAGTATCATTTAGGTCTTCAGAGAGACAGGATCAGAATGGTATCTCACTCCTTCCCAAGATATTTCAAGTCCAGGTTTGATTCTAATCCTACTAGTGGAGTCAGATATAAAGAAACTTCTTTCCTGGAAATAATTTCATTTGTTTTAGTAGGAAATTATTGGGTTTTGGTTCCCATCTCAGGGAAGGGAGAGAAGAGAATTTGAAACTCAAAATTTTTAAAAAAAGATGAATCTCAAAATTGTTTTTGCATGAAATTGAGTAAAAGTAAAATGTTATTGAAGGAAAATTATTGTTCCACATATTGAAAATTCAATTGAGAATGTTGTTACCCATGAAATTCCAGCAAAGGGCCATTTCATATTTTTGTAACAACATATAACTCTTCTATAGTGTAAGATCACATTAGATAATGCCACAGCTCTCAATATTAGTATTCCTTGGAAATTTTGCTCTTTCTCCATTTATTTCAGTGAGGAAAAATTACATGATCATAGACCTACCTCCTTTGGGTTCCTTCTTCTTCCAGATTACGATGTAACTGAGTGGATAGTTCTTCTATTTTTCCTACAATGAAAAGAATTTTAGTTCTTTCTTTATGGACACCAGTGATTAACACTTTTGAAAACTTCTAATTAGATGCCCATTTGTTGTCCCTAACAAATATTGTTTATATCTCAATATTCACCCAAACTTTTTCCATTTCTTATGTATTTAGTATTTATGAAATAATTAGCAGTTACGAACTCTGTAAATCATGACTGTCATTTCAAGCCATTATAAGGAAAGGAATCTTGGTGTCTGATTCATCTTTTGACCATACCTGGACATGAATAGCAACTGTTTTTGTTAGCTTCAAATCCCAGACTTCTTTTTTTTTTAATTTCATTTATTTAAGGCAATGGAATTTTAAGTCACTTGCCCAAGGTTACACAACTAGGTAATTATTAAATGTCTGAAGTCACATTTGAACCCAGGACCTCCAGATTCCAGGGGCTGTGCTCCATCCACTGTGCCACCTAGCTGCTCCTAGCTTCAAATCCCAAAGATAGATATTTTTATTATAATGTTTAAATTCCTAAGTCTGGTTAATGTCATTGTAGTCAACTAAAATTTTCCTCTATAGATGTGTTCCTCATGGGATCTTTCCTGATTTATGTAGCTATAGACGAGTTTTCCTTCCCTAAATATTTATATATCTTTGTTTCATTTCTCCTGTTCATTTGTCATATTATGGCTTAAAATTTTTACACATGTCTTATCCCTTTACTTAGAAACAAGTTCTGTAAGATGTAGAACTATATCTTGTTTCATGTTGAATATTTGACTTAATATTAGTCAAAGAAGTTAAATCTTACAAAGAAAAAAGCAAAAAGGAACTTTTATCCTGGACCAGATTTTTGGCCAATAAAATTAAGGTAATGTCAAAAGAAATGATGGCAAGAAAGTGACTTACAAGAAAGTGATCAAGTGAGTGTATTCTAGAATGTGAGTAAATAAGAAGGGGACCATTAGGTATAACTTGACACCAATCTTGATATTTTAAAGAGTTTAGAGAAACTAAAATTCTGGTCTGAAATTCTTTAGGGGATCTCTTCAAAATGAGATGGATAAGATACTGCTTAGAATGAAATTCTGATGATAAAAACACAAATGAATCCACTAAAGAAGAAAAGTAGGTATCCAACAAGATTAATATAGTCACTCAGAGTTCTCATCAATGAACTAAGAGAGTTTTAAGAGGTTTCTTAAGCAAAGAGAAGGGCAATTAACTGAGAAAGGATTCAAAACAATGACAGGACGGGTAAGAATGTTAAGAATTCTAAAGCCCAGAACAAGCTGAGACTTGTCTTTGCTGATAAAGACAACTAAAAAATATTGATTTAAAAGCTTTTTTAGGGGCAAGAGAAAGATCAAAGAAGGACCAAAACTGTTGTTTAGGCTGACTAGGATTAAGATCATGATAAAGAGGAGTAAAAAATAGTTCTTAACTTGTTTCTATTTTCCCTATAAATAAAAATTTTCAGACTAAGAAACTTAGAAAAAAAAATTTAACTTGGATAAGATACTCAGAACCCAAGATAATTGTGGAGAATGAGGAGAAAAAAGAACAAGTGGGGTGAAAACAAGCAGTAATATTGTATCTACTCTGGCCAGGTATGAATTATACTTTACATATAGCTCATTTAATTGTTATCCCCCTTAGAGGTGGTAGCTGTTTTTGTCCCCATTTTACAGTTGAGAAAACTGAGACAAAAAGAAATTAAGTGATTTGCTCAGTCTAGAATTGATCTCTAGAGCTGACTCCAGATCCAATTTACTGTGCCATCCCTATGTCATCAGATATATAGGTTTTGATCCCCAAAACAACAGCCCAGAGTAGTAAAAAAAAAATTATAGATGAGATTGCCAGATCATGGTCAATTGATTCTTCAAAGTTCACAGAAAAGGGATAGTGTCTTGCCCCTTGAGCAAGGGAAAACCCCTCTCAGGGCCTTAATCTTTTAGGGAGCTATCTGTTACTTCTGGCACTGTAGGCTGTCATGCCTCCTTAGTCTGTAACCCCAAGTCTATTATCTAAAATCCAGTGCTCTTTCCACTGAATCACATTGATCTCTATGCCTGTAAGTCTTGGGCCTGGTAAGGAGCAGCAGTGAGTGAATAAAGTGATGTGGAATTAGGAAGATTAATCTTCATAAATTCAAATATTTACTAAGCTGTATGACCCTGGACCAGTCACTTAACCCTATTTCCCCCAGTTTCTTCATCTGTAAAATATGCTGGAGAAAGAAATGACAAAGCACTCCAGTATCTTTGCCTTCAGAAAACCCCAAATAGGATCATGAAGAGTTGAACACAACTGCAAAAACAACAATTTCTAAGTCTTGGACCAACTATGAGGAGAGGGCAATGAGCCCTACCAGGCCAAAGTCATGTTGTGAAGAATTTTAAGATCAGGGGCAGGCTCTCAGTTGTTTAGTAATTCAATTACAAACATACTGGATGAGGAGGTATTCAAAAAGCTTGGAGTTGTGGCAGATGCAAGTTCAATGGGACTCTCACCTCTGAGACATGGCAGCCAAAATAAGTTCTTTTGTTTCACAAAAACATAATAGAAGGAAGAAAGGAAAGGAAGGGAAAAGGAAGGAGAGAGGGAGAAGGAAAAGAAAGGAAAAGGGGGAGATTTTAACCTAAAGAATACAGATTTGGTAGAAGGTAGGAGGAAGGTTAGTGACATTTTCTTCAAATATTTGAAAGGATATCAAGAAGATGAGATATTAGACCAATTTTGCTTGGTCCTGGAGGGTAGAATAAGGAATGATGGCTATATTTGGCTTAACATAAGGGAAAAACAAAATGTTCAAGAGTGACCTGGCTGCCTCAAGAGGTAATAAAATTCTTCCTTCACAGACAGTCTTCCAGTGGGGACTAAAGGATCTTTTGTAAGAGAGGTTGAAGCAGCTCAGGAAGAGGGTAGAACCTAAGAGATATTTCTTTTAAGACATTCAATATTTCTAGAGTAAAAGACTGTCTTTCTATTTTGTCTGATAATAAAGGAGGAGAAATTATAATTCTAGAGATCGTGAAAAGTAATAAGCATGACAACATTTTGCATTTTTCTATAGACAACCACAGGAGTAAACCAAAGGTGTGGAGAAAATGAAAATGAAGTGTGTTAAGAGTGTATGAGGTTAGGATCAGAAAGCATTCTTTGGTTTCTTGAATTTTATGCAAGTAAGAAACACATATAAATTATTCTTTAAGCTGGAATACCAAAGTAAGTCTTGAAAATGTTGCTCCTAAATTAATCACCAATCAAACAATAAGCATTTATTAATCATTAACTATTTGTCAAATACTATATCTTGAAGTAAGATACAAAGAAAGGCAAAAAAAAAAATCCAAGAGTCCCTATCTTCAGGGAACTAACATTTCAATGTGGGTGACAACATGTAAATTAATAGATATAGTCAAAATACTTACAGAGTAAGGCAACCTTAGAGAGGTAAATTCTAGTAGAATTGGGTATAGGAGTGAGCAGGGAAAGGCTCCAGCAGTGTTATTTGAGCTAAGTTATAAAGGAAGCCAGGAATTCTGAGAGTTCAAGATGAGAATGGAGAACATTCTAAGTATGGGGGGAGAGAATGGTCAGTGCAAGGACAAAGAGATGGAGAGATGGAGTGTCATATCTGAGAAACAAAAAAATAAGTCAGTATAACTAAATTGCTGTATGCATGAAAGTGAAAAAGATTAAGAAGACTGGAAAGGGGGGGTGTCCTATTTTGAAGAGCTTTAAAAGATTTATCCCCTAGTAATTCTTATTCACAAAAGAATGTGAATAAGATTTTCATGAAATATATTGGGACTCTGCTATAAGCCCTAGAATGTTAGAATGGAAAAACTGATAGACATAATCTAGTCCAACTCTTCCTTTTACAAAAGAGAAAACTGAATCCGAGAGGGCTCAAATGATCCGACTAACCAACCAAAGTTACCATCAGTGCTTTTGGAGTTAGAACTCAGTTTCCTGACTCAATAGTTCTGTACTCTTTCCCCATCCCTATTTCACACTGCCTCTCAGAGGAAAAAGAAATAAAAATTCAAGTGTTTCATTCTTATTTCCTCTTCTGAATAGTTCATGTAATTCAATTTTATTAACAAATATCTGAGTATCTAATCTGTTATGTTGCAAATTTCTTAAGGACAGGGTATATCTACCCACCCTCATTCCCCTTAAAACCCTTGCATTTTATAAATAGTTTCTTTTTAATTTTCAAGGCTTTGGAAACTACTATTTTAGTACAGGCAGTCACACAACACTATTGATGGGAAACTGGTATTAAAAAGACAGGTCTCCAGTTTCAGGGAGAAGTTTATGGACATTAAACACTGCAGTTTCCCAAAGGCAATCCATTCCACTCTCCTCCTCCTGTCACAATTTGGGCCCAATTTGTTGTACATTTGCAGTGTATGACCAACACATACATAGACATACACTCACACAGACACACATGGATATATCCATATACTTAGATGACTTCATTAAATTATACTGAACTGAATTTCCTTCATGAGAAAGGTCAACACATTTGGTGAGTATATGCTCTCTTTATGTCTGTGTCTATATATCACCTTAGTATTAGATTATTAATTCCTAGAGAGCAATTCAACCTAGGCTCACCAGAAATAATAATGCAGAGTAGGGTAGCAGTTCTCAGATTGTTTTCATCCCTGTCATACCCTTGATGGTTTCTTTGTTGTACTCATCTCTTCAAGGGAGGAAGGAGGTCAGAACTGGGATTAGAAAATTGATATATCAGGGGAAAAGGAACCAATGGGATTGTTTTCATGTGGTCTTCAAGGAGAAGGGATGAAAATAAGTGTTATATTAAAAATGAGAAATAACTCTAGTTGAAGAAATAAAGAGGAGGCATCCTCTTTCCCATCACCACCAAAAGCAAAGGAACTAGTCTATGAAGTTCCTTAGGACTCTATTTTGAACCAGATTGAGTATTTGGGAAAACTTCTTGGAGGAAGCTTAGAGATAGAGGGAAAAAAAATCTTAGACATAGGGCCCAGGGGCTAAAGAATACAGTACATGTCCATTTTCATTAGAGTACCTTGTTTAAGGCATTGAACTTTTATGCACATCAACAGTGAGGTAGTTTGATATGGTGGAAAGATTACTTCTTGTTGGGGGATCAGAATACCTAGGGTCTTCAGTCTGTTAATTATATGACCTTAAATAAGACATCTAATCTTTGTTATCTTCACTTTACATATAAAGTTACATATAAAATAGAAATAATAAACTAGAATTACATACTTCACAGGGTGATTATAAGGATCAAATGAGGAGGAAAACATAAAACACATTAAAATGAAGTGCTGTGTAAATGTTAGCTAACTATTATTGGACAATCTGATTAATATTCCCAACATTTTCCAAAATATTTTTCCTTGGTGAAGAAAGAATTCTTTATATGTAACTTTGAAGAGGCCAAATGATTTCTTCTGAAGGGAGTTGCATAGGATATGGGGCAAAAGAAGTTTTTCTAGTTCAGTTGTTTTACAGCAAATAAATAAAACTTAAAAGTTCTTTGTAGCAAGACTTTCAGAGAGATAAGAGCTCTGATATTCAGAGTCACTATTTTCATAATGCATAGTGGAAGCCTTAATTTGGAACTCTGAGGATTTTTCTTCCTTTCTTCCTTTACTACTGAATACATGTCCCAGTTTTGTTTTAATTTGCTTTCCTTGGGTTTCAAGGTAGGTATGGCTCTCCCCCCACCCCCAGTCATTTCCCTATGGTAGAAACCTATATTTATTTTTAAAGTATATAGCATCAAGGTTACCTCTCATTTTTTCAGTCTGTTCAGCTAGACGGATTTCAAGATCCTGTTTCTGCTTCTCAAGTTCTGAAATCTGTTGTTTAAAGTCTGGAATCATCTTCACAAAAAGATAAGGAAGGTACATTAGAATAACTAACACAATTAACTAGGCAGTAAAAGCATGAAAATACCTGTTATTCTGGAAGAAAATTCAGGAGAACTTCAAGTTCTTTATGCAACTTAATTAAATTATTACATTTGGTCAGTCATTTCCATTTCCTTTGTGCTTTGGAATATTGGAGGGGAAAGCCACAGAAATAATAATGTGCTATAGGGTAGCAGTTCTCTTTTTTTTTTGTCTCCATCACACCTTTGACATATCCATGGAAGGAAGGAAGCCAGAACTGGAAGGAGAAAATTTATATACCAAGGGAAAAGGAACTTTCAAGATTTTTTCCATATGGTGTTCAAGGGGTAGGAATTAGAGTAACGATGCTTTACTAGGAAGGAGAAGAACCTAAATTTGAGGAAATGAAACAGAGATGTCATCCTCTTCTTGTCTATGAAATTCTTTAGAAATTCACCAATGACATTCATTTTGAGAACCAAATGGAAAGTTAGGGGAAGCTTTCTGGAAGACACTTGAAGGAGAATATCCTAGACATAGGATATTATCTGAGCAAAGATACAAAGGCTAAAAAATAGTTTATATTCAAAGGACAGAGCTGTACAATTTGGTTCATCTACTATGTTCAAGGTATTGTATTTTCATAATTTTTTTAAATGACACAGCTCCTGCCCTCAAGAGCTTAGGATCTCCTATAATTATCTTCTGAACCAATTATTCACATAAAGTAAAGGTCCTAGGCATCACATGTTGTTCCCTGTTTTGAGAATTCTTCACTGGCAATGAAGAGTGCCATACTATCACTATCCATACCTGACATTGGGGGACTTCCATATATAACTTCCTGCCAAAATGAGGTGAATAAAATTTATTTTCTCCTTTGACTTATTGCCAAGATATGTGTTGACACCATACTACACTGGGCAGTGTTCCTTGTCAAGCTTGGCTTTGTAAATTACTGTGGAGAAGGATTTGGATCTTGCTGAATATACTTTCTCACCTCACCTGTGCAAATTGAGTGTTTTTACCTTGTACCTAGGATCTATTTTACCCATAATTACATTATCAGGTATTTGGAGGAATCATTAGAGGCCATCTAGTTCAAGTTGTACATGGATAAGAATCCCTTTAAATTATCTTCTCACATAAGGGACAACAACCTGAAAAAGTATCCACTTAAAGTTGTTTATCTTATTTTGGAAATCATATACACCCACACTGCTAGAGAAATAACTTTTTTCTTTCTCAACTAAAATTTCTAATCCTAGGATATTTTGCTGTTTTAATTTTTTGGTGGGGGAGAGTCTCCCTGCATTTTTCTACACCAATATTTTTAAAAGGTACTATTTCCTCAGACAAAACAATTCTAACCTCTTAAATATTTCTCTGTCTAGGAACAGGCATCTATCTTGTGAATGTGACTTTACAATAGTTGTCTTTTTGCCTCTTTTTGTATTCTAGCACTTCTAATTTGTCCTTCATTCTTGAAGAAGATCATAGGCATAGAGCAGATGCTTTATAAATGTTTATTGATTGATAGCTCCTGCAGCTATATCCTTCTGCATATCCAAGGCCACTGATTTCATCCTCAGCTGCTTGCTTGTAGGCATCCACAAGGGAGTAGAGATTACAGTAGGTTTGTGAGGTAGCTGAGGGAGAGGGATGGGCTCACTTCCAACTACATTCCCAAATGATCTTTTCTTACAGTCATATTCATTCACTATAAGCTTTATATAAGTAACTGAATGCCAATTATGTGAGTGTTAATTATTCAAGGAGTCAAAGATAATTTTGAGAGGAAATTGTGCTGCTCTTGTATACAAAGAGTTGACCAATAAAGATACTGGCAAAATGATGAAAGCATGGATGACCAAATTCAACACTGAATATAAAAGTTTCAAGTACTGGAAAGTAACTCTGAACAAAGACAGTAAAGGATGAATAAAAGAGCCATGCTTATTATTTCTTTTCCTAAAATATCTTATTATCTGTAGAGTTCATTGCTTTATTTGACTGTCATTCAAGCATCCTAAAATACTGGGCTTCTAAATCATAGAGATACCAAAATACTGCAGACTCATGAATGGTTTCATTCTCCCATGCAACACACCAAATATACACATATAAACTCATACCCACCCACCATTTTTATTCCTGGGCACTTGCTACCTCTCCAAGCACCCATCTTCATGTCTTCCTCTTCTCACTATGATTCGCCTCCTTTTTTGAAGCATTCACTTCCCATCTGAAGAGAGCATTATCTAAGACTCACTTAAAGAGGATATTCCTCTAAGATATACATGCATGAGCATAGAATTAGAAGACCATGGATGTATTACAGGCTTCATTGTAGGCAAGTCACCTAACCACTTGGGTTCAGTTTCCTAATTTGTAAAACTCAGGAAAATAATGGTTGCATAGTATTGCAGATTTCACTACTTACAATGATTGCCCAAGGACAAATCATTTGATTTTTCTGAGATTTACTTTCCTAATCTGTAAAAATGAAGATAATAATGGTCGCATTGTCCATACCACAGGGTTGTGGTATACTAAACCTTTACATCAATATATAGTATTATTGTACATATAAAACAGAGTTGCTCCACATATTGCCAAACTCAACAACCTAACATATCACCACATCTCCACTCTTCAAACATCAATCTTCAGATTGCCATATGTACTTTGCCTTGAAAACATTCACCTCAGAATACTTTCTTGCAACCTTAGGACCTGCCATTAGACTCTGCCAACTAAAATCATTCCTCCCCCTCATTTCCCTGCTTCATTCCATACTGTTTACTATCTTCCTGAAATTTTGTCATTTTTAAAGTTGGTGTTAAACATACAGAAGAAGAATTTATTATATACTTTGTTGTCCCTTCTGTCCCTTCTCACCTCCCCTGCCCCTTCTTTGTAGTGGAATAAGATTGTGTAAAAATACATTCTCTAGGAACTGAAGTATTCACCAACCAAAGGTTAATTACTTTTTCTGACCCAATTATTTTGTTTCTGGCAAAAGGCAATTTGTGTCAAGTACTTTATTTCTGAGTGTCTGGAGCCAGAATGACATTAATGAAGTTAAGTAAGGATCATGGCCAGTAGTGCAACAATGCCATAAAAGAACTTTGTCTGAGGCAGAGAATTTGCATGAGATAATCTGCAATTTGCTGATACCTTAGCATTATCTATTTACCTCTGCACTGTTTTCACCATCTCTGACTCTGACTATGCTTTGATGTCCATTTTGTAACTAGAGATTATATTTTTTGTCACTCATAGATGAGCCCTCTGGTTTTCTCTTATCAAGGAATTCTGGTTACCATTTAAAATCATAGTTTAGCCCATACTTTTTCCCCTCAATATGTAAGATATGATTTTTCCTATAGGTATATTAATAAACCTTGATCGCTGACAGATTGTGGCCCCTTTCCATGGGCCCAACACCAAGAGACTATTTTATTTCACCATAGAACAGAAAGATGATGTTGTTACTATACAGTTAATACTCTACCATGTTTTCAGATGTCAGTCTGGTTACTTCATGACGGATACTGTCATTGATGTCATTTTCTTCCCTAAATAATTTTTGTAAATGGTTGATTTCTTGACTGAGGTGCTCTACTTTAAAGTTCAGTGCTTCAATCTCCTTTTCATAATTCTCCTTCTGAGATTGGAAATGACTCTCCAACACTCTGTCAAAGAAAGGGGCAAATATTCAAGTATTGATTGTATGCTAGCCAGTGCTAGGTTCTGGGGTTCTGAGGACAAAAAGAAAACAAAGACTTGTGGCCATCAACAAATTGAGAGTCTATACAGAGAAACAACCTAGAAATGAAAGGTAATTTTGTGGGGAAGGAAGCATCTACAGATAGGGAGATCAGAAAACTTCATGAAAGAGTTAAAACCAGATGAATTCTAAGAAAAACTTGGAATTCTAAGAGTCAACAGAGAGGAGGGAGAGTGTAAAAGCTTAGAGATAGAAGAAAGATTATGAGTGATAAACAGCAAAAATTCTAGGTTGCCTGGAATAGAGTTTATTTGGAATAATAATGTATAATGAAGCTGGAATGGTACAAGGCTGAAACAAGAATGTAAGGGTTTTCATTGTCAAACAGAGGAGATTGTATTTTTATCATAGAGTCAATTAAGAAGGCATTGGAACTTTTTGCACAGGGGACTGACACGGACAGATGAATATCATTTTAATTAGCTATGTGGCAAATAGATTGGAAAGGGGTAATACCCATTCTAGCCTTCAATGTCCAAGGCTTTTCTCTCTTAAATACCATATTAAGCCAAAGAACATTAGACTCAGAGTCAAGAGACCTGATTTGAATCTCAGCTCTACTGCTTAAGTGATACTAAGTAACTCAGTTCACCTCTAATTTGTAAAAATGGAGATGTAGTGACAGTGTTGTGTAATGGATAAGAGGGTTAAGTTTAGAATCAGGGAGATCTGGGTTCAAATCTTATCTCTGACAACAGTTATGTGCATGTGGACAGATCTGGTCTGATTTGGGGAAAGAAGTTTGTTTTCCCACATTAGGAATGCTCATTATAGTGAAATCACAACTTAAAACCATTTTATACTACCTATTATACTACCTATACTACATATATATATATATATATATATATATATATATATATATATGTATTATACTACCTATAAAACCATTATACTACCTATCCCAGAAGGAGATGGTGAGGATTGAATGAGAAAATATATGTACTTTGTAAATACAAAATATTTTATCTTTAGGCTTCAATTAGGGGCTGGATCTATGATTTCATTAGTGCAGGGAATTTCCTAGATGAGGAAACTGTCTCCTCCAGTGTTGGTAGGCATCTTTTCTTAGAGATAGGACTTTAACTCAGATGTTTCATGACTTTGAGGTCTATTCTCTATCCACTAGATCATACTACCTTTCATTATTACTACTAATAATATAAACTCAGATTGTGCAGGTTCGGTAATCTCAATTTAGGAGATACCTAGAGCACATGGCATTCACAAGCAACAGGCTAAGAATCATTAATTATAAGACTACAGGTTACTTAGTTTAGTCCTTTAAAGACCATGTGATATTCATGGGTGTGAACAAAGTTTCCTGAAGGCAAATGAGAAATTCCCTATACCTCAAGTAGGCAAGTTTTCATGATCTGCTGATGTTAAAAAAAAAAAAAGGTATCACCATTTGGGAGATATTAATTTAAACTTCAAGATCATAGAAATGAGCTGAAAAGAACCACAGAGGCCATCTAATCCCATTCTCTCATTTTACATTTGAGGAAACTGAGGCTCAGGGAGAGTAAGTGATTTGCCTAAGGTTTAATAGGTAGTAAAGATCTGAATCTACATTTGAACCTGGAATTTGACTCCAAATCCAGTGCTTTTGCTACTTTCTCTCTTAGGTAAGGAGTTTAATAAATGTTAATTGAATTGAAATGTATTAGGGAGGTTCAAAAATAAAATGCTATTTGAGGTCCAAATAAAGAGAAGAGGAAAAAGAGAAAGAAGAAAGAATAGAGGGGGAGACAGGAGGAAGAATAAGAAAGAAGAGGAAGAAGAGAAAGAAAAAAAGAAGAAAAGAAAAAACTAGGAAGGAGAAAGGAAGAAATAGAGGGGAAAGAAGGAAGAAGACAATGAAATTGGTTTTCCTCACCTGGTAGCTTTCTTTAGGCCTTCATATGCAAACCAAAGTTCTCCATCTTCATTTAAATGTTCCAAATCCTCCACAGAAAGCCTGGAGAAAAGCACAGAAAGGAAATCAGTGATTTTCCCCTTTTTATTTGTTCTTTTCTCATTTTTTAAACATCTTAGAAATGTAAAGTGGTGTTTGTTTACCTGCTTCTAACATCTTCAATGTCATAGCTTTCAAGAAGTTGCTTGGTAATTTCAGACATTTTTTCTGAAAGTAAAATCAAAGTATAAATAGGATAGAGTACTGAACTGGGAGTCAGAAAGACCTGGGTTCAGTTCCAGCTTCAGATATTTAACTAGCTGAATGAACCTGGGGAAAGTCACTAAACTTCTGTGTGCTTCAGTTTCCTCATTGGGAAAATGAGGATAATAACTTCTACCTCCCAGAGTGGTAGTGAGACTAAAATGAGATATTTATAGAGATCTTCGCAAACCTTGAAGAACTGCATAAATGTTTATTATTATTATTATTGCTACATTATATTATTATTATTATTATTATTGACATGCTATTCTTTCCCATACTTTTAGGTCTTAGTTGTCTAGACTCATATAGGCAAGCTATCCATTGAAAAATATATAAACTGATGCTGGTGAAATATTTCATTTCCTAATTCCATAATAAACTAACTGCCATGCCAATAAACTAAATAACCAGTATTGTCATTACCTCTCATTTCTCGTTTTTGTGACTGGACATGTTTCTCCACATCTATCTTCTGTGTCTGAAGTAGTTCTATCTCCTTCTGGAACTCCGAGATTGTCTGAATTAAAACAATCGCACTTATTTTAATGTCAAATTACTAATGTCCTATAAATGGAATGCTACCAAAATGACATATCCCTAACTAGATATTCCCCACTACATGTTCATGAGATGCCACTGCATTTTAAAGGAATGTTAAACATCTATTTTTCATATAGCATAACAAAAAGGATTTGGTAATTAACTCATAGACTGCTTTAGAGAAAACTGTTGTTTAATTGTTCAAATTGTGTTTTGTAAATGCAAATGTGGTTTGGCCATGAAGAATAATAAAATTTTTTGTTCAAACAAAATCAGCTTTAATAATAATCAATTTACATAATAGCTTCAATGGAAGCAGAGGTTAATCAGTAACTTCTTCACTGTACAGAGGAGAGAAGACTGCAGACTACAAGAAATTTCAATCTAAGTGATTGGGGGCAGGGGTGAGCATCAGTGGGGCGGAACTATTTAGAAGAGGCAAGGACTGGGAATCTGGCTAGGGAGGAGGAATTTGGCAGAAAGGTACAGCCAAAAGAACATGAGTTCCAAATGAGTGGACAGGGAAAAATTACCTTAGGTAAAGGCAGGTAAAAGGTTGAATCCAAAAAAGTCAGGTAGGTCAGGAACAATCGAGCAGGTAGTATAAGTATAGGCAGCAAGGCAAGGTCCAGAATCTGAGAGTCTAAAGAATTAGCAAGAATAACAGAGCAGGCAAGAGACAAGAAAGGAGCAAGCTCCAATACCAGGACAGACAGGGGTTCCTTTTATCTGCCCATTTTCTTACTCCTACTGTATTGGAGGAGTCTTCTCAAAGAATGTGAAATGAAGGTAAAAAAGAGACAGAACAGAGTGTACAATTTTCCTCTTGAATAAGGCGGAAGAAAGAACCTCTGAACAAATACTTGGATTAAATCTAAGACAACATCAAAGGGTTTGAGTCCTAAATGAATACATAGAAAATTACAGCTCCTTCATGGACCACTGATTTTTGTGATTGTTTCAGTTAATTTCAAATGCTTTGTTTTTTTGTTTGTCCTAGCAATTACTTATTATTGCTCTCTCTGTCTCTTTAGATATTTCAGTGGAAAAGTTTGTATATACACATATACACCTTTCAACTGAAATTCAAAAATTCAATCAACATTTATGTTTGAAGGTGGGTAGAAAAATTGCATTTTGGTTTGTATATGCAAGTAAGTATACAGTGGTAACAACTTGTACAGTCATTTTTTTAATTGAAAACTTACCATCTCACATACCCAAGATAAAATTACACTATCATTTGCAAAGTTATGGTTTTATCAAAGATTTCAGAGGTCTTTCTCCCTCTAGTGGGGGCCCCCATTGTCAGAGTTGTTAGATTTGACACAAAAGTACTATCAATAATGCTTACATAGCCCTTTCTTACTTAAAAAACACTTTCTCACTAACCTAACCATTCTGGAGAGAAATTTGGAATTATGCCCAAAGGGTTATAAAATTATGTATAATCTTTGATTTTTGCATTACCACTACTAGGCCTGTATCCCCAAAAGATCATAAAAAAGGGAAAAGGACCTATGTGTATAAAATATGTAAAACAGTTCTTTGTGTTGGCAAAATATTGTAAATTGAGGGCATCCCCATTAATTGGGGAATGGCCAAACAAACTGTGGTATTTAAATGTTTTGGAATACTATTGTGCAAGAAAAAATAAACAGGCAGATTTCAGAAAAACCTGGAAAGATTTGTATGAATTGATAAAAAATGAAATGAGTAGAGCCAGGAAAACAATGCACACAGTATTAGTGATATTATATGATGATCAACTCTTCTCAGCAACACAATGATCCAAGACAAGTAGTAAAAATGCTTCATGTAAGGAAAATGTTCTCCATCTCCAGAAAAAGATGGACTCTGAATGCAGATTGAAGTATATTTTCTTCAATTACTTTATTTTTCTTGTGGTTATTTTTTCCTTTTGATTTATTTCTTTTTTTCACAACTGAGACTAATATGGAAACATGTTAAACATGATAATTCATGTATAAACTATGTTAAATTGCCTTTTTCTTATAAAAATGAATACAAAAAATTTCACAGCATGTAATTGGAGGGAAAATAAAATAATATTTAAGCAAAAAAGTATGCCATTCATCATGATTCTCTGCATTAACTATGAAATCCAAGAATCAGCATCTTTGAAATTTTACTCTTTACATTTTGATCTAAAGTTCAGAAGTGAAATCTTGGTTTCTACCTTTGTCTGCTTGGTCAGCTGGGCCACCTCTCCCTTCAATCCATTGGAAATGATTTGTTCTTCCTCCATTTGATGCTGGAGTTGCAATTTCTCTTCTTTTAGAATCTTAATTTCTCCCTTCAAAGAGTGAATCTGTTTGTTATAGTCTTGTTCTTTCAACTCAAAACTTTTCTCAAGGAGTCTATGTTGTAAGAGAGAAAGAATATTTAAGGTTTTTGCTAGTTTGGGCCAAAACAACAAGTCATTTGGGATACTGGAAAGAAGGTGTGTGTGAGGGGGATAGTATAGCACAAACTTGCAGTGATATTCTGAACATCCATATGCATAATGTGAGTTTTCTCTGTTTCTGTTTCTATCTTATATTATTGTTACAATTTATTATTTTAGCAAGTCTGAGTGTATAGTCAATGTACACAGAAATACAGGCTGAAGGTACCAAATGGGCTAGAATCAGAGTTTCTTAATGGAATTTCAGTATAATTGACTTCCTTTCTTATCCTGTAGTTTTATTTCATGCATTTGAAAATGTTGTTCTAAGAAGGAGTCCATGGGTTTCACCAAACTGCCAAAGAGGTCCATGATGCCAAAAAGGCAAAAACTCCTGATTTAGATATTTGATTGATTTACTACTTTCCTAAAGCTGATCTCATTCAAGGAAAATCTCTGAGGGTCAATCAACTCCTTCAGCAAAGATCTCAGGACACCCAAATATTGATTCATATCCTAAGATTTATTTGGTTTTAGATCCTGTTGGGAATTCACTCTGCTGTTTGGTGGGTACAAAGGTAAGCAAGCCTCTTAGCTCTAGAACTAAATTTTTTAGGCATAACCAAGGATCTTTTTCTTAATTCCTTAGAAACCCAGAACAGACTCCTTGAAAGGATAGGATCAGCCCTCACCCAGACTTCTATAGGGAGTAGAATCCATTGGGAATCCAATGAACTAGAGTCATTAAACTTTCTCTATTCAAATTGCTATATAGTTGAAAGAACATAAACTATGGTCATAATATCAAGATATCATTTTTATCAAGTTTTTCTTTGATTTTTTTTACAGGACTTAACATGTCTTGTTTTGTGGGATTTTCAGAAGAGTTTCCAATGCTTCCAAGAAAATAGTGGCATACTTTAAAGAAAGAAAGAAAAATATTGACGGAAATCAACAAATTCAGGTGATATGACACCTGACAAAAAATTCAGCCTTATGAAAAATAGTATTGAAAAATTGTATTAAACCAGACTAGGGCTGCATTCATAGATTTTAGGTGCACATCTATATTTAGGTTAATATACTGCCAGAGGTCCACTGATGAGGCAACAGTCCTTAATAGGATTGGAATTTAAGAATATCTTAAGGGACCAAGCTGTATCAAAGTATACAGAACATTTTTTATGATAAGACAAAGAAAGTAAAGTTAGGATGAAATTTTTTATTTCCAAGTAAAATTGTAATAAAATTTTTCCATCACTTAATTAATGTGCCTGGTCCCTCTGGAGTTAAGGAGAGGAAGTATGGTTCAGTGGTAGAGAGTCTAAAGCCGAAGACCTTGGTTCAAGATAAGCTGACTGTGTGTCCCTGGACAAGTCACCTAACCCTTCAGCACTCTAAGCATCTTTCTAAGTTGCAGAAAAGGTGCCAAATTATATGTGCAAAAGGAATTCCTTCACTTCAGAGTTCCCTCTATCAGTGAAGTTACAGGTTTGGTCATTATCCCTATCCTATTTTGGAGAAATGATTTATTAAAGGTCAGAAACTCTCTGACTAGAATAAAAAAATCAGAAGTCTTGCAACTTAGTGACCTAGCTAGAACAATAACTCAGTCAGACTTTTTTTGGGGGGGGGGGAGGAAAAAGAGAGGAAAATGACCTGTCATTCAATTTTCCTCAAACATATTACCTGAAATAAATACTTCTAAATGACCAGAGATCTTTATGAAATGTCAAGATCTTAATGTTTCTTTCATGAGATCCCCAAACAATGATGTGAAAATGTATTATTCAAGACAAATGAATTAAATATAAATGTCATAGTTCCTTTGCTACAGTAAGGTCCTGTTTCTATATTTATTGTCACTTTCTTATTTCATCTGTGACTGGCCCCAGTCTCTTGGGAACTTCCTTTTTTTTTTTACTTTTCCTATTTACTATTTGCTTTCTCTCAAACTTGCACCCCAGGGCCAAGATATTTCAATCTCAAGGATGACTTTAGAAATTAGCCAAATGAAATGTACAGTTGTATAGCTGTGTTGTAGATCTCTTTCTTCCCCATATGATCCTAGTTAATCATCTGAACTTCCCCTTTTAGAAACCCCCCTCCCAGACCCATGCCATAGCTATTAAAACAATAAATAAATAAACCAAAAAAACCCATTAGCCTGACTTCTGAAAAGAGCCCAGGTGGATGGGTGTAAGGGAAATGGGCATCAGTAAAGGGATGTATGCTAGAATGAGTGTGGTGGGTCTGGAGAATCTAGGGGCAGTACACATTAGCAGAGTACAAGTGATGTCTCTTAACACAAAGATATCTAAAAGAATAGTATAGTTTTCTGATAGGATCTCCAGTTTCTCAGGGCAAGAATGTCCCAAAGGAAAAAGAAGAGTTTCAGGAAGCAGATAGTAATGGCTCTCTCACTCTGAGGCAACGAGATTATCATTGACTAAGAGTCTGATGATAGTCAACAGACTGGCATCTCCAAGGAGTTCAACAATATGAACAATGACATGCAAGGTTCACTCAAAGGAAAACAAAGCAGATCATCCTCACAAGACGTAAGGTGTACCAATAAGGCACGAAGTGACGCAAAGAGAAGTCACATATTGGCTGAATTCAGGAGCTAATTTAAGGAAAACAGCAACATTGCATGGGCAGGGACTTTTTATTGTTTTACTGATTGATCTTTAGAGCTTAAGCATACTGACTCTACAGCATAGGATAGCAACTATGTTTGTGGTTTAGAGTTAGTGATAATTTGCTAAAATATCCTTTATTCAAGTATAAAGATTATATCAGATTGCCTTTTGTTAGGGGAAAGGGGGGGAGAAAAAGATTATAACATTTAAAACCTTGCCAAAAATGATTGGTAAAACCCACCATTGTATGTAATTGGAAAACAAATTATTTATATAATTAAAACATATCCTTTATGAAAGGGTCAATAGGAATAAAATACAGGAAGGGTTGGTGATTGTTTCTTTTTTTTTCTCTTTTTGTTTTTTTTTAGGTTTTTGCAAGGCAATGGGGGTTAAGTGGCTTGCCCAAGGCCACACAGCTAGGTAATTATTAAGTGTCTGAGGTCAGATTTGAACTCAGGTACTCCTGACTCCAGGGCCAGTGCTCTTATCCACTGCGTGCCACCTAGCCGCCCCTGGTGATTGTTTCTTAAAAAAGTAAGTTTAATTTTGAAACTTATCAGAAGTGAGCTGAACTTCCCACAGAAGAGTAAGGAAATGTCTGCATCTGAAGGAGAACTGAGGCTCCTTCCTGGTCCCTGTGGTGTTAGTTTTTGACAGCTTCAGTAATTGAGCTCTCCTCATAAGCATGCTGCTTTAGTGGCAGGCTTTGTCAATTCCTACAGGTATCTTAGATTCTGAACTAGATATGCCCTACTCTGCAGAAACCACCAAACCCAAATTTCTAAGTAATTTATAATTTGCATGATTTGTGTAGTGCAGGGGAAAGAATTTTAGCTTTACATTCTAGCTGTGTGACGTTGTGTAAATCACTTAATCTCGCTGAACTTCTGTAAAAAAAAATAAAAAATGTGGGGTGGGAATGGACATTAGACTAAATGACATGTAAGGGCCCTTACAGCTCTAAATCTATAAATCCATAATGGCTATATGCAGGATAGACACAATATGGAGCAAGACAGAGAAAGTAAGAAGTGGATAGTTTTAAAGACAGATTAGAATCCATACATTCTTTGTCTTTCTTCTTTCTGTACATCATCAAAAAGTTGTTTTGTAAGGTCTTCCATTTTATCTGTAAAGAGAGAAATGGTGTTCAAAAAATAATCCACCAAATACCTAGTAATTATGCATCAACACATCAAGGATTTCACTAATAGGGGAATTCTTTCCACTGAAGCAGATTACTTTGAAGAGGGTGAGAGAAGCTTAGAGAAATTTAATTGACTTGCCCTTAGTCACATAAGTATCACCAGAGGGATTTGATCTCAGATCTTCCTAATTCCAAGTCCAGCATTTTATATTCTATGTAACACTATCTCTCTATTTGATAATTATATAAAACAGAGTGTGGGGCAGCTAGGTGGTGCAGTGTATAGAGCACAGGCCCTGGAGTCAGGAGTACCTGAGTTCAAATCCGACCTCTGACACTTAACAGTTACCTAGCTGTGTGGCCTTGGGCAAGCCACTAAACCCCATTTGCCTTGCAAAAACATAATGATAATAATAATAATAATAATAATGATAATAATAATGATAATAATAATAACAGAGTGTCTGCCCTGGAACCAAGAGGATTCATCCTTGTAAATCCAAATCTTAGCTTAGATATTTGCTAAGTGACCCTGGGCAAGTCATTCAACCCTGTTTGTCTCAGTTTCTTCATTGGAAAAATGAGCTGAAAAAGATGAAAGATGCAGGAAACCAAAAAGGATTATCTGAAGAGGTAGTTACTAGATTATAAATATACCTCTTCACAGTACAAAAATATAAACACACACACACACACACACACACACACACACACACACACAGACTGCATCCTCTGTTTGGTCAAATGGACATAGTCTGGTAAGCTGAGACAGTTGAAAAGACTGTACAAGGTTTGCCTCTTCCATAAACTCCAATGCTCTTCCCAAGCTTTTTTTCTTTCTTTCTTTCTTTTTATCAGCTGCTTCATGTCTCAGTCCCTTACATTACCTTTCATCTCATCAGTCTTTTCTTGAAGCTTTTTTTCTAGCTTCTCTTTTTGTGTTTCCAACTCCTTGTTGTATGTCTGAAGTTTTGCCAATTTCTTAAAAAAAGAAAGAAAGAACAGTATTGTGATTTACTGGTATCATCCCATTTTTAAAAAAGGTAGAAAATTTGATGCTTTTGGTTGTACATCATCTTTCTGATATCTATTGGCCTTTCTTCCCCAAAGAGAAAGCTTCAGAATCTACTTTAGAATCAGAGATATAGAACTAGAAATAATTTCAGAGGCCAGGTAGTCCAGTCCTCCATTTTAGAGATGAAAAAACTGAGACTGAGAGAAGTTAAGTGACATGATTAAGATAGTAAATGTGAGAAGTGGAATTTGATCCTGGGTCTCCTGATACAAGTGTTCTTTCTATTGTACTATGGCTATAGGTCTCTATCTACCCTAGTTTTGGGGTAAGATCTATAAAGGATAAGAGCAGAATTCTCAAGGCTCCCTGATGCTAAGTAAAGGTTTGTTTTTAAAAACAATGCCTTGGGGCAGCAAGGGAGTACATTGGATAGAGCATGGAATCTGAATTCAAATTTGGCCTCAGCTGTGTGATCCTAAGCAAGTCACTGCTTCCTGTCTTTACCACCTCCTTCCCCCAAATAAAAATATTGTATGAGTTCCTCTCTGACCAGGCTAAAATTCTCAAAGGACTTATTTACTAAGTAATAGTAAAATAAACTATTCAATTCATCATATGAAACTGATAGGTGCTTGCTTTGAAGGAATTTCTATTACTGCATTTTTCTCCTAGCTATAAGGGGCCATTTCCTACTGTTATTCTCAATTCTGATAGCTGATGGCTCTCAGAATGTAACTAAAATTAAATAGAATTCTAGAATCCTATTAAAATATAAGCCTCTAAGTAAAACTAGTACAACCATTTTATAGCTACCTTTTGACCCAGAGATTCCATTAGTGTATCATTAATACCCCCAGGACTATACCAGAGTATGGTCACAATGAAAAGAAATAATTTGTATTTTTTAAAAAAATTATAAATTTATTTCAGCTAATTTAAAGAAATGGTGACTACAATAATGTAAATGGAAAAGATAATTATACACACAAATCAAAAGTGAATGTTGCAAACTTATAAAGAACAAGTTTGAAAGAGATAGGAGACATGCTCCTAACCATCCCTTTGCAATGTGGGACATTCTTAGGTAGTGCTGGTGCTAACCACTGAGAAATGCAAAAAATGCATATAATGTGAGGAGCATTCAGTACTTTTACTGTGTATCCAAAAGTCTGGAAGAGGCTCTCAAGGTTCTATTCTTATTTAATGGGTATAAGAGATAACCCCCTTGCCTAATCTGCTTGTCATGGGAATAACAAATCACCTTTAAAAGTAAGCCTGCTCAGGGATCTTTTGGAGGTAATTCATAGTATTATAGAATTTTCAGAGATAGAAAGGACTTTCCTGAATGTCTGTCTTTCTGACCCAGGTCTTACTCCCTCTGAACCGAGTATTCCTAGAAAGACTCTTCCTTTGAACTCAGGAAGGCAATAGCAAAAACTAGGATTTGATTTACAGGAAAACAGTCAATTTATCTTTTCCCAAGTTAGAGTATATAACTGAATTCTTAAGTATAAAGAAAAAGATTCCAAACTTCACCTCTTCCATAACTTCCTTATGCTTCTTTCCTTTTTCTTCATATGTCTGCTTTTGGATGGCTAATTTTTCAAGCTCTGATTCAAATTTCTGAATCTTCTCCATATCATTGGCATGAGTGGCTGCCAAGCTGGTTAGTTTCTCCACTAATCCATGATTTTCTTTATTCTAAAGATGGGGGGAAAAAATGATTGTTTGAAACCAATGAAAGCTTTGTGCTTGAGGGTTGGGAAGAAGACTTCTTTGGTCCCATAATAAAACTTCTAAATTTATTTAGATTTTCTCCACCAGAAATAGTAGACAAATGGTTATGGAAAAGGAAACTTACCTGATCTTCTAACTTTTTTTGCAAACGTTGTACCCTATAAGAAAGTTGGATGTTTAGAACAAATCGTCGGATATTCTGGAATCGGCGTCTTGCCAGCCAGGCCCGGGCATATTTCTGAAGGATTACAGCCTTATGCTCTTTCAACATCTCGAAAAATAAAATGTTAAAAATTCTCACATCAGTCCAGTGACTGGCTCATTAATGATTTCAGCTTTTGGAACTTAAAATCCTTGAAAACAGGGACTATTTCATTTTTATCTTTATTTCCTTAGTACCAAGCACAGGTCCAACATATGACAGATGCTTAATAAATGTTTTTTGACTGGTTGATTTATGATTTTATAGAAAGGAAGAAGCAACTACTGTATATTTATATGATGAAATTACAAAATGTAATCTTCCCACTGGGGTCCCACTAACATCAAAACTACTTGAATAGTTAACACAGAAGATCAATCTTTACCCTTCTGAAGTATTTACTGTACATATCTGAAATTTGGAGCAAGACACTAAAAATAAATCTCTTTTATTATTTAGTCCCAAGAACACATTGAATTCTGGTGGTACCTTTCGATATTTCTTCCTTGCTAGGAATCCTCGGGTATAAGCCTGTATTGTTATAGTGGCCACACGAATGAGCTGGTAAAGGTTATGAACTAGATAGCGTCGACAGTGCTTCTGAATGATTATGGCTGCCCATGCTTCTTTCAAGGCTGTAGCAGAGATAGCTTTCCTTGATTAAAAGAATATAAAGTTAATTTGTTTTCTACATAACATCTGCTTCTGCTGGAGCATTTTGTATAGAAATACAATACTTTTTCTTAAAAAATTGTATATAAATACAATACTTTTTCTTTTTTTTTCTTTATGCAAGGCAATGAAGTGGCTTGCCCAAGGGCTACACAGCTAGGTAATTATTAAGTGTCTGAGGCTGGATTTGAACTCAGGTACTCCTGACTCCAGGGCCAGTGCTCTATCCACTGAACCACCTAGCCACCCCAATACTTTTTCTTTAAAAAAAAAGTTTTAACTGAGTAACCATTTTCATTAATAGCCTCACTCACAAATGAGTCCAGCCCCTTACTCCCTTGTTTTGGGGGAGGTGAAGAGATCTACAATGATATAGGAAACTCCCAATGAGAACAGTATACCAGTGCAGGTCAGCACTGTAACTTAAGTTACTCTAACTTAAGAAATTCAGTGAATTGTCCAGGTCATTATGAAGTTAAGGTACTTTAGGACCTAAAGCCAATCTATGTCAGCAGTAAAACTTGAATACAACTCTTAACTCTGAGGTCTCCTCTCTATTTAGTATACCAAACTCTTGAAATTTACCTTATAACAAAGGAAAACTTTTAAGTAAAATTAAACTACAAAATGAAAATATGTATACATACATATACACATATTTATATAATATTCTATACTAAAGTCTCTCACCCTTCAACTGAAAAACAAGAGGCACAATACCTTTTAAGTGTATGTGTATAGATCTCTTTATCTATCCATCTATCTATAGCACAATTATTTATTTTTAGTTTTTTTGCAAGGCAATGGGGTTAAGTGGCTTGCCCAAGGCCACACAGCTAGGTAATTATTTGAACTCAGGTACTCCTGACTTTAGGGTCAGTGCTCTATCTACAATGCCACCTAGGCACCCTTATGGCACAATTATTGATGTTACTGACCATAGTCCTGAATTATCAAGAAAAGATTTAAATAATGCCTAGGTTGGGAAATGTGTAATACATTCCATTAAAGATGGATAAAATAAATTGTCAGGGGTGCCTCAGACACTTAATAATTACCTAGCTGTGTGGCCTTGGGGGCAAGCCACTCAATCCCATTGCCTTGAAAAAAAAACCTAAAAAATAAAATAAAATAAATTGTCAGGGTTGAGACCAGTAATCTTCATTTATATGGAATAGCACACTCCCTACTTAAATTTGTATATAGCATATACATACATGTTTTATGAATCAAGAGTATATCTCTGTAAGAGGTTTATTGGTGCATTCATGAGCAAAGTGGACTCTGATCCCAAGCCTACTTTTAATGATTCAACCAGAAACCACCAGTATAGAATAAATACACATATACCCATAGACACTGTAATTTATAGCCTTTCTGATACATGTACCCACACAATGAAGATAAGGCTTAGTCAGTCAACAAACATTTAATAAGTTCTTACTGAGTACCAGATTTTGTGATAAATGCACAGGATACAAAGAAAAGCAAACAATAGCCTTTTGGGGTTTTTTTTTTAAGCTTTGTGACCCTGGGCTAGACACTTAGCCCCCATTGACCTCTAAGAAGAAAAGAAAAGAAAAGAAAAACAGAAGAGCAGAGAAGAGAAAAGAAAAAAAAGGAAACTAAAGGAAAAAGGAAAAACAACTGAAATGGTTTGAGGATAGATTGAGGAGAGATAACTTTAGATTTATTGGAATGATCAAAGGAAAAAAGATCCTAGGAATCATGTTTTTAGAAATTATCAGGGGAAAACTGACCTGATATTCTACAACTACAAATAAACTTGAAACTGAAAAGATCCAATAATTATTTACTGAAGGAAATCCCCAAAATAAAAACTCCCAAGAATATTATAGCTAAATAATCATTCTTTTTTTGATTGCACAATGTATCCTTGGTGTCTGAAAGTCCATTCTTGCCACCACCTTAGAAAATAATGCTAAATTACAATTGACTGACAGATATTCTTGGTAAATTTAGTCTTTATTTGGGAAAATATGTATTTCAACAAATAAACATACTTAGATGACCTAAAAAAAAGGAATATTACTGCCAAATTCTAGAGCAATAGTAATGCTGCCAGAGAAAACCTTACCTTAAGAGGACAGAGCAGTTCCTCTAGGATACTATGTTAAAATAGTGGTCAAATCAGAATGAAAAGTCAGAAATCTAACCTTCCCAGTTTTCTGCTTAGTTTCCAGAATCTTTCATTTCTTCTCTATTTATGTTTATGTAAGTGCCTCTACATATATGCATACACCCCAACCCACCCCATTATGTACATCAGTTCATTACCTTACAGTTTGCTGTCCACGAAAGTATTGCTGTATTGTCACAGCAGCTTTTCTCTCTCGGAGAAATTTCTTTCTCTGGAGCCAGCCTCGGATGTGCTTTTGTATCACAATACATCCTTGCCTCAGTTTATCCAATCGGAGTTTTTCTAAATAGGCCACCTGTCCTGCTCTGAAGAAAATTTTTGTTTTACCAAACTGATACTGGTTAGGGTCCTAGAAGAGAAAATAGTATGTCTGATCAGACATGATTTTTCCCAAATTTAATATATGCAGATTTTCCACTATATATTAGACACCTGAAATGTTAGGGAGGAGATTATTGGAATATGAAATATACAAATCATGATTACCAGCAAGGACTGAAAGAAATGGGCATAGATAGCCTGGAGAAGAGAAATCTTCAGGCAATTATGTAGAAGAGGAAGAATCAAACTAAGAATGATAAAAAAAAAATACAAACTACAAGATAAATCCAAATCTTGCTCTTTACCCATACTGTTAATTGTGTGGATTGTGCAGGTTTGAGAAGAAAAGTCCAGGAATTCTATGGGAACTTCAAATGCTTTTCCTTTGGAGGAGGGACCAACCCTAGAACAGAACTTTGAGAATGAAAGACTATAGATCCTTGAGGAGATGAAACTCAAGAAAGAATGGTTATTGTTTGATTTTCTCATCTATTGAATGTTTTTTTTTCCTTGCTGAGGGACTTCAGTCCCATAGTTGTACTCTGTCTGGAGGACAGTATAGGTCTCTGGAGAAGGAAAACTCATTGGAAGGGAGAGTTTCTTTACCTTTACTAGGGGATGGGAAGACCTGAATGCCAAAGTTGTCCAATAAGTTTGGAGGAATTTATATTCTCCAAGAAAATGAGAGATCCAATGAAGAGAGTAGGAGGGATAGATGGACTGACTGTTGATGAACTTGGGCATGAGTCTTGTATTTTGGGGAGTGTCAGGTAAATTGAAGCCTGTCCTCTATTTAATGTCTTCCTCTTTCTCTGTACTTACTCTTTAGCACTTGCTCTGGAGCTAAGCCAGGCCCTTTTCCTTTTTTTGTATAGATCTAGATTCCTCTTTAGAAGTATCAGCACAAACTAGAGTATGCTTAATGAGAAACCCCCCATGATTTGATCTAATATACATAAATCTAGAGCTTTGGTTCTAGGTCATAGGTTATATTCCTTTGCTCAGCACCACAATTTATTACAACTCCATCTTTCTAGCTAAAGCTCATACTACATTTCTATATGCTCTGCTCTATAAACTATATGTGCCTTGCCCTTCTCTAACTTCATTCATTTACTCATGCTATTTTCCCTATGATTGTTATGCCCTCCCTTCACTCCAACCATTTGTTGAAATTGTACACTTTCTTTTTATATCCATAGGTCATCTTCAACTCCTTTCCCCTCCTCAGACTAGAGTGTTTTGCTTGTCACTCTGCTCTGCTGGACATGGTGTTCCAAAGAATCAATTTGGATCTTGCCTTAAGTACTTATTAGCTGGATTTCCCTAAGTGAATCACTTAACTACTTTCAGCTTCAGTTTCTCTATCTCTAAAATAGGTCTAATAGTACTTACCATACAAGGTTTTTGTGAGAATCAATGAGATAGTATGGGCAGTGTTCTGCAAACTGAACTCTTTTGCACAAGCTATTTCTATCATGCACTCATCATATATGGTTTTGTATCAGTTGGTCTGTGGGTTCAGTCAGCTAAAATTTGCATCAAAGAGTGACAGTATTAAGAACTGAGGGATCTTAGAGATTATTTTGTCTGAACCACTCATTTTGGAGATAACCATTTCCTTTGTACTTTGCATCCAGAAGATGATTTTTAAAAAAAAAGTTGGTTGAATTGAATTATCTAAGAGAAAAAAAAAATAATCCAGAGAAAAGGAGCACAGACTAACCTGGATTAATCGGTGTAAAACTACCTTGCAAACTTCTTTCTTATCACTGAAGGCAAGTTCCTGCTGACTCATGAGAATTCCATAGCGGCTATAAAACTCTATGTATGTCCACCTGGGGAAAAAAAAGATTCAAAATTTGCCAAATGACAGCATGCTATGAGAGTAGTGCCAAGAGTAATTTTTGCCTAGGGATCTCAGATCCCCTAGGACACTTCCTGTCATTGCTGCTACTCAAGGATCTCTAGAGCCTAGGGGTTATGTATGGCAGTGGAAGTAACAAGGGTTATCCTGAGATGGGTGGCATTTCCATTCATTATCTTGGCATCATCCCAACCATCCTTTTCACCAGCCACAAGAGTCCTTTTAGTTTGCCAATGCCAAATTCCGCCTCCCATGGGACCTTTCCCATTTGCCATCTTCACACAAACTTTTCTCGCACAACAATCTTGAGCAGGTGGGAAGTGGTTACACTAATGGTACTGGCTTGTTTTCCTTAGAGCCTATCTTTATTCTAAATACTCTAACAATTTTCCCATAGGGCTTATGAAATTTTCAACTGTACTTCCAGAAGATGTGTATCCAGGACAACCCTTCAGCATATGTTCCTAAAGAAGGTGTACTTACATACCTGCTAGGATAGCTTTGAGCACTGATGCGAATGGTCTCTAAAACTCCACAGGCTCGAAGTTGCTGGACAACTCTTTTAGAGTCAAACCTAAGAGAACAAAAAGTTTGCAACTGTTTCCTATCATCGTTTTTATGGATTTGTTGTTATTGTGTCTCTGTAGAGTCAAGTTCAGATATTACTTGTTTCCATTGTCTGACTCATTGTGACCCCAGTTGCGTTTTTGTATTTTTTTTTTTGGTAAAGATATTAGAGTGGTTTGTCATTTCCTCCTTTACTAGCTCTCTATCCCCATCAACCCCACACTGACATTTAGATGGGATTAAACTGTTACAATGATGAAACATACATAAGAGCAGGAAACAACATTCTTACACCATTTTTGCAATAAGGAGGGAAGCAAGGTAGCACAGTGAATAGATTCCCAGACCTGGAGTTAGGAACCTCATCTTCCTGAGTTCAAATCTGAGCAATCCAAGGTGTGCCAAAAACTAAGTGTGTTTAAGTCCTAAACATAACTATTGAATTCTTCAATCATAGTTATAAACTAGGTTTACACAAGTCTTCCATCAGTTTGGAAGGAGTCATTGAATGAAGTTAGATGAAGTTACAAAGGAAAATTAATTGGGAAGGGTTGAAAGAATTTAGATACCTCTGAGTCAAAGTTTTATCAGAGAAGGGATTTGAGCTGTGAGAATTAAGTTTCAGGAACAATTTAACCCTTATTCCTATAACCAGAGGGCAGCAGCGAGTTGGGGAGGGGGGAGATGGGAAGACAGAATCTTCTGCTGCAATGTTGCAAACTTTGAAAGGTTGGAAGATTTGAACTTTTCCGTGGAGCTGGTAGCAGTATCTTGGGGCAGCAGGATGTCAGATCCAAATGCGGTAGACACCGGTCCTCTTTTCCCTTTGCCCACAGGATTCTGTAAGTCTTTTCATATAGTCTTGGATTGAAGAGGTTTACTCCTTTCTTTGTATTTATTGATTACATCCAATCTGGTATCCTTTAGAGAACCTTGCTGGAGCTCTATCCTATTTCCATCTTAAATCATTTACTATATATTTTTAGTTATATGCTTACAAGCAAAACAATCTTTATTTAACAATATCTTAGAATTAATATTTCTGACTAATTATTAAGATTCTACTCTATTGGCAAATTGTGAGTAAAGATATGTCTATAACCTGACCAAATTAAATTATTCTAACTCTTCTTCTTTTTCTTTCCCACTTACAATATTCACCCATTCCTTGAATGTTCCTTGAGAGCAAGGTTTGAATTATAGCTATCTTGGTAACAACAGTGCTTAAGTACTGGGTAACTTGCTTACCAAGTGCTGAATAAATGAATATTCATTTCAAATCATTTATTGTAAAATCATCAGTTCCTATTCATACTTAAAACTCATTTTTCTCCATAAAAATGTTGATCTTTTCAATTTTACACTAAATTAATTCATGTCATCAAAGAGCCGGATAAAAGCAAAACAAAGGAAATTCCATTCCCTAATCTTTTCTGATCTCTAAGAATAATGTTACATATGTGGCCATGAAGAATATTTGCCTCTTCAGGAGTACTGGAGTACTTACTCAAATGGTAACTTCTCATCATTTGGCTTTATGCATCTTACATAGTGAGGTGTGGTTGCATTGAGTGTCTCCATCAGCAAATACAACGAGCTTCGGAACTAGAAAATCATAAATTTTCAGATCATACTGAAGATCATAAATCAAAGTCATATTGAGCCTAATTTAACTGTTACCTCCAGGCAATCAACATATTCTTAACTTTCATTTTGTTTTAGTAAGAAACTGAAGAGAGGGAAAAGAAAATTAAAATGCCTAAAAAGGGGGGGAGATTTGGGGGGAGTGTTTATACCACATATAATTAATACTTTTTATTAGATTTTAATGAAAATTTTCTCAGATTTTCAAGGTACCTTAGCAAGCTTTGTCAGATATTGATATTCCTTTATGTGCATGATATATGACTACAGGAAGATCTAGAACACTATAAAACCTCCTAAATTAAATTCTTAATTATTTGAAGAAGTTTTGTCTAATTATCCATACAGGAAAAACAAGTGGATGAAGAATGTTTATTGCTCAGAATATAATATTTATGGCACTCATCTATTAGCATGTGTATACACATATATAACATTCATATACACACAAGTATAAAATATACAAATAAACAATGAGTTAGGCCCAGAAATGATTAAGTGGGAGAGAGTGGGTAACTTGTCTTTGGGAAGTATAGTTCTTTTTAGGCCCATATCTTTTTACATTAATATTCTTCTAGTAATAAATGGCTGTGAATCACAAAATATTAGAGTTCCATGAAGACTTGAAATTTAGGGTCACCCAAAGGAAATGGAAAGATGCATGGTGAGCTAAAGTAGGCCATAATACATTCCAAATGAAGACCTTTGCAGGAGGAACAGCATAAAGGACATGACCAGAGAACTGTATGTCTAGGAAAAATAACAAAGTAGGCCAGGTATGTAACCAAGAGAAAGAGACAGCTAGCCTCTTTGTTCCATTAGCATCCATATACAGTCAAGACAAAGAATGTGCTTCCAGATCATTGGATGGAAATTTATAGAAGGACATCGACAGGAGGAAGACATAGATGTGACACAATTTGCATTACTGAAAGAAATGCTCCTATCAATGAGAGCACCAGCATTGGTGTATTAGAATAAGCTAGGAGAGCCTCCAGCAATAATAACTTACATTTACATAGTATGATAAACTTTGTAAAGTATTTTGCATACACTTATTTGCTCTGTATCTCATAACAACCTTCCGAGTTATAAAACCAGAGTTTTAATATATTGCTTTTATAAACTATGCAGAGACAGGTAACTCTTAAGACTCTAAATTTGAAATTATCCACCAGTTTGCTCTGAGAAAGAAAGTTTCTCATTGAGAAGACTACCAATGAAATCATGCATCTGGTTTAAAAACAAAACCCTGAAAACTCAGGACAATATTTGACTTAATAAAGCATTTAGATATCCTGAGAGATACAGTGCAAATTGAGCTCTTGGTAACTACAAAGTGCCACATAAACATAAGCTACTGATATAGTGATTATTATTTTCCAAAGGATCCTGAAAATAGCAGTCAACAAAAGGTGACACAATATTAAACCTATGGCTCTCCAAGAAAAGCATCAGAACTCATACCCCAAGCCTCCTTTCTTTTTTACTGCCCCAAAGATCTCCTTGGTACCTTGTTGCCAACTGTTGTCCGGAAATGCTTATTATTTGGCTTGATCACTTGCTTGGCAGATTTGACTGTGATAGCTGAATTGAAGAGGGGAGGAGGACCTGGATTTTCTTGGAAAAAGCTAGCACAGAGAGCAAACTGAAAAATGACAAAGAGCAAACCATTTAAGACACATAAGAATAATAACTAGCCCTTATATTACACTTCACAAATATTAACTCATTTGTTCCTCACAATGACCCTGTGAAGGAGGTGCTATTATTATTTTTATTTATAGATGAGGAACCTGAGGTAGAAGGAGGTTATATGATTTGCCCAGGATCATACGGCTAGCATCTGAGCCTAAATCTGAACTCGGATCTTTACGGCTCTAAACTGGGTGCTCTATTCAGAAGACCTTTATTATAGGTCAGTTAATGCAACCCTTCCTCATTTGACAGATGAAAAAAACAGACCAGGGAGAGAAAAGTGACTTACCCAGATCCATCTGATAATTTAATGTTTGAACTAAAACATTAGTCTCTTAACTTTCAGTTCAAAATTCTCTTCATTATACCATAAGAATGTTTGTCCTTCATTTTCGAAGACAATTATGACATCAGGGAGGTGATGCCATGACAAGCACATGAATTGAATTTGAGTGAGGGGATACTGTGCTAAGTCACCAGCCTCAACTTCTCCTCCCAGTCATCTGGGTCCAGTGGCCAGATATGAATCATAATGATTGGAGATGGCCCTGGACGTGAGGCAATTTGGAATTAGGTGCTCAAGGTCACATACCTAGTAAGAGTCAAGTGGCCAAGGCCAGATTTGAACTCCCATTCTCCTGAGGAATAACTTGAATACACCAATTATCTCTAATTTCATTACCTGGAGAGCTCACATTATGAGAATGCTCTCACCATTACAAATGGGTTTTCTTTCTCTACCTTAGTAAATCCTAGGGTACCTGCCAGGGTTCACAGCAGTTAAACAAGTTGCCAAAAGACCCATTGACTATCAGAGATGCTCAGATTCTTCCTAATTGTGACCTAAGCTTCAGTACCCCCAATTGTAAAATGGAGATAGTAATGCTCCTACTACCTACTTGCTAGGTGAAATGCATTTTGTGAACTTTAAAGCACTATAGAATCATGAGTCATTGTTATTAATAATAACAATCATGTAGGCTCAATGTTGTAGTTTTTTTTAAGCAATAGGCAAACTTGTGCTCAATTAAGACCTTCAAATTAAAAAAAAAAGTACTGTTGCCCCTGATCCCTGCAATCAGGTTTCCTGTCCTCTCTACCTTTGTATTTGATTTTCTGAATCTAAATGGAAATTGAGGAAATGCCCATTGATTGGGGAATGTCTGACTATGTTTTGGTATATGAATGTAATGGAATACTATTGTGCTATAAGATGAGCAGCCAGAAAGCAGAAAAACCTGGAAAGACTTATATGAACTGATGCTGACTGAAGTAAGCAAGTTTACTGCAAGTTTCATTTTCTTCACTTTAGTCATATGTTTTAGCCTGCTGAAATAATTTTCAATATAGTTTCTATTGCCTTATCAGGTTCACTATCTCTCTTAGCCAAAGCTAATCATATACAAATTTGATAATCATGGTAGACTATATCTTAATGGATTATTAACTTAGACTCAGAAAGCAGATAGTCATTACCATATTTAAAATTTAGAAAATTTGTACTACTCACTTAAAAGCATTCATATATATATATATATATATATATACACACACACATATATATATATATGTATGTATGTATGTATGTATGTATACACTTAGAGTGAAAATAACAAATCTTCATCACCATAGAACCCAAGCTTGGGGCAGCTGGTTCCTTCTCTTCCTCCTGTCTTTCAGAGATCTCTCCCAAAGTATCAAAGTATTCCGGAAATTTGAATAAAGCAACCACCTTACTATGAGGGAGGGACAGGGAATTAAAAGAGTTTGAGGGAAATACTTTTGCCTCTAAAACTCCATAGGGAGATGACTGCTGCTTTGAATGGAAGACATGCTCCTTTGTCACTTAAGAAGAAAGGAGGCACATTTCTCAAATATATAGAGATCTAAGTCAAATTTATAAGAATACAAGTCACCCCCAACTGATAAATGATCAAAGGATATGAACAGGTAGTTTTCAGATGAAGAAATTCAAGTTATCTATAGTCATATGAAAAAATCCCAATCACTCTTGATTAGAGAAATGTAAATTAAAATAACTCCGAGGTTCTACTTCACACCTACCAGATTGGCTAATAAGACATTAAAGTAAAATGATAAATGTTGTAAGGGATGTGAGAAAACTAGGACACTAATTCATTATTGATGGTGTTGTGAATGAATCCAGCATTCTAGAAAGCAATTGCAACTGGGTAATTGCAACCAAATTGTGCATACCATTTGATCCAGCAATACCACTACTAGGTCTGAATCCCAGTAGATTATAAAAAATGGGAAAGGACCTATATGTACAAAATATAAGTTCTTTTTATGGTGGTAAAGAATTGGAAATTAAGGAAATGCCCATTGATTGGGGAATGGCTGAACAAATTATGGTATATGAATAAGAAATGATGAGCAGGCAGAAAGTAGGAAAAACCTGGAAAGACTTATATGAACTGATGCTGAGAAAGTAAGCAGAACTAGAAATGGAAGGGAGGGAGAAAAATCTGGAACTCAAAATCTTATTAAAAAAGAATGTTGAAAACAATCTTTGTATGGATAAAAGATACCATTAAAAAAGAAAGAAATTAAAAAGAGAGGAGGTAAATGATACAGTGACTCACTGTATAATGATGAAGATATTTGTTCTTTCTATGACCATTAATTTGAAAATAAAACTTCTTATGCTTTAAAATACTAAGAACATGAATTCATTTAAAGGGTGCTATTGGCTCACCTTTAGATAGTGGTAGATGATAACTTTTTCAGGTTCTACTTGGGTGGCTCAATGATCAGAGAAGTGGAAAGTCCCCAAAATATATGTATGTATGTATATATATATATATATATATATATATATATATATGAAATATATATATATATAAATATATGTAAAGCCCTTAGTTCCAGGAAGGAGCTTCTGATACAAAGCTTATATACCACACAAGATATATATTCATCATACAGAATTATATTTTATTGATATACTTCTTTAATTATGTAGAATTGTACAATAAAGAATTCTTAAATTATATAATTAAAGTATTAATTTACAAACCTTGCTTGTTCTCAGGATTTCAACCAATACATCATATACTGTATCTCTGTTCTTCTCCAGGAATCCTTCACATTTATACTCTACCTATGCAAAGAACTTAAATTAGGAATATCAGCAGACTAAAATTTCAGAGGCAGAGCAATTGAATCTTTGAATCACTCTTTGTTTTGTGGGTAACAGTGGTTTTGTGCTTTTACAAGAACCCAAGATAAAGTGACTGGAAATGTCAATTGGAGATAGATGGATTTGGTTTCTTTATTTTTAGGACTGCAGCTTTACTATAATTATGAAATACTAATATAAATCTTCTAATATACCATACCAGATTATCACAAAGTCTATTTGACTTTCTAATCATAAGTTGCTTAAAACTGCAACAACTCTTTCAGACTACTACTGAGTTATGGTAAACCTAGCTTTCTGAATTCTAGCTAATACATTCAGGAAGTTGCCCTTAGGTTGTCATCTTGTTTTAGTTCTATGCTATCAGAAGTAAAAAAAAAAAAAAATGACCCAGTGATGCCCCTTGGTTTCAGTAATAAACCTTTACTTAATTAGACACTAATGCAGTAGCAAGGAATGACCAAGATCCTTTAAAATAGGCAAATCAAAAAAGTGAACAACAACAAAAAGCCCTCAGCAAGGACTTTTAAAAAAGACAGAGTAAACTCTGTTAGAATATAAATCACTGTTTGCAATGACTGAACTCTGCCAAAGACTGAACACTCTCCAAGTGCCTTTTTCTAGATAATTACTTTTGTTTGATAACTCAAACAATGGCATTGTTAGATTGCTTAAACATCTTAGCTTCTCCAAAATCAATGGGAATTTCCAATAAATTTTAAAGTAGCTTATTATGTGGTATACAGTAATATGTACATGTTGTCATGAGAGCATAAAGATAATGTGAATAGACTTCATCTAAAAGTCATATGAAGGAGATGAATTTTCATAGACCATATGAATCAAAGACAGAATGCTTTTTTTTTTTAGGTTTTTGCAAGGCAAACAGGGTTAAGTGGCTTGCCCAAGGCCACACAGCTAGGTCATTATTAAGTGTCTGAGACCGGATTTGAACCCAGGTACTCCTGACTCCAGGGCTGGTGCTTTATCTACTGCGCCACCTAGCCACCCCTGACAGAATGCTTCTTGAAGTAAATGAGTTTTATATATGATTTTTATTGTCTTGTGCATTTAGATATTTTCTATAATTCATAGAAATTATGAAATTATGAATGAAGTTAATGAGAAATATAATTTAATAATATAAACTTTCATTTTCATATGCAACTTCACAGAAACCCCTCCAATACATTTACAGAATTCAGAAACACTACCTTACTGTGATATAAATAATGAAACTTCCAAAGGAATCTAATTTACAAAAAAGGAGTCATTTAGATATCATCAATACAATCTGGGATAATGGCACCTCCCAGAATACCTTGTTTATTTATATCATTGATCATTCACAGATTTTCCACAGGAAAAATCCAGAGGACTTGTACTCAGTAATAACTAACCAGAACCACTGCTTTAAAATGCATTTTATAAGAAAAACAAAATGAAATTAGGCTAAGTGAATCCCTTAGAAAGTCATAATCTGGGGCGGCTAGGTGGCGCAGTGGATAAAGCACCAGCCCTGGAGTCAGGAGTACCTGGGTTCAAATCCGGTCTCAGAATTTAATAATGACCTAGCTGTGTGGCCTTGGGCAAGCCACTTAACCCCGTTTGCCTTGCAAAAACAAAAAAATAACCTAAAAAAAAAAAAAGAAAGTCATAATCTATGGCAGAAGCAAAAGAAGAAATTCTGATTACTACCTACAAAACTTGTATACTGACCCATACACTTGAAGTCTACCTCTTTTGTCATTACATGAATTGTACATGACTCAAAAATTATTTCATCAATGCAACGTGGTAAGCATGAGTTTTAAATACAGCTGGAAGCTCAGACCCTCACTTTGCTGATGTTTCCCTTTCTGAAAGATGCTTATTCAGTATGGTATGTGAATAATTGTGCAAGATCCATATCATACCTTATCAGCAAAGTGCTGGATGATGAAGGATGTGTTTGACATTCTAGGCTTTTCAAATAAAGCATTCTTGTTGACAAAATTATTATAGAGTTTTTGGAGCCAATTTTCATCTGTACCATGTGGTAACTAAAAGTAGAAAAATAAACCAAGGGGCAAAATATTAATAAAGGCAAGAAAAAGTTGCTAAACAGAGTTGCTAAAATCTGACCCAGAAACATAGCCTCTGCTAAACTGATAAGTTGATGAAGCAGTGGATGGTAGGCTGATCCTGAAGTCAGGAAGATTCATCTTCCTAAGTTCAAATCCAGCAAGAAAGAAAGTAAAGAAAGAAATCCACATTTAAGAGGGTAAATCCAGGTGTGTGTGTGTGTGTGTGTGTGTGTGTGTGTGTGTGTGTGTGGTCTAATCAAATGGCCAAAGGTAGATATACTTAGAGGACAGTAAGAAAAACACAATTGAATAAAGGATGGAATGAATGTTTTTATTTTTTGTCAGAGACAGACCTTTGCATTTTCATTTTTTCTCACAAGGTCTAAAGATTCAGTAAAAATTGTGATTCTGCAAAGCAACTACATTATTTTTATTTTCAAGTCAAAGGAAAAAAATAGTCCTGGCTATGATTTCGATCTTGAAATACTTCATTGGAAAGAGTTCCCTTTTCATACTTATTCTTGTGGAAAGGGTGAGGATAACATCTTGTGGTCACTTTTGGCTTAGCCACCTACAAAACTGGTTCTTGACATCATTAATCTTGGAATATCAAAATGTATTTGCCATGATACTCCCTGAACACAATACTCCATTTTGTAATTGTAATCTTTTGGATTGCTTAGAGCAAGGATTCTTAACTTCTTAACCAGTACTTATCACAGTAGCTGGCATGTAGTACGCACCAGCTAAGTACATGTTGACTTGACTTTTGTTTCCTAGACTCCCATGATAGTCTGGTGAAACCCATAGATCTATTCTCAGAATATTTTAAGTGGAGGAAATGCTAAGTAGGGTGAAAATAAAAATGTAATTTTTTTCCTTTCCAGGTTTAAGAAATCTCTGAAATTTTCCCACAGACCTTTGGATCTCAGGTTAAGAAGATATCTTTCCTTCCTTTGCATCAACATCCCACATTTGGTCAAAAGGCATAAAAATCCTAGTCTGAGAGGAAAGAGGATGAGGTATGATGCAGTACAAAGAGTACAATGTACTCGATTTTGGAATACAATTGCTCACGACCCACTTTGCCTGTGAGGTTGGTCCTTTCCTTTGATGTCCTTCAATATAACTAGGTAGAACATCACAAAAATCAATGAATGATCTACCATTGTTCTAAGGAGATCAAAGACAAAAAACAAAGGTCTGATGCATATTTAAAATATAGCATGGGGGCAGCTAGGTGGCCTAGTGGATAAAGCACCAGCCCTGGAGTCAGGAGTACCTGGGTTCAAATCCAGTCTCAGACACTTAATAATTACCTAGCTGTGTGGCCTTGGGCAAGCCACTTAACCCCGTTTGCCTTGCAAAAAAAAAAAAACAAAAAACTAACCCCCCCCCTAAAATATAGCATGATTGTTTATGGTATATTTGTGTGTATACACACACACACACACACACACATATATACATATATATATATATATGTATATGGCAACAGAAAGTGGTTATAAATTAGAGAATAGCTAAAAATCCAATAATGAAATATAATGGAATATAATAGAATATTATTTTTAAAGTAAAAAAATAGAGACTACAAAGAACTCAGAGAAACATGAAAAAATTTTATGAAATGATGAGATAAGCAAAACTACAAGAATAATAAAATAATGTAAATGAAATGATTAAAAGAAAATCAGATTCTAAGTGAAAAACTAATTTGTAATATCAGAGAAGAAATAAGGAAAATACCTCTTTCTATATGGCAGAATGTTATATAAAATTGTCATGTAATGTCATTGACAGGGCCAATTTTTTAATCAACTGTTCTGCTCCCCCCAAAGGAGAGTTCATCTGGAGTATGTGTTGTAAGGAAAGAGCTATATTTCTTTAAATGTCTTACAATATAAAAATAGAAGGTATCAATATTTCTAAATTAAGTAAAAGGAATTCCAAGTTTCTTTCTTTTGAGAAATCAAAATAGAAGATACTCAGAATTACTTGACCTGAATAAATAAAATGGAATTTGAAAAGGTATATGAACTGAAATGCTTAGGAAGACCTCTTTCCTTCCCTCCTCATCTCTGCATTACTGCCTTCTTCCTTCTTCCCTTCCATCAAAATCTTAATCTGAGAGGAAAGAAGAGAAGGCATGATATAGCATAAAGAACATTGGGCTTGTGATCAGATGACCTGAATTCAATTATTGTTCAGCTACTTACTTCTTGTGTAATAAGCCATAGCAGGCTCTTCTTTTTCAGTCTCTGTTCTCTCATTTCTAAAATGACTCCGTATGAATTTTTTGCTAACAGTTACTTCTTTATGATTTTTCTTACTATTGCTTTACATTGTTTTCTATTCTGATTTTTTCGTATAAAATACATTATCAATTTTGAAAGAAAATTAAAATGAGTGAATGATCTTTATGGTCCCTTTCAGCTCTAAATTTCATGACTATTCTCTCTCTCTCTCTCTCTCTCCTCTTTCTCCTCCTCCCTCTCTCCCTCCCTCTCCTTATTCTCTCTCCTCATCTACCTCCTTCCCTCTCCCTCTCCTTGACTCTCTGTCTTTCTGTCTCCCTGTCTCCTCATCTCTTCCTGTCTTTATCTCTCTACCTTCCTCCCCCATCTCTGTCTCTCTCTCTCCTCCTTTCCTCCTCCCTCCCTCTCCCCTTTAGTTTCCTTCCCCATCTCTGCTTCTCTGCCTCCTTCCCTCTCCTTGACTCTGTCTCTCCTCCTTTTCTCTCTCTCTCCATCTCTCTGCCTCCTCCTATCTCTCTGTTCCCCTCTCTCTCTCAGATATAGGTTTCAAATTTCTATTTCAAAAGTCCACCTTAAAAAACATTACCAAGCACTCTTCATCTAGAAGCTCCAAAATACCCATTTTGGTTTCAATCAAATCAATAACTGGTTGATTGTCATAAAAGTCAATCAAAGTCCAAGGAATTCCTTCTTTCATATATTCTTCTTGCTCAAGTTTGAACACATGCTGACAAAGAAAACACATAACAGAGGTTAAACATTTTCAGAGAGAAAAGTATAAACATGGGAGAAAAGAAAAAATCAGTTATTTGTATTGAAAAAGAAGAGTTTTTAAATATAAATGGATTTCTCTACACAATTAACCATTTTACAGAGGACTCAATACATGGTCATTCTTCCTCATACTCTGAGGGGTTCCCTTCTCTTGCCTAGGTAAGAGGTGCTGACCTCATTCATTCTGCAGTGCCTCCTGTCACTCAGTTTGAACCCAGGATCACTGTACCTCCTGATTGACATCAAAGAACAAAAAAGACTCTGATTTTTACTATCCATGGTCATGCCCCTTCTTCCTCTGTCTTCTTCAATCAGTTTACATAATAGAGAATTTAAAAATAAAGGAGAAATTACTTTGGCAACCATAGTAACAGAGGCATTAAAGGTCAACTTTGTGAGCCAGACTTTTCCTTTTTGGCTTAGGATAGATAAAACAAAGGGCATCTCTCATACTTGAACCTAGTTAGTTCTTTTTCTTCTCTCCAACTTTTCACAGAGTTCAATCCCCTTTCCAAGAGACGTGTGTGTGTGTGTGTGTGTGTGTGTGTGTGTGTGTGTATGTGTGTGTAGTGGGGGAGGGGCATGGGGAGAGGGGGATGTTGGTGGCAAATACTAGTGCACCCCCTTCACTCCAGATTGGTGACAATGGGCAGGATCAGGACTGACAACATTGTCCAAATTCTCCTTTTTTAAACAAACTTTCTTTCAAGACAATGGAATTCTGGAAAGGCTCAGTTCCCAGACATGACCATAAGGTGGCACAGTATCTCAGCACATGGTCATTCAATAGGAGAAAAATAAAAGCATAAAAGGGGAATTTTGTTGCAAAGTTCAGAAGACTCCTGGGAAATCTTGGGGGAATTTGTTAGCTTTACCTCTTTATTGTATATACTATTCCCTTTCCATAAACAGGCTCTAGGCTGAAACTCAGGTTTAGGAAGATTTTTAAAAAAAGTTACATACCAAGTTAAACTGTTGCTGCAGTTTTTCATTAGCATAATTGATGCAAAATTGTTCAAAGCTGTTCACATCAAAGGTTTCAAAGCTGAAACAGATTTTAAATAATAGGATATGTAATGTGCAATTATATATAACTTTATATAAATAAATAGAAATTATTCATAACTTTTCCCCCCATTTAAGATTTCAAGGAGGAAGATTGATTCTTCAACCATATGCTCTCAACTTAAGCATTTAAAACTCTTGTTATTCACCATGGATTGCCATACATAATAACTTCATCATCTGGTTAATGGTCACTCGATTAGTTTTTTTTTTTTTTCTTTCTGTACTTAGCTGGGTTGGTTCTCAGAGAGCAGCCACAGTCTATCACTGGAACTGAACATAAAGATTTTTCAACATAGTAGATAGAACATGCTGGAGACTATGCTCTATTATAGACATTAAGAACCCATAATCATCTTCAATCTATGCTGCTACTACTGCTGATAATCATAACTAGCATTTACAACTCAAAGTCCTTTATATAAGTTACCTTATTTGGTCCTCACATCAACCCAGTGCACTGTGTGTTATTATTGTTCCCATTTATTGATGAAGACACTGAGGATATTAAACTAAAATGACTTGCCTAGAGTCACACAGTAATATGCTTGAGGCTAGGTGTTCTTCAGTTTCAGAACTCTATTCACTGCACCCCCATCTCCCTATTGTGCCATCTAACTTCATGTTGTTGAGGAATGAGTAAGACCCAGAGGATTAAAATATGGCTCAATGTTTCTATTTTTTTTTTGCAAGGCAAATGGGATTAAGTGGCTTGCCCAAGGCTACACAGCTAGGTAATTATTAAGTGTCTGAGGTGGTATTTGAACTTAGTTAGGTACCCCTGACTCCAGGGCCAGTTCTTTATCTACTGCGCCACCTAGCCAGCCCCCCAATGTTTCTATTTTAAAATCTATTTCCCCCAGCAATTATGGCAAGTGGAATTTTAAATAACTCAAAGACAGATTTAAATGATATTACTGGAAAGATAGCTCCCTATCTGTTCAAATTTATTTAGAAACCAAATCAGACAAATTCTTTAAGTTTGACAAGTGTCGATTGGAAGGAACTTGAAGTTGCCCTGGGGGATATATATCTAGATGATTCAATTGGTTCTGGAACTAGATCAGATACAATTCTAAAATGGATGAATTCATTTCATGGTTCTGGTCCACTTTATGAAGGAGAATGGGGTATGGTAGTTTGGCCTGGATTTGTCGCTAGCATATAGTAGAATTTCTTGGGTGAGAGGTAAGGGTACTGATTTCAATTCCAGAGCCTGTCAAGAATCATCCAGATTTTGGACTAAGAAAAAAAGAAGAATTTAGAGCTTATATGGTTCACATTCACACTCATATTCAGATATACTTCGGAGACTAGAGGTTCTAGAACAGGTTGAGAAGCCAAGGCATATCCAATGTTTTAAGTATTTATTAAATTTCTATTTTGTGATAAGTACTAGGACCCAGAATAACATCTTATGGCAAGAATCTAGAAGAATATCCATCAAGAACTATTCAGGTTCATCAAACCCACTGGTACCCAGTGAACACCAGTGAACCATTTGACAGGACTATGCAGAGTGCTCTGGGTGGGTAGGGGACTCAATATCAGGAAGCATTTCTCAATCCCTTTGCCTCTTCATAGGGGCCTCAGTGTGAGATCATAGCGAACTCTAACTATATAGGGTTGTTGTTGAGTCATTTCAGTTGTATCTAATTCTTCATGACACCATTTAGGGTTTTCTTGGCAAAGATATTGGAGTGATTTGCCATTTCTTTATCTAGTTCACTTTACAGAGGAGGAAACTGAGACAAACAGGACTTGTCCAGGGACATGCAGCTAGCATAAGTCTGAAGCCTGACCTGACTCCAGACCTGGTGCACTAGCCATTACACCACAAAACAACAATAGGACCCAGTACACTGTCATATGGCTAGAATCTAAAAGAATATTCATCAAGATCTATTTATCCTTCTCAAACCCTCTGACACTCAGAGTATACAATGAGTCATTTGAAAATACTTTTCAGTTTCTTAGGTGGGCAGAGGGCTTGATATCAGAAAGCATTTCTCAACTCCTCCCCCCCCCCCATATATAAAGGACCTCAGGGTGAGATCATAGTTGGCTTAAACCCTAACTATACAGGGTATCCCAAAAGTCTTAAGGCAGTTTCAAGCCTTAATAGTCTAAAATTGCCCTATGACTTTTGGAATATTGAATATAATTTGTAAAACATTACTACATACATATTACACATTTATATTTTAAACACACAAATAAATATTATGTGATATAATTTATATAGTACTTTATGATATTCAAGAAATTTCCACATCCATTATTCCTCATTCAGAGGCCTTACAAGTGATGGTTTTCAGTCTCTACCTCAACTGATGCTAATTTTTCTTCTTAGAACTTCATGACTAGAAAAGACCATAGTGGTCAGGTAGTCTAACCTTTCTATTTTCAGATGAAAATACTGAAACCCAGAGAGCAAGATAACTTCCCCAGTCACACAGTTAGTGTGGGTTGTATCCTTTGATGGCTTTTTTTTGAGACTCCTTTGTCTTAAAGGCTAAATTTATTTGTCCCATATTTTGAAGAGCATGTATAGTCAAGTACATAACAGTATTACATGAGGTCAAGAATAAAACTAAAATATAAGGATAATTTGTATAATCTTAACATCATAGAAATTTGTTCTCAATAATCAAAATTTGTATATTAAAATGCATAATACATAAAATATAAATTAATAAAATAGGTTATTTTGCTCTCATTTTTTAAAAAAATTACTCTTAGATACATTTCTATGGCTTTTGAAGACATTCTTTCAGTCACCAAGAGTCTTAATAGATTTTCTTTACTGAGGAGTTCATCAGTTCTGTGTTTGTTTCTATAAAAACTCAGCACCAAGTGCAGTGTCTAGCATAGTAGACACTTAATAAATGTATGTTATAAATAATTTAAGTTGTTAGGTTGAACTAACAGCTTGAGTTCTTTATTTTAAATATGAATCAACATTTATCCAAAACTTCAAAATCTGCCTTAAAGTATGATCTTGAATGAATTAGTATCCACACAAGTATATGGGAAAAGCTAGGTGGGAGAAGGGATACAAGAATTAATGTATGATCAACAGAATCTCCACAACAAATACTACCTGTGGCTGGCTCCTTTCTTATTCTTTCTGCTTTGAGGAAAACACATATCTGGTTGAGAGCTAACTCAATCTTTTTAACATGTAAGTGAAAAATAGATGGGGAACATCTTTTTTGTGGGTTTCTGACAGTTTATTTTTTGTACATAAGGCAGAGATTCATGTGTACTAAACTTCAAAAAGCTTATTGGAATACAGTCACTAGCCTTATCCATTTAAAAAAATCAGAATTTATTTTGAGAAGGGGATGTTCAGATATGGCTAGATTTTTAATAAATTTACTTTTATTCTCACTTTAAACACCAACTAGAATATAATTCTTAAAATATGGTTAAGAACAGAGAAAGAAGCTTGTACCTGAATCTGTGGGTATCTAATATGTATAGCTTGCTTTCTTTTTAAGTATATAATAAGATCAATGTGTAGCTTTCAAAGCTATCCTCCTTTTGCAGCCTTCTTTTTGATTTTCCTTCTTTTCTCTCCATTAGGGAAAAAAAGTTCCCTCAGTGATGCTCCCTCCTTTACTTTCTTTCTTTCTTTCTTTTTTTTCTTTATGTTATATTGCCTCTAACTTTCCTCTCTAACTTTTCTCCATTGGAGAAAAAAGAAAAAGAAAAAGAAAGTTAATAGGATTAGATTTTCAAAAGTTCTAGTCTAACTAGAACTAGAAGAAACAGGTTCCTTCACCCTCTGCCTTGTTTTTTGTTCTTGTCCACAATTAAGCTAACATACTCTGGCCAAAAATCATACATGTGATCTGCAAAGCTGGGCGGGGGGGGGGGTGGAATCACAAGTCAAACACATGATCTCCAGTATCTGGAAGATTTAATTGTCTGCCTTGGCAACAGCCCAACTATCTGTTCTAGGGAAAGCCAACAATGAAGAATACTTTTCATTAAACAACTGAACAGGGAACCAGGCATGAGAAAGTTTCCTGTTACATAGCAAACAACATTGTATAAACATACATGTATAAACAAGCAGCATGATAGGGGAAAGAACACTGTATTTGGAGTCAGAGGATCTGGGCTAGCAACTGACTCGGCCTCTTATCATGCAATCATGGGCAAATAAACCATGTAACTCAGTTACCTCATCCATAAAACACATTTGGACTAGATCAGAGGTTCCCAAAATATGGTCCAGGAATTCCTGGTGGTCCCTGATTCCTTGTGATGGGGTCTACAAGGTCAAAACTCCTTGTACAATAATATTGAGATTTCTAATTTCTAATATGTTACATATCAAAGGATACAACCCACAAAACAAAAGTTTTTTTGAGAATCTTCAATCCTTTTTTAGAGAAAAAAAAGAGTCCTGAGTTCAAATAGTTTGAGAATTTTTAGACTAGATAAACTTCTGATACTAATTCCATGATCCTATAATCTTTATATTAATAAGGAGAAGTTCTCTAAAATAAATAGGAATTCAGAAACTTAAGGCAGGAAGATTTGGATGACTGGGAATTATCTTACCCATAAATATCCAAAACCCCAATGAAAGAATGTTTCTTGCCCGAAAACTGCAATGCTCTGTTAATCCTTTCCACGATGAAGTCAAACAAGTGAGAATAGATCTTTTTGGCCAGGGCATCTCTGGCATTTAAAGATTGAAGTCTGGTCATGGGTTTTATCACAGTCTCTGAGGTAGTGATGATTTTGCGGTTACAAAGCCACTGAGCAACACTGCCACTATCCACATCTAGGAGTTCACAAAATATATTTAGATGTCTGTCATCTTCCTATAAAAGGAAAAAATAGAATCATATGAGCCAGCTTGAAAATAAAAAGAAAATGAAAATATTCCCTTGACATGGTCACCTGTCTCACTGCTCTCCCACCACACAGTGAAATGCAGTAACAAGAGCCCCCAGAAGTGAACTGATCCAATCCATAGCTGAGTTCATTCTCCAACCTTTTTTCTTTCCCCATCATGGTTTTTCTCTGATTTCCTTCTTCCCTTAATTATTTTTCTACTAATTAGTCAAGGAAAGAAAGGGTAGGACTGGCAACAAAATAAAAGGTATAAGGAGGGAAAAAGGACTTGAAGATGACATGATGTTGGGGAGGTTCTGGCAGGAAAGGGAAGAAATCTTGCTCTCAGAACACTCCAAGTACTACTGCAGTGATCAAAAAGATAAGGCTACATGGAAATAATTAAGCAATCTTATAGAATGGTATTTTGGGCCTTAGCATCTCTATCAAATGAACTGTTGTCTAGAGCCAAGTGATTTAATTGGTGGTTATAGACAGAGAAATATTTTTAGCATATATAATTTCCCCTAAAGCTGTTGAGAATTTGGTCACCCTGGTCCACACTAGTTAATAGCAATTCCTAACTGTAGAGTCAGTCTATTTCTGTGTAGTGTCCCCTTTCACCAGACCCTTCATCTAATGTCTTCCTAGACTGCCAGTGTGAGCTATTTGCTGACTCCTAGTTAGTTGGAGACTCACCATTCTCACCCTGGGGTGGTCATTCTTGAGTCAACAAATATTACTGTGTGCAATTGTATGCAAAGCACTGAGTATACATACAGACTACAAAATCATAGAATCTTTTTACCTGAAATAGACCTCTAAGGTTATTATTTAATAATGGGACCTCAGAGGCCATTTAGTCCCAATTCATAGTGAATCAAGAAATTTCTACATCACAATTCCAACTGTTATTCATTCAATCATAACTTGAAGACCTCTAAAGGTGATCTTCAAAGGATGGAGCACTGGACTTTGAATCAGGAAGAACTGAGTCCAAAATCAACCTCATACATTTATTAACTATGTGACTGATCAAAAGAAAAATGCTTTCTCAACCAGAATAGTGGCTAGTCTGGAGAACTGAAGGAACATTGTATGAAGAAAGAAAAGACTTAAGTAAGGTCACATTAGGCTTCTCTATCTGAAAGGCTATTGGGTAGATGAGGAATTAGACTTTCTTTATTTGATCCCAAAAGAGAGAACTAGAAGTAGTGGAAAGAAATTGCAAAGAGTCGAATATAGGTGTACTGAAAGGAAAAACTCAACATATCATGCTAACCTCTCGCCTCAGGATAGTAAATTTATCTTTCTCATCAACATCTGGCATTTATATCATGCCTTAAGATTTGTAAAATATTTCAAAACTATCTTACTTTATCTTCAGAACAGCCCTGAGGAGGAGGTATAAATTGCTATTTTAATCCCTGTCTTACAAAGGAATAAATTGAGGCAGAGTTTAAGTGACTTGCCCAGTGTCACACAACTAGTATCTAAGGCTGGATTTGAACTTGTCTTCCTGAGTTCAGGTTCAGTACCTCACCCAATACAGCACCAAACTAGTCTGCGCTTTGGACTGAAAGAGGTACAAAGATAAATAGACTCACCTTCAGTTCAACAAACATATAAACAATTACTAAGAGCAAAGTACCGTGCCAGGGGTACAAAGACAAAAAGAAAATAGTTCCTGGCTTCGATAGACTTACCAGGCATTATATTTGCACAGACCATTATTATATCTATTTGAGAGATTTATGCATTCATTTATTTGGGTAAAGAAAAAAGTCTCTGATTCTACCTAAATGCAAACAGTTGATAAGTATTTATTGTCCAAGTAATTGATTCCTGTTGATGTTTGCTGGGGTAGAGGGCAAGGTGGCATTGGGTTTTTTTAGCTCAGAAAAAACTTTTCTTTTTACCAATACTGCCACCAATTCAACTAAGTAATATATTAAGAATATTAGCAAATTTTGTTCTTGAGTCATTTCAGTTGAATCAGACTCTTCATGACCCCATTTAGGATTTTCTTGACAAAGATACTGGAGCAGTTTGCCATTTCCTTCTTCAACTCATTTTACAGATGAGAAAACTGAGGTAAACAGGGTAAAGTGATTTGCCTGAAGTCATACAACTAATAAGTATCTGAGAGCAGACTTGAATTCAAGGAGATGAGCCTTCCTGATTCTAAGCCCAGTGCTCTATCCACTACACCACTTAGCTGCCCATTTTAGTAAATAGTATTCTCTATCTTTTCCACCACCTAATTCCTGTTAAACCACTCACTCTTTTCAGCAGGTTCAACTTCTGATTTCTCCAAAGGAACACTGAAAAATCTGCATGGAGCCAACATAAAAGCTATTTACTCATGGGGCTTCACATATACACAGTAGCAGAAGAAAGACTAATCTGCAACTCCTTAATAAATACATTTCTTACCATGACTGAGGATCTCTCATTGCTCACGGCTGTGACCTGCACATTGCCAAGATGGAGGATGGCAGCCAGTATCCTAAACACATCCATTTGAAAATCCTCCTTCAGACCTGATAAAAAAAATGAATCAAAAATATTGGGTACTCTTCTCTTCAGTCCTGAAGTCATTGCCTAGGAGTAAAGAGGTTAGAAATGGAGGGAAGAAGAGGAAGGAAGGACATTTTGGGACACTCCAACAATATTATGAGTGATAGAGTATTATTGATCCAAATGGAACAAATCTAGTTCACTGTTTTCTCTAGTTAAGATTCCATAAGCCAAATCAATTGTAGAGAAATGTGGCACATGACAAAATTGAAAAAGAATGAAAATGGACCCATTTTTCTGTGCCAGATAACATGTGACAATGAAGTGAAGCTGGAACAGTTGGAAATAAGTTACCATGTCAAGATCTTATTCTTAGCCCACTGGATAATCATCAGTGCAGGATTACTGGCTTTGGAGAGAGGCCAGACATTCCCATGAGCAAAAGAGTCAGTCTTTGCCTAAGCAAGTACAGATTACAATAGCACAGAAATAGCTCATCCAGATTATTATCTGTATTTTCCAGGGGCATCCACAGAAATGAACTCCAACAAAGAGCATGTATCACATAGCACATGAAGAAAAATTATATTTTAATTCTTTCTTAATTACATATAAAAACAATTTTAATATATTTATTTGTTAAAATCTTTCCCTCACCCCTCCCTGAGATAGCAAGCAACTTAATATAAATTATATATGAACATCTTTGGAAATTATATTTTATTTTCTTAAAATCAGCAAAATCTACCTTTTTTTCCCTCTCCCAAATGAAAATGAAAGAAAAAGAAAACTGCTAACAAACAGTTAAGACTACTGAACCTTACTGAAATGGACAATGATTTCCCCCCCAAAGCAGAACCTAGAGATAGGGAGAGAGAATCCTGAAGAGCCAGCTGAAAGCTCCCATGCCACAGTAAAACAAATGGATGCTGATGGCTTAGTATTCTTCCTATTCAATTTAAATACCTCAAGGATCCAGGATTTCTCAGGTGTCCTTGCTCTAATGACATATCATAATACCTCCAGGCTCTAGGAGATGGCTTCATGAATTACTGTGACCATTATTTGTGTGAACACACACACACACACACACACACACACACACACACACACACAAACACGCCTACCTTATCCTACAACTAACCTTCTAGTGATGAGTTTTTCCAAACTGAGCTAGGCTGGTTTTCTGATGATGAGCATTCAGATGGCTAGGTCCCTAGTTCAGCCATTTCCATCATGTCCAACTCTTTGGGACCCCATTTTTGGTTTTCTGGATAGAGACACTGGACTGGTTTGCCATTTCCTTCTCCGGTTCATTTTACAGATGAGGAAACTGAGGCAAACAGTGTGAAATTACTTACTCAAGGTCACTTAGCTAGTAAGAATTTGAGGCTGGACTTGAACTTGTGTCTTCCCAACTCTCGGCCTGGGCTCTATCTACTGATTTACCTAGTTTTCCTTAGTTTGCATTCCAGGAACTTATGTTTTTTAATTTGGTCTGGACCTGATGTGGTGATTTCCCAATATAGAACCTTCCTCCATCGATGAAGATCACTCTCCAATATGCAGCTTCCAGTCTCAGAGAACTACTTAAAGGAATTAATGGGTTAAATGACTTGTCCATGGTCACTGAGCCAGTATATGTTAGTACAAGATTTATTAAGATCTTTCAGAGCTCACACACCAATCATTCGAGAGGTTAGGATCAGCCCGACACACCATGAGCAGGCATTAGAGTAGAACTTTAAGAGAAGGTTCCTTGACCTAATGACCTTGGCGATTTCAAAGCATTAAAAAAGGTTTTTCTACATCAAAGAATACTATTTCCCCTGAATTTAACATCATTTATTTAAGAAAAACTATGAACATACACATTATGTATGTACCCATATATACAATAAGTGACATGTTATAATATAAACTAGCACAATATATTTCAAGAAATATATTACTAAAATTAAACTATCAAGCTTAAAATTGCATTAAGACTTTAAAAGTATACACATATTAATATATTCATATATTTTTGAAAAGCATGGCATTCTATACTTTACAATAACATAGAATGACCAAGTGAATATTAATGTTAAAAAGAGATTTTTATATCTGTGTGAGGAGGCAATATAGGATTACTGAAAGTATTGTAGTTTATCAAATGTTTTCTCTTCCCCTATTGAAACCTAAGCCCATCTCACTATCTGTCTTCAGAGACACTCAAGGAAATGGCAACATGAAGAATGGGTCTAAGTGGGCAGCAACATATTGCCAATGCCTCAGACCCAAGAAGTGGTAAAAGGGATGTCATACAAGATATATATATGATTAGCAACAGCAATGAGTCAATTTTCTCTGCAGAAGATATTCATGAAATGACAGATCTTCCAAAGCCTGGATAGGGATTTATGAGAAGACATAGGCAACACTCACATAGGAGTGTCACAAGACATGTATTGGTTATGATTTATAACACTGAAAAGAATACTTCTACTAATGAGATAGTATTTCTGTTGAAAGTATGAGGTTTATTTATTTTTTCCTAATTAAGTTCTAAAAGCTAAGTAATAGTGTGAGACTGGAATTGGAAGAACTAAGTTCAAATCTTGTCTTAGATACCTACTAGCTTGTGATCCTGGGCAAATTATTTCATCTCTGTCTGCCTTGGTTTCCTCAGCTGGAAAATGAGGATAATTTTATACATCTACCTCCCAGAATTGTTGAGGACAAAATGAGATAATATTTGTAAACCATTTAGCACAATCCCTGCTTAATAAGTGCTTATTCTCTTCCATTGTCCCCTTTTAGTTGAGTACAAATTCTTCATGAGAACAATTGACACTGGCAACCAAAATAAACCCCAAATTTGTTAACATAATGAATAGCATTCAGTGTGACTCAAGAGATGGACAATAAGCTGGAAATTCAAAGCTGGGAACCCTCCTTCTTCCTGCTCTGCCATTAACATGTAGTCTGACTCATGGCCAAATAAATCTTTTGTGCTTCTCAGTTTCCTCAGCTACACAATTCCAACCCACCTCCCAGGATTGTTACAAATAAGCCCAGATAAAATAGAACATAGACAGAATGCCTATTTATGATATGCAATTAGATGGGCAGTTTTGTTTGCAAAAACAAGGCAAAACAAAACCAAAAAAAAACCCAACAAAACCCTAAACCCAGCAAATTCAAAATAATACTTCTGTAGTATGAAAGAAAGATCTCAAATCCTCAGTTAGTTGTTTGTCATTGCTTTGAAAAAAGAGTTGGTGAAAAGCAGTGTTGACTTGACCTGAATCCAAGCCACCCTGAGAACCAAGGAATCACATTATAATAGAGTAACTTAAACCCTAAATTCCAGGGTCTTCTTCCAGTAGAGTAAAGGGTTTTATCAGTGACAATTATCAATGAAGAGATAAAAAGAAATGTGAAGCCAACTGGACCAGAAGCCTAGAAAGAGCAATAGATTTTTATCAGTCCTGCTCATTCTGCCTTCTCCAGGTTGATTACAATGTGAATGAAAGGAAGCATCCCTGGAGTAGAGATAGAAAGCCGAAGAAAAAGAAGATTTTAACCAGTATGTGGAAATAAGCCTGGAGACAGATAACACCAATCACATCAAGGGGCAAACCATTTACTTTCAAGTTGCAGTAATCAGTGAATGAATAAAGCAATCATCATGAAATAGTACATTTTTTTAAAAATCTGCTCTTGTAATTAAATTGGTATACACCAACAGTTCTCAACATATGGTTCACAGCCCTGGCAGTTTCTAAGACCGTTCACGTGGTCCATGAGGTCAAACTATATTAAGACATTTATCTTATTAATACACTCCTTTTCTCAATTAGCAAACGGTTTGAGACCAGGTTTTCTTCATGTACTTCAACCCAAATAACATATCTTAACAGACTGAATACAGAGACAATTGTAAAAGTCCAATTATCTTCTGTTAAGCAAAACAGATATTAAAGAAATTTGCAAAAATATGTAAAAGAAGACCACTCTTCTCACTAATTATTTTTGTTTTTGAAAAGTTATTTTTTCCATTTAACATGCAATTCATGATGATACGAAATTAGTTTATTGTTAACATTAATGAATTAATATTTTTAAAATGTATCATTTTTAATTTCTAATATACCAAATATGGTTAGATATAACACATAAACAGAAGCTCTTGGGAGTGAGTCCATAATAATTTTTTAAGAATGAAAAGGGGTCCTGAGATCTAGAAAGTCTAGTATAGATTAAAAACTCTGCCAGTGTAGTTCAGGAATGGTTCTGCACTATATAGGCTTCAAAGATTGCCAAGGAAACTAAGAAATAAATTATTTGTCCAGGGTCATACCAAAAAGTACTTTTGGTTTTATAGATGTCTTGTATACATTTCTCTGTACATGTTATGTGTTGTCTCTTCTACCCCTATTAGAACATAAATTCCTTGAAGGCAGGAACTATTTCACTTTTTTTTGGTATCACTTTGAATCTCTCAACAGTACATTTTTGGGAGCAGAGTAGATACTTAAAATACTTTATTGGTTGACTTATTAAGTGAAATGATGATCAAATATGATTTGATTTTTGTTAGTCTCTATTCAACTGGTGAATCAAAAACCACATATTTTTTCACATTTTATTATTTATGTTTAACATTTTTCCTTTTTAAATTCTGAGTTCCAAATTCTCTCCCTATCACTCCCCCACCTCCCCTTACCACTGAGAAGGCAAGTAATATGATTTCAATTATAGAGGTTTAATCACAAAAATATAATTTCATATTAATAATTTCATATTAGCTTCCAAAAGCATTAAAATTAAGAAATTGAGAAAATTATAATTCAATTTACACTCAGATGCTATCCATCTCCAGAGCATTTTTTCCCTTTGGAAGCTTTCTTAGATCAAAGTAGCTAAGTCTTTCACAGTTGATCATTATAACATTGTTGTTACTTTGAACAATGATTTCCTGGTTCTTCTCAATTCACTTTGCATCAATTCATAAAGATCTTGTCGTGTTTTTTTTTCCTGAAACTACTCCTTTCATCATCTCTTATAGCACAAAAGTACCTCATCATAGTCATATGCCACAAATTGTTCAATTATCCAGTTAATGAGCATTTTACCAATTACCAATTCTTCACCACCAAAAACTGCTATAAATATTTTTGAATGTATATGCTTCTTTCCTTTTCCTTTGATTTCTTTGCAATACAGACCAAGTAGTCAACAAGCAGTGTTTTGATTCTGGAATTTAAGTAGGGGAGATTTCATGATTATACCTGCATTTTAGAAAAATCTTTGGCAGTTTAGTGAAACAAACTGAAGAGGGGAGGTATGTGAGGCAGGAAGAAGTTAGGCTGGCACAGAAGTCCAGGTGAAAGGAAATAAGAGAATAAACTAAATTTGTACCTTATGAATAAAGAGAAGGGGTCATATATGAGATCTGTGAGAAGGTAGGAATGACAAGATTTGATTATATAGGAGTGAATATAAGTAAAGAATAAAGGATGACTTTGGAGTCTGGGAGTTTGGGAGTCTGGGAGCCTGGGAAGATGGTTATCCCCCAAAAAAGAAGGGAGGATAGACTTGTGGAGTAGAAGGAAGGTTAACAAATTCTGTTTTGGACATGTTAAGTTTGAGATGCCCCTAGAATAGTGACCTAAAATGGGTTAATTGTTAATTATCATTATTATATCCTCATATTTGTTTAGAACTTTTCGAAGTACTTTCCTTTATATTTTATAATCATTTGTTCATTTGAAAAACTTAAACTAGTAGGGCTTCAGCATCTTTTGAATCTCTTAATATCACAATGGCTTGGACAACCCATAAGGAGGGCCTCTGGTTAACATGAGGTTAACAGAAGTCCGGGTAAAAGATTGTCAGAACCTTCACAAAGACTGTGGCTAGGGTTGCTAGGACACTACTAGAAATCTTTTGTGAGGAAAGAGGCAGAAGCATTTGTCATCAGTCTTTCCAGAATATAGAGCAAAGCTATGGACACTAGTGAATAATTTCTCTAAGGATGCTAGGTAGTGTTCACCCTGCTAGGGAAAATAGTTAGCACGTGAGATGGCACACACCCGTAATCCCTGCTACCAGAGAAACTGAGCGTAGGTGATTACTTGAGCTCAGGAGTTCTGATCTGCATTGAGGTAAGTAAATCAAATATCCTTCTAAGTGTGGCACAAAAATGGCAGGGTAATCACCAAGTTTCCTAAGGAAGAATGAACGAATCCAAGTCAGAAATTGAGTCTATCAAAGCTTCCATTGGGATTAGGCCTATGAGTAGCCACTTCACTTCTAGTCTAAATGAGATTGGAAGATGGATGGAAAGGAAAGGAAGGGAGGGGAGGAAGAGGAAATAAAAGAAAGAAAGAAAGAAAGAAAAGAAGAGACAAAGAGAGGAAGGAAGAAACTTATAAGGAAAAAATTTACAAATTCTGTTTAAAACTGTCATCCTTAAATTGAATTGGAAATCTGTTATCTTGTTTAAAATATTCTAGAGACAAACTACTGATTGAAGAGGGAAAAGATTTTTATGCTATTACCTTTTTATAGGCAAACCCAATATGTGAATATACGACATGAAAAAGACAACTTTTCTCCAACCTTAATCTCTTCCTTGATTTCCAACCTTGCACCTTCATCTGCCTATTGGACATCTCAAACTGGAAGACCTAAAATTGAACACATTATTTCCCCACTCCCAAGCCCTTTCCTTCTTGCTAACTCTCTTATCACAGTGGAGGATACCACCATCCTCCTAGGCAAGGAAGATGTCAGCCTTAACCTGTTATTCTCACATCCTCCATAATCCAATCAGTTATCAAGTCCTGCAGTTTCTAGCTTCTAATATCTCTTGTAAATTCCTCTTCTCTCCTCTGACATTGATAACACCCTCATGCAGATTCTCAACACTTTATTCCTAGTCTACTAAAATGGTCACTGGTTGGTCTTCCAGTTTAAGTTCCTCCAGTCCATCCTCTACCAGGTTATCAAACTGATCTTCCTAAAGAGCAAGTCTGACCATGTCACTCTCTTATTGGATAAACATTTGGTGGTACTCTCTTGCCCCCTGGATTAAATATAAATCCTCTGATTAACTTTGAGAGTGCTCCATAGTCTAGCCCTTTCCCATCTTTCCAAGTCTATGTCTACCTTACCTAACTTGGACATATCCTCCATGATACAATGACACTGACATGCCTGCTATACCTCATCTCCCAATGCTAAGCATTGTCCTTGGATGTCCCCCATGCCTGGCACTGTATCACTTAACATTCTCATCTTCTACCTTTCTTGGTTTTCTTCAAGTCTTAAAGTTATCACTTTCTTCAAAATTCAACTGTACTGATTAGATCCATACTGCACAATCTCAACTGATCCTTTACAGCTGCTACACAATCCTACTGTAGTCCCCTTTATCAATGTTCTCCCCTGCCCCTAGCAGCTTTTCTAAACCTCATCTCTCCTCAACCTTCCTTTGGCTCCCCTGACACCACTCTCTCAGGGGAGAGCCTTGCCTCATATATTACAGAAATAACTTAGTATATTCCTTCTGATATTATCTCCAGTTTACTCCAAAGATAACTTGTTTGTTAATTGTAATTTTTTCTTCCCTTATATTGTCTTTTACTCATGAGCAGGGGCTTCCTTTTATCTTTCTTTGTATCTCCAGCACTCAATACAGTGTCAAACACATAGTAGGAAATAATAAATGCCAGATGATTGACTACAGGATTTCTTTAAATGCAGCAAGTTTCACATTATTAAATTTATAGAAATGGAATTTACATATATCTTTTCTGCAATGCGTCCAATGTGTAACAGTTGGGTCATATGAATAAGATGAAGAACTGAAGAACATGACCCTGGGAACCTTTATTGTCAGGAAGGGAATGGATGAGAACTCTCTGGGAGATACTCTAGGAAGGTGGCTAAGAAGTTGTCAGGGCAAGTGTTTCCTGGAATCCCAGGATGTCAGAAATAATTGTAATTTATCAACCAAAGCTCAAAGGATAAAGAGGATCTGATTAAAGACATAATAATCTTTAATTTTTTCCTGATAAAGAAGTCCTTAAGTAGAATTTTTTCATGGTGGCAATGAATTAGAAATTCAGCAGGTGACCATCAACTGGAAAATGACTGACCAAACTGTGGTACACCAATGTGATGGAGTATTATTGTTCAGTAAGAAACAAAAGAAGGAGAGAATTATGTTAAGAATTATTTGAACTAATGCAGAGTACAATATGCAAAACCAAAAGAAAAATATACTCAATTATTGTGGCAATGGAAATGAAAAGGTGACCAAATGGAAGCCAAACTTTGATTCAACTGAAAATCATTAAATCAATAAAAAAAACAGATAATGAAAAATACCTCCCTTCTCTTAGCAGGGAAACAAGCAATCACCAGGGAAGAATTTTGTATATAATGACAGATGTGGTCATACTATTAGTTGTTTTTACTTAGCTTGTTTTTTTCCTTATGAAGGAAGATTCAATGGGGGGGGGGAGATAGAGTGGAGGCATTTCCATAAACAATTATGATTAAAAAAAACAAAAGGATTTTTATAAAGGTTGTTTTTTAAGAAAACAAAAAGGCTCCATAAGTAAAAAGATATTTATAGCAACTCTTTTTTGTGGTGCCAAAAAATAAGGAAACTAAAGGGCTACTTATCAGATAAGAAATATTAGACAGATTTGGTTAATATTAACATAATGGAATATTATTGAGTTGTAAGAACTTACAAAAGGGATAATTTCAGACAAATTGGGGAGGATATATATTCTTATATTGATTGAATAAGAGCCAGGAAGACAGTTTCTACAATGCTACCTAAAACATAAAGGAAACATCTTTGAAAGACTTAGAAATTCTGTTATTGCTTTGCACAACCACAATTCCAAAGTACTAGTGATGAAACATGCTACCTGTCTCCTGATGAACTGAAAGTGCAGAATAAGAATAAGACATACATTTTTGGTTATGACTATTTTGCTTGACTCTGCATATCTAATAAAAGGATTTCATTTTTCTTTTTTTTAATTGGCAGAGGGAGAGGCTAGCAATGGAGTTAACAAAATGAAAAAAAGAGTCAGTGAAGTATTTAAAAATATAGAAAGAAATGAATGGAAAAAAAGGACAGTAGGGTGCACAGAGAACCAAGATAATCTTAAAAAGAAGACTGAATTTATTATATGATTAAAATAAGAAAAGTAAGTTGTTCACAATAAAGATTGGCAGCTTCACATAAAATAATCTTTCTGTTACATTCTATATCTGTAGATGTTCACCTTGTTTAGTAATGTTTAAATACAAAATTAAAAAAACTATAGCATATCATATGTGAAAAAAAGAAGTTATTAACAACTTGACCTATAGTTTCTGAGGAGTCAGAAGGTAGTTGTGAGACTGAAGCATGTGCAAAGGACTGCTGATGATGAGGAATTTTACATGGACAATGTACACGAGACATTCTATATGCAAGAGGCAAAGGGGAAGAGCAGCTTGAAAACACAGGAACAAAATCACATAATTTTAGTGTCAGAAGAAATCTAGCAGCTTTTAGTACATACATATGCAAAACAGAATCTCTGCTAAAATTTCACTTAAATTTCTTCCCACAAATTGAGATTGTTTGCTAAAAGATCCCATTTCTTCCCTCACCTTGCATCATTCAGACATCTTCCTGTAGTATCTCCTCCTTGACTCCAGATGAAGTCACTCTTCTTCTTGTTCAAATCCCTTCAAAGACACTCTTGATCCCATAATTTTCTTTCTCCAGTAAATTGCCCCCACCACCATCTCCACTTTCTCATCTTCTTTCTCTAGTTTATTGACTCTTTTCCTGTTGCCTACAAACAAGTCCATGTGCGTCTCTTCCTTAAACAAAAACCTCACATGATCAGATCAGCCCTTCTGGCTATTGTTCTATACTATAACATTCCTCTCCTTTGTGACTAAACTCCTTGAATTTATATAATACATATATATAATCTGTGCCTCCATTTCTCCTCTCACTTGTTTCTAAGCATTCTGCAATCTGGCTTCTGACTTCATCTTTTAATTGAATTTGTTCTCTTCAAAGTTACCAGTGATGGATTTCTGACCAAGATGACTGCCTGAATAGAGGCAGTTCATTTAGCTTCTACATATAATGCTCCAGTAAAATCTTGAAATTTGTACCTGATAAATAATGATCAAGAAATTCAGAAGATGGGGGCATGAAGGCAGAATTCCCAGAAACTTGTTCACCAAAAAACTCCAGAAACCATCAAACTATGATTCTAGCCAAAATGCAGTGGGGCAAAACCCATAGAAAGACTGAGTGATACGATTTCCCAGTCCAAGACAACTTCGAAGTTCTGCAGGAAAGGTCTGTTTCACCTGACCAGAGTTTGGAAACAGTCACAGCTGCAGCCACAACACAGCCAGGTCGACTGCCTAGATCCCTGGAGGCACCTTGGTTCCAGATCCCCTGGCCTGGGGATCAACAGGAACAGCTTGAAGGGGTGGTGAGAGAACTCTGCTACACCAGAGCTGGACTCAGAGCAGCCCTGCAGCAAGAACCTGCAGCAGGAATCAGGGAAGCCAGCCTGCATCACCAGAGTGCAGCCCACAGATGGTAAGGGGGTTGGGGAGACTGCAGAGGTTTCTCTGCTCTCCCTGGGGCAGGACTTTGCTGTTTGCCCACACTCAGATCTAGGTGTCAGTCTGGGCTCCCATATTACCATATTCAAGCAGGGACCATCCTTATAGCCCCAGGACAGAGGGGAGGGCCTGTGGTCATCCACATATCAAAGCACAGGCAAGAAAGCAGTCAGAGTCTCTCATAAGATGTTGAAGGAATTAAGGTCCCTATGGGTTGTCCCCAAAACCCCCCAAAGCCTTGGAAGTGTGGTAAATCAGTCATAGACCGAGGAAATGAGAAAACAAAAGAAAAAGAAGAATCTGACCATAGAAAATTTCTTTGGTCTCATGGAAGATTCAGAAAATGACAAAATCAAAGCTTCTATATCCAAAACCTCCAAGAGAAATAAAAAATGGGCTCAGGTTATAGATGAGCTCAAAAAAATCTTTGAAAAGCAATTAAGGGAGTAGAAGAAAAATTGGGAGGAAAAAATGAGAGTGATGCAGATAAATCGTGAAAACCAAATCAGCAGGTTGGTGAAAGAAAGACAAAAAGTACTGAAGAAAATAATATGTTGGGGCAGCTAGGTGGCGCAGTGGATAGAGCACTGGCCTTGGAGTCAAAAGTACCTGGGTTCAAATCCAACTTCAGACACTTAATAATTACCTAGCTGTGTGGCCTTGGTCAAGCCACTTAACCCAATTGCCTTGAAAAATCTAAATAATAATAATAATAATAATAATAATAATAATAATAATAATAATAATAAGTTAAAAACCAGTTCAGACCAAGTGGGAAAAAAAAGCAACACAAAAGGCAAATAAGGAGAAGAATGCTTTAAAAAGCAGAACTGGCCAGCTGGAAAAGGAGATAAAAAAGCTCTCTGAAGAAAATAACTCCTTCAAATACAGAATGGAACTAAAGGAAGCTGGTGACTTTGCAAGAAATCAGGAAGAAATAAAACTATTCCAAAAAAACTCTCAAATTAGAAGAAAATATGAAATATCTCATTGGAAAAATAACTAACCTTGAAAACGGGTCCAGAGGAGATAATTTTAAAATTATTGGGCTACCTGAAAGTCACCACCAGGAAAAGAGCCTAGACTTCATTTTTCAAGAAATAGTACAGTAAAATTGTCCTGAGATCCTAGAAGCAGAGAGTAAAATATAAATTGAGGGAATTCACAATCACCTCCTGAAAGAGATCCCAAAAGAAAAACTTCCAGGAATATTATAGCCAAATTCCAAAACTCCCAAGTCAAAGAGAAAATACTAAAAGCTGCCAGAAATAAACAATTCAACTACCATGGCTCTATGGTCAGGATTACATAGGATTTGTCAGTATCTATATTAAGGGCTCATGGGGCGTAGAATATGATATTCTGGAAGGCAAAAGATCTTGGTTTACAACCAAGAATCAACTACCCAGCAAAACTGAATGTCCTCTTTCAGGGTAAAAGATGGGCTTTCAATGAAACAGAAGACTTTCAAACTTTCCTATTGAAACAACCAGAGCTGAATAGAAAAGTCTGATCTCCAAGTACAGGACTCAGGTGAATCATAGAGAGGTGGACAAGAAGGACTAACTTTGAGGAACTTAATGATGTTGAACTGTTTGTATTTCTGCATGGGAAGAAGATACTGATAACTCATATGAACTTGCTCATTTATGAGAGCAGTTAAGAAGGAGCACATAAGGGTGGCTAGGTGGCATAGTGGATAAAGTACCAGCCTTGAAGTCAGGAATACCTGGGTTCAAATCCGGTCTCAGACACTTAATAATTACCTAGGTGTGTGGCCTTGGGCAAGCCACTTAACCCCATTTGCCTTGCAAAACAAAAAAAAAAAAACCTCAAAAAATATATATGACACAGAAAGGAGCTGAATATAATGATATAATAAAAAGATGTAATCAGTGGGTGATAAAGGAAAGTACTGAGAGGAAGAGAAAGGAGAGGAAGAAGGGGCTAAGATATTTCACACAAGAGTCAAGAAAAAGCTTTTTCAATGGAGTGGAATGGGGGAAGGCGGGGGAATGAGTGAGCCTTCATTCTCATCAGAAATGGCTCAGAAAGGAAATAACTTAGATACTTAATCGGGTATAGAAATCTATCTTACCTTAGAGAAAAATGAAAGGGAAGAAATGGGATAAGGGGGGATGGGGGGAGGGAAGAGGTGGAATAGGTAATAGAAGAGAGGGAAGACCATGGGAGAGGGTACTCAGATACACCATACTTCTGAACAGGGACAGGATGAAAGGAGAGAGAGAGTATAATAAATAGAGTGGAGAGAAATACAGCTAGTAATAGCAACTGTGGGAAAAATATTGAAGCAACTTCTTTGGTGGACTCATGACAAAGAAGGCAATTCATCCCAGAGACAGATCCATTGGAATCTGAACACAGACTGAAATACATTTTTTTCTCTCTCACTATTCTTGAGGTTTCTCATCTTTCCTGGGGGGGGGGGGTATGTTTATTCTCACAACAATATACTGTAATAATATAAAATAAATTTGAAAAAAAGAAAAAAGAAATGTTCATAGAAATGCAAAGGCAAATGAATAAATGGAGTGAAAAAAGATAGGAGAAACTAAGAAGCTATTATGGATATATTGTACATGAAAGTTAATTTTTAAGTATAAATAAATATTTTTACATGGAAAAAAAGAAATTGAATAAGAGCCCATTCAGTTATATTAATATCTTATCTTTTTCTGCCTTTTCCATAAGAATGATACTGTCAAATAGTTTGCTAAAAATTTAGTAAGTTATACATACAAAATTTTCTATATCTATTAGTTTAATAATCCTGTGGAAAAAAGGCGATAAAGTTAGTCTGGCATGACATCTTTAGTGACAACCATATTCATTGTATTCATTCCTTCATTTTCTAAATCACTAATCACCTCTTTAATGATCTGCTCTAGAATTTTGCCAGGAATCTAAGCCCATCTCATAGACCAATATATTCTGTTCACTCCTTTTAATATACATATATATATTATATATATATATATATATATATATATATATATATAATATATATGTATGTATGTATATATGTATGTATATGTATAGTGAATGTGTAGATCTCATCCTTTTCCTCACCTTCAAATATTACTGACAGTGTCCAGGGAATGAAGTATTTGTTCAAATGAATTGAATTCTTACCAAGTCTATGGTAACTGATTGCTACTTAGACTTCCTCCCTGTTTCTTCTCCCATCCATCCTCCCTACTGCTGCCCAAATAATCATACTATTCCATGATGGTCGTGTGAGTGATCTATTCTAGAACCTTCAGTGATATAAACTCTTGACTCTGAAAATCAAGGACCTCATAATTTGATATCTACTTGTCTATCCTCATGTTACATTTTTCACATTCTAACCTAAAAGAAACCTTTTTCCTTCCCTTGCTCACCAGCATGTCTTATTCAACTATGTTTGGAAAGGATTCTGGCCTCCATATCTAAAAATGAAGCCACTATCTCAAGAAACAACTCAGACTCTCCCTCTTCCATAGTCTCTGATTTCGCATACCTACATACTCTACTGCCTCTCCAAAGTTCTCAGAGAGTATTGCTTGGACCTTCTCTTTGTACTAATCTCACTTCCCCTTTATACCATAAGTACCTATATACTTGTCCTTTCTCACTATCTAATATTGCAAACATACCAATAGCAAAGTCTATCTTTGTACCCCTAGTATCTAGCACAATACTTTTGCACAGAGAAGGCATTTTAGAATATTTAAATTATGTGATTCAGCTAGGCAGAGAGTAAGCCTCTAAGTCATGCTCATAAAACTTTCAAAATGTAGAAAAAGTCAAATGAGGGGAGATTTTTAAGGAAGGTCTGAATTCAGAGTTTGTTTGTGTGTGTGTGAGAGAGAGAGAGAGAGAGAGAGAGAGACAGACAGACAGACAGACAGAGACAGACTTGGGGAAACTACTGTGCCATTATCTTCTAGCAACTTGAATGCAACTGAGAGATCTAAACCATTTATATGTTATTGAAATGTACTCTCTATACATTTCTGGCATAAATGAAGGTAAAGAAGTAATTAAATGCACAAGTACACAAGAACTGCTGGTGGGAACCAAGTCTGAGTCATCTTGAGAAAAACAGAAAAACCTGAAATTCTGAAGTTGTGTCCACTGGTTGTGTTTCAAAAGATTGTACAACAAATGGGGAAAATCCCAGGAGGTAGACCTTAATGTCTAGATGGAGGAACTAAAATTCTTGTGTTTGGCTTGCTTGATGGAGAGTTTAATCTCAAGGAGATTGTAGATCTTGAAAGAAGATACTTGCAATAGGTACATTGATGTATTTTTTCCTCTTAATTTTTTTTTTTTTTTTTTAGTTTTTGCAAAGCAATCGGGTTAAGGCTTGCCCAAGGTCACACAGCTAGGTAATTAGTAAGTGTCTGAGGCCAGATTTGAACTCGGGTACTCCTGACTCCAAGGCCAGTGCTCTATCCACTGCGCCACCTAGCTGCCCTTTTTCTCTTAATTTCTAATAGTATGATTAAGAAACTTGAATATAGTTATGCATGAGTGTATGTATATGCATTTGTAGCAGGGAAGGTACATTAAGAAAAGCATAGGTGGATATGAGCCATAATCTGATTAGGAGAATCCATACTAAATCCCTAGATTAACAAAATGAATGCTGCCAACCATAAAAAGAGAAGTTAAAGGCCAGGAGGCAGAGAGCTGTGATTATTCCTGCATTCCTGAACATTCCTGAATTCCTGAATGTTCTCTTGTATTAAGTGATATGAACTACATATAGTCTGTGAATCATCATTTGATTGAAAGCCCAAGAATAAGCCCAGACATTGTTCTATTAAGCCCCCTAGCTATGACAATTAAATTAAAAGAAGAAATAGAAGGCAAAAAAATGATAGAGGGGTAATGGAAAATAGGAATTGATCCCTACTTTGGTCCAATTGTGATAAGATTCCTACAGAATAGTTTAGCAACTGTTAATCATAAAAATAAATATTTATTGATATTTGTTCATCAGACTATACCCTAGTCTGGGAAAATAACCAGATGTGTAGTCCCTTTACTCACCCAGCAATGTGAATGTCTTCTGAGTTTCTATCATGTCTGCTCTGTCATTCACTCCTTCAATGATAGTATTCCCTCCCATTCTTGTATAATTAAATTCTTCTGCACTAGCTAAGAGAGGAAGGAAAAAACTTAATAAATTCATGAACTTGAGGTTGATTGGATCATTCAATCAATATTTGTTGTCTGCATTATGTATGCTTAGCATTGTTCTAGAAGGTCAATTCCAGCTTCATTAACTCTCTGAGATCCTGAAAATTATTGCTGGATCATGAATACATAATTAGCTGGCAACCAAGAATTATTTGATGCAGATCTAAGAACCCAGAGGTAGGTTGTAAAGGAATTTTAGAAGAAAATTTTTGTGACAAGGGCTACTTTGATGTGTCATAATCTAATTATATATCTATTTAAATATCACACATATACACAAAGACCAATAAAATGTAAATTCCTTAAAAGTAGAGATTGCTCTTTGTTTTGTCATTTTAGCCCCAGTAGCGTCTAGAACACAGTAGGCATTTAATAAATATTTGTTGAATTGAATTATGTGTAACATGTTACTGATGATATAATAAACTTTATTTTTTGAACCTCCAGCAACCTTCAATTCTTCCTAAATTAAAACAGACAGTAGTTAAAAAATATGGTAGGGGATGAGTTGGGGGAATTGGAGGTTATGAAAGCCAGTTGATAACAGGGAGGATGAAAGAAATGTAAAAGCATAACAGGTCATTTTATGTAGTAGCCATCATTCCTTATATCTCAAGTCCCTTGAGTTATATATCATCGTAGGATAACATTAGTGATCAGATTTGTAACCCTGAGTCATCAAGGAAAATTTCAGAATTTAGGGAAATCTGTAACACATTTTAGAAAGACTAAATTAAAAAAAAAAGCTTTGTTAAATAAAAGTTTTGCTGGTTAAAGGAATAAACTTTAAGTATATGAAAAACCCACTTCTATGGGATATTTCATAAATAAAGCATTACTTCTAGATTCACATTTAAAGAGGCTATTCAATAGGCTAGTAGACACTGTCATGGCCATTCCTTTCAAACCCTGATAACAATCACCAACCACAAGTCCACTGTCTCAGAGACTTTAATATCAACCCTACCCTTCAACCCTCAAACTTTGGTTATTTTAAGCATAAAAAAAAAAAAAAAATGAAAGGTAGTGTCTCTTCTTAAAAAAAAAAGTCTGGGGAACTTCTGTAGTATTGTCATAATTGCAGAGATACTTCCTTTTACTATGACATACCCAATTTAAGGTGTTTAAATTCAGGTTGCAATGCTGAGGCACAAAGCTGATAAAAAATGTGGTAATTGCGTTCATTTTCTGACTGTGGAAAGAAAGGGAAAAAAAACCCAGAAAAATCATATTAATTTTTACAAGTAAAGAATGTCAGACATTTAATTCTTAAGTAGAGGTCCTTAAAGTCTCAAATGGATTTTGGCACTCTAGTGGTCAGTCATATTTATCTGTATTTCCCAGGAGTCTTTTTCTAAAAGCAATTAAATTATGAACTATTTGTCTATGTTGTCAGTTTCCCAGCAGTCCACTTTAAAAATGAGCCTTTATCCAACAAAAACAGAAACATTACAACGGACAGTCTGCATTAAAGGACTTTTAAAGGACTTTTAAGGGACTTGTTATTTTTAAAGGATAAGACTGTGTGAAATGGGAATAACAAGACCCATACTTGTTGAGACTTGATTGATTTATTACCTTCCTAAACCCCAAATTTTTCCATTTATGTTGACTAAAAGATTAATGTATATGAATGTGTGTATATATATATATATATATACATATATAAATATTACCTCATGCCCAAGATCAAATGTAAATCTCATTCCTGACCTCAGTATTATAACAAAAAAAAGCATTCAAATCAGATTTTCCCCTAACACAATAAATATCTAATCTTAAAACTATACAGGAATATATAAACGATGTAGTTAGGAAATAAAAACATTTGCCAATTGTCCCATATGGACAATAAGAAAAGTTCTGTCACTTCAGATAAAAAAAAGCTGTTTTCTGTCTGCCAGTGAATGATACAAGTCTCCCCCCAATCGTTAAATAAATATGAAAAGAATGAGAGTTAATTGAAGTTTTTTCCTTACTTGAAAGACAACTCTGGATTTCTCCAAAAGATATGTTCTCATGTTGGCTCCTATAATTTGATTCTTTTTATCAAAACTGATTTCTGTATACTTTCCAAACCGACTGCTGTTATCATTTCGTGTAGTCTTAGCGTTTCCAACAGCCTATAAAAGACAGTTTTGAGATTAAAAAAAATTATTTTGAATCAAGATCATTAGTGTGGTTCTTGTTAAAACACAGACCCTAGACAAAGGAACTAGGTTTACCAAACGAAAGGAATTCTGATTGCAGAAACTAAGGGTGATAAGCACCTTCCCTTGTCTACCAAATAAATTTGAGTACTTTAGAGCAGTATTCAAAGTCTTTTGGGACCTGACCCCAATTTACCACTCAAACCTCCATTTTATCTATCTATTCCCTTATATAAATCTTACGCAGTAGCCACCAGGCTAGCCCACAGTATTGCTCAAATGTTCCAAGTTTTTCTGCCTCTGCACTCCCAATGCAGACCATTTCTTCCCTTCTCCTTGTCCGGTCCAAATCAAAACTTTCCTGAAAAGTTTTCACTGATTACCCAGCCAGCCTGAAGCAATCTTTCCTTATTGTCTGTGACCATTATTGAAAAAATACATTGTTTACTATGTTATGATGTTTCATTGTTAGCTTAAACTTATTTATTGAGTACAATTGTTATTTAGCAATTGCTTTTATTTTGACCAGAAACCCTGAAGGTCTTCCCTTCCTAGACTGATTTTTTTTAAAAACAAGATTAAGAGGTCAATCTTGGCCTTATTTCTTTCTTAACCAATCTTAATCACTTGACCTTGGGCAAGTCACTTAACCCTAATTGCCTCACATCCAGGATTATCTCCAATCATCCTGATTCATATCTGGCCACTGGATCCAGATGGTCTGGTGATTTAGCAATAGCATCCCCTCATTCAAATTCCTGATGTGATGGTCATCTTCCAGAAAGAAGGACAAATAACAACCTACTTAGCCTTGTTCACACAACTTTGATCTAGATAATATTTTATTGATTATAAAACACGATTTGCAAAGCATACTCATTTGGAACTCATAAGCACCCTTGTTGGTAGTGAGTATGATCAATATCCTTGAATTATTGATGAGGAAACTGGGCTACAGATGGGTGAAGAAATTCATGGGAGTGGGCTGGAGTTATACAAATAGTAAATACCAAAAACTGAATTCCAATCCAAATCTTCTGCCTACAAGTACCCAGAGCTCACTGTTCTCTACCAGGCTAACCTGTTAACCTATCCCTTCTTGGCCTTTATTTTAGTTATGTCCTAGTCACATCTATGGTGTTTGAGTATAAACCAAGAGCAGCTACAGTCCACCTTTCAATCCTCACTGATATTTGCGTCTTCATCAGAGATTTTTTTCAAAAGTGAAAAACTTTTATAAATAGTGAAATTTTCACTCTGAAAGGCGTGTGCATTGAAGAGGACAAAGAAACTTGCCCCAGGCTCTTCAATGATATCAGCTAGTCATCTCCCTATTTAGCCTGTGGAAGAGGGTAGACATGAACACATCTTTTCTAACAATGGCAGCTAACATTAATAAAGCACTTACTATGTGCTGGGTTCTGTGCTAATTAGAATTATCTCATTTAATCCTCACAATAAGCCTGGGAGGTAAGTACTGTTATAATCCTCATTTTACAGATGGGGAAACCGAGGCAGGCAGTTTCATGTCTTGCTCATGGCTACCTACCTAGTATTAAAGGTTGAATTTGAACCCAGGTCTTCCTGATTCCAGACCCAATGCAGTTAACATGCATCCTAGCTTCTTTAAATTTGAGAGAAGGAGAACTTGGATTTATATAGAACTATAACACAAACATAACTAATTTATTTTGTTCAGATTTCATTGATATTCCCAACCTCAGCTCTAGTTAAGATTCAAATTCCTGACATTCATTTGTAAAGTATTGATATTAACTTGCTGATCCTTTTTCCCTTTCTGTAGTCAGAGAATGAACAGCATTATCTGATTTTCTACATTACAATCTTAATTTAATCATCTTAAATTGGGTAAATCCAGGTAGTTGGAAGGATATTCCCAATTTTTGGAGGTATGCTTCAACTTCTAAGTTAGCATTGTTGTTATGACAGTTGTAGAGATTCCCTGTACTTTTTTATTTTCAGGATGAGGATCTGAATCTATTTTTCATGTTTCTGATTATTAAAATCCCCAGAATCTGAGGAGAGATGGGATTTGGATATTGACTTCACTGAGGCACAAGGGAAATGGTAATGGTCAAGTTATGACCGGAGGGGACATTGTCTGGTAGCCAACTAATTAATTGTCCAGGTTGGTAAGAAATTGAGATCATTCTCAACCTCATCCATAATGAATCAACTTCTTCCCTGTACCCACTATTGCTTACCTCAGTTATGGGATTAGAAGCCAGCACTTTATCTTCCACATGGGCATTACTACTTGATTTGCTAACTGTAGCAAAGTATCTCATAGCATATCGGGCTGACACTGTCTTTCCAGCACCTGACTCTCCACTCACAATTATTGACTGATTCTTGTTGTTTCTAGAGCAAAATGATGAAAGAAAACTATTACTTTGCAGCAATCTGCTTTCAGATATATTTTCTGGGCAACAAGATAATTCCTGGCATATTAACAGCTGATGGCATAGCCAATGTGTGTGAATGATTTGTTACAAGGGAGGGCTTCTATTTAGAGTGGATGGGGAGGGTGGGTAGGTAGTGATAACAATAAAGGAAAAAAATGAAGGAAGGAAGGGAGGGAGGGAGGGAAGAAGGGAAAGGGGGCAAGGGAGAGGAAAGAAGGAAGGGGAAAGGAAAGGAAGAAAAGAAGGAAGATTAAATAGTATCAATAAAACATTTTGAAATATTTTTGTTGTTGTTGAGTCAATTAAGTTGCATCCAACTTTTTGTGACCCTATTTGGGGTTTTCTTAGCACAGATACTACAGTGGTTTGCCATTTCCTTCTTTAGTTCATTTTACAGATGAGGAAATTGAGACAAACAGGGTTAAGTGACTTGCCCAGGGACATACAGATAGAAGTGTTTGAGGTCATATTTAAACTCAGGAAGATGAGTCTTCCTGACTTCAGGCCTAGTGCTCTATCCACTTTGCCACTTAGAAGACCTGAGTTAAAATCCAACTTCAGATACCACCTGTTTGGCCCTGGACAAGTCACTTAACCCTATCTGACTCAGTTTCCTCATCTGCAAAATGACCTGGAGAAATAAATGGTAAACCACTCAAGTATCTCTGCCAAGATAGCCCCAAATGGAGTCATGAAAATCAAACATAATTGAACATTATATTATTATTATTATTATTACTATTTTCAGGTATGTGTTAGCAAATTCCAGCCCTATATCCACTGGCAATGTGATGTAAGATTATTTTGCTTTAGTTTCATTTCATAGTTAATGTTCCTATATTAAAAAGAAAATTTTTCAACATGAAGAAAAATACAAGTATCCTTTATCCAAATCCAAAGTTGTTCTGTTTCCAGAACCTAATAGCTATGAGGAAATAAAATTCCTTTAAAACATCTTGCCAATGGAATGTCACCATATAATATTGTGATCAAACAGTTTATGAATATGGCTTTTGGTTTAGTGGTTTGCTTTTTTTTAACATTTGTAAATTAATGAAATACATATATTAATGTGGAATAAAACTACCTCCTTAAGTTTTCTAAAAGAGAATTAAGCCACTTATGAAAGGAAAGTCAGGAACCTTGGTTTGTATCAGCTAACTTTTAGCAAGGTGCTCATTGACCTTTCTTGATATGAACAAAATCCTTAGTCCTACAAATACTTTTTTTTTTCCTGAGTGGGGGATACGGTGAGTTGGGGTCTTAGGAATTTACCAGTATTTCTACAGTAGAGAAACTGGTTTGGTTAAGAATCTCAGGGTATAACAGCAACATGGGGGTGATGATCAACCTTAATGGTCTTGCTCATTCCATCAGTGCAACAATCAGGCACAATTTTGGGCTATCTGTGATGGAGAATACCATTTGTATCCCGAGAAAGAATTATGGAGTTTGAACAAAAACCAAAGACTATTACCTTTAATTAAAAAAAAAAGTTATCTTATTATGTAATTTTCCTATCTCTTATACTTTATGTTTCTTCCCTAAGGATATGATTTCTCTCTCATCACATTCAAGTTAGATCAGTGTATACCATGGAAACAAAGACTAACAGTCTGCCTTCTGTGGGGAGTGAGGGGAGGGAAGTGATATTAGGGGGAAAATTGTAAAATTAAAAATAAATAAATTTTTAAAAAAGAATCTCAGGGTGTCCTCTTCACCTGGGCTGATAACAGGGACAGTGTGATGAGTGGGAAGACTAGATTAAGTAAACATTGAGAGACTTAAAATGGTCTCAGCTAACCAGTTGTCTGACTTTGGTTGTTACTTCACATAAAATAAGCAGAGTGGACTAGATCAGGTCTTAATCTGGAGTCCATTAACTTAAAAAAAACCATTTTTTGATAAATGTATTTCAGTCTAATTTGGTTTCTTAGCAATCTTATATGTCTAATATTATGTATTTAAAAGCATTCTTCCAAGAAGGTGTCCATGAACTTCTCCAGACTGCCAAGTTTCCATGACAAAAATAGTTCAGAATACCTGGACTAGATGATTTTTAAGATCCCTTTCAGCTCTAACACTCCATTATACTCCAAATGTAGATGTCCTCTTAGCTAAGGTGACTTTCAAGTTATACCCTTAAAAATTAATGTGCCAACATAATTCTTAATCCCAAGGAAACATATCTATTAACTAATTGTTTAATGAGCACACCCTCAAAACCCTTCAGAGGTGATTTGTGGCCAACCTGCCCTCCTAGATAAATCTTCCACTTTTGCTAGATATACACCAATGGCAGTATATGATGTTCAATATTACTAAACTAGAAAATTTATATTTGTGCTGGGGTTTTTGATTAATGATAAATATTTTAATAAATTTTAGATGTGATAATCATTATACATGAGAGTAAAATGTTAGGAAATGAGGGAGAAAGAAAATTGTAGGGCACAAGAATAGGAAGGACAATGAGAAAAGGAATTTAAAAACCAACTCCACAGGAATCCACTCAGAAAACCTTGTTAAGTGATCCAGGTACCAACAAAACAGTTTGTTCCAAAGCAGATCATAATTGAATTGTTGAACTGAGGTATATGTTCAAAAACCCAGAATATCCTAAAAATGATACCACGTGGCTAGGAATTTGCCAGGTTTGCTCTTTCAACAGACCAATACAGAATTTCTCTCTATAACTGTGAGTACTGTGGGAAGAACAAAGAGAATCAGGACAGATTTCAAGAAGTGCAAACTTAAGAGAGAAGATATGGGGTGGCTAGGTGGCGTAGTAGATAAAGCACCGGCCTTGGAGTCAGGAGTACTTGGGTTCAAATCTGGCCTCAGACACTAATTACCTAGCTGTGTGGCCTTGGGCAAGCCACTTAACCCCATTTGCCTGGCAAAAAAAAACAAACCTAAAAAATAAAATTTAAAAAAAACTAAAAAAGAGAGAAGATACCTGGCCATTTGTTTATATGCTTCTTCTGCTACAGCAAATATATGTGGATCCATATCTCCCATGTTTTGCCCACTATAGGCATGAATGATAGCATTTCCATAAATTGGCAACTCTTTGTAAGGGTTTATGGCAACCAAAATAATTCCTGAAGAAAAAAATTCAAGATGTATATAAGAATCTCAGAACAATCTCAAAACGAAGGGAATACAATGATAGGGGATTGTAGGAGTATAGATAAATCATGCCAAGTCAATTTAATAAGTATAGAGTAATATACACACACACACACACACACACACACAAAATCATCTCCAGTCACCTGATTCATATCTGGCCACTGGACCCAGATGACTCTACAAGAAAAAGTGAGGCTGGTGACTTAGCACAGCATTCACCCTTTCTTTTCTCTCTCTCTCTCTCTCTCTCTCTCTCTCTCACACACACTCTCTCTCTCCACACACACACACACACACACACACACACACACACACACACACAAAATCACCCCTGAAACTCGAGTTTATATTAGAGAATCCTGGAGTTTTGGAGGCAAATATAGGCTCATTCACTTAATTGTCCTATAAAGCCATAGTCACCAAAGCATTTATTACTGGTTAAAAAAGACAGGTTATTGAGTAAAACATATCATAGGTACACAACATACCTAAAACAAACTCAAGAGTCTAGTGTTTGCTAAATCCAAAGACCCTAACTGTAATTATGAAATAAACAATTTTGAAAGATGTAGGAAATCTGACCAACACAACAATCAGTCATGATTCCGCAGGACCAATGATAAAGATTGCTAATCACCACCTGACAGAGAGGTCATGTACTAATATGCAGGATGAGATAAATGTTTTTCAATATGATCAATATGGGATTTGGGCAGCTAAGAGGGGCAGTGGGAAAGACTGCCTGGCCTGTAGTCAGGAAGATTCATCTTGGCAAATTCAGAGCTGGTCTCAGATGCTTACTAACTTATGACCCTGTGCAAATCACTTAACTTTTTTTGCCTCAATTCCTCATTTGTAAAATGAGCTGGAGGAGGAAATGGCAAACCACTCCAATACCTTTGCCAAGAAAACACCAAATGGGGTACTGAAGAGTTGGACACAACTGAAACAACTCAACAACAAAAAATAAGGATTTGTTTTGCTTAATACTACGTGTTTAGTTTTTGTTTTTGTTTTTTTAAAGAAAGGTTTTGCATTTTTCCCTCCTACTCCAGTTAGAAGAGGGAGGTAGACAGAAGGGAGAAAAAAACTAATGCCTGAATTTTTATATGTTTATAATATAATTATAATATAATACAATTTCCATAGTTTTTCGGGGAAAAGGGTTACATTGTATATATCTATAACTATATATGTATGTAAATATAAATGCATTCACATATATATTTCTGTTTATTTACTACAATCAATTTTTTTATCTCACCTTGGACATGCACTAATTGGCTTTGTGCCTGAACAAGGCACAACATCCAGTGCTCTAGGTAACTTGGAGAGTTGACCAGAGACACTATAAGTTGCAGAGAAGCTTCCAGTCTGTCCTGGTAGAAGGAATTTCCTCATCTAGGGGTTTCCTATGCTAATGAAATTACAGATTCATTCCCTATCCCTATCTTCAACTTTTAAATATTGAGGATAATTGACAAAGTGCTATTAGCAAAAAAGTGCTATTAGCAAAAATTTCCTTCTCCAGTTGATTTTACAGATGAGAAAATTGAGGGTCACACAGCTTGTAGTTGTCTGAGGCTGAATTTGAACTCAGATTTTCCTGATTCTAGGTCCAGCATTTTTATCTACTGTATCACTTAGCTGCCCTATTTTTTTTTTTTTTTTAGTTTTTGCAAGGCAATGGGGTTAAGTGGCTTGCCCAAGGCCACACAGCTAGGTAATTATTAAGTGTCTGAGACAGGATTTGAACTCAGGTCCTCCTGACTACAGGGCTGGTGCTCTATCCACTGCACCACCTAGCTGCCCCCCCCCCCCGTTTTCTTAGATATTTTTACCAAAACAAATAAAACCAGACTCAAAACTATATACATAATGGTTCCTAAACAAAGTAGTTCCCTTCTCTCTCTATGTAGACAGACATAAAGGCTAACAAGTCCCAAAATTCAACCTAAACCTATTACCTTGATTTCCTAAATATTCCTCCTCACTCTCCTACACAGAAAGTCATTCCTTGTGACAAAGTAAACAAAAGAAAGGGAAGTAGGGTGAAGAAATTTAGGAAAACAAAGCAACACATCAGGACTGCTAGCATGGGCAGTGTTCAGCAGGTAGATCCTCATCCCTGTAAAGAATTGACAGAAAGAGGTGCACCAAGTAACAAATAATTTTATCAGTCCTTGTGTATCCTGATTTGGCCCACTGATAAAACAATACCCAAAAGTATCTGGAGTCAATTACCATAAACTACTATGGTGCATTCCTCACCTTGTAAAGGGTTTCATTTTATTTTGTCCTCAAAGATATTAAAAAAGCACTTTCCCTAGTCACAAAGATGACACAATAGGTAGCAATAGTTAAAAGTTGGACAGGCTGTGGAAAGATTGGGACAATAACACAGTTTCAATTGGTACTGTGAATTGGTATAACCATTCTGGAAAGTACTTTAGAATTATAATTTTTTTAAAAAAGTTACTAAAATGCCCATACCACTTGACCCAGAGAGTATAGCAAGGCATATCCCAAGGAAGGTAAAGATAGAAAATATTGCAAAAAATACTCAAAACAATACATTATATAGTTTAAAAAAACCTGAAAACATAAAAGATTCCTATCAAAAATTCATAAAAGCAAAGGAAAGCTTATATAAACTGATGCAGAACCAGCAAAACAATACAAATAATGGAAATGTAAAATGAAAACGATGAAAATTTTGCCCTGGAAAAGAGAAGAGAAAAAACAAACCTCTCTACCTTTCTTCTTTTTTTTTTTTAGGTTTGTTTTCTTGGCAAGGCAAACAGGGTTAAGTGGCTTGCCCAAGGCCACACAGCTATTATTTGAGTGTCTGAGATCACATTTGAACCCAGGTACTTCTGATTCCAGAGCCAGTGCTTTATCCACTATGCCACCTAGCTGCCCTGCTCTACTTCTCTTCTTTGCAGGGATGAAGGTCTGTCTACCTGTTGAACATTGATTAAGCTATCAGACTTAGCTAATATGTTGCTTTGTTTTGCTAAATGTCTTCACCCCTTCCCTTTCTCTTGTATACTATGTCACAAGGGCTGACTTTTCCTGTAGGAGAGTGGGAAGGAACATATTGGGAAATTTAGGTAATATAAAAACAAAAGATGTCAATAAAAATAAAAAGAAAGTCTAAATAAGCTAAAGTCAATAATTGATATGTTTTTATTTTATAATTTATATAATTTCTTTATTTGTAAATATCTTTTTACTTACCACTGTAAGTATAAATAAGTTTGGATTCAGCAAAACGTATTTTGAGATTATGGAGGACGGCAGGTTCATGAAGATAACTAAGTGCTGTGAGGTCATTCTCTCCTACAAGTATATCAGGATTTCGTAATGGTGGAAGAGTTTCTGGATCAACAGAATAATCTTGCTCCTAACAAAAGCAAAAAAAAAAAAAATTAAATTACAAGATTTGGGAGTTCCTGTCTGAACCTTCAGGATCAAATATGTTATTCTTGATAATGAGTCTGAAGAGACTAGAGCACTAAATGATAATAGTTATTCCTGCCACATCTTTCTTTTCTTTATGGGATGTTTATAGTTAAAATTTGAATTGATATTACAAATACTAAACATATATTTTTTGCATTTGAGTTTCTAAACATTTTCTGGGTCGTCTGTGGCTTCCATAAAAGTTCTCATTTAATTTCTTATACCACATTAAAATCTCAATTGGGAAAGCTGATGTGGAATGGATAAGTACACTATACATTATAAAAACATGAAATGCTCTGCCCCTGATGAAGTTTCTTGAATCAGTCCTCTTTGGGGCTTTGTCCTTTCAGTTCATGGTCAAGCTTGATGCCTTTTCTCAGAAATAATACACCAAGTTGGGGGCGGCTAGGTGGCTCAGTGGCTAGAGCACCAGCCCTGGAATCAGAAGTACCTGAGTTTAAATCCTGACTGAGACACTTAATAATTACCTAGCTGTGTGGCCTTGGGCAAGCTACTTAACCCCATTGTCTTGCAAAAACTAAAAAAAAAAAAATACACCAAGTTGACCATAATTCTTATGCACAAAATGATACTGACTAAGCTTCTAGAAGGTAGAGATTATACTTCTGTGGGGTTCTCTATTCTTTGTATCTCCTTACATACTTCAATTAAGTTATTTAACCCTCTTTGTCCATTTCCTCATCTGTAAAAATGAACTGAAGAAGGAAATGGAAAACCACTCCTGTATCTTTGCCAAGAAAAACCCAAACAGGATTATGAAGAGTTAGACACAACAGACCCAGCAACAATATGGGTCATGTTTTTGTTTGTTAGTTTTAAATTGTGTCTTCCTATCACTTTCAAGCTATAAATGCAGTGGCTACTCATGAATTCCATCCCACTATTAGTCAGCACAGTAGCTTTGATCTAATCCTGTTTCTGATGATTGCATTTTCTTTCCTCCTTAGGTAGTCTGGCAACTGATGTGGAATTTAGTCAGCATCAAGTTTATGACAACATCAGTTCAAAAACTCCAGTTTGAGCAACCCATCATCCTCAACCTTTTCAGAAAAAAAAGATCACAGGAATATACCAGCATATTTGGTGGAATGGGCATATTAAGCAGTCAACCACCACTTGTTGGTCAATTGGTATTCATTCTTTTTGTGTTCTGTAAAGTCTAGCAGTGTTTTTATATTGACTCACTTCCATGCTGGTAAACCGGTAGAAAGAAAAAAACTGATATACTCAATATGCAACAGCCACATAACAGATAATTCTGCTATCATGTTTGTTTTGAAATTACAAATTTGTTCCAATATAATATTGTTGTTCAGTCATTTCATTCATGTCAAACTCTTTATGATCTCATTTAGAGTTTTCTTGGCAGAGATACTGGAATGGTTTGCCATTTCCTTTTCAAACTCATTTTGCAGAAGAGAAAACTGAGGCAACTAGGGTAAAGTGACATGCCCAGGATCTCACCACTAGGAAGTATCTGAGGTCAAATTAGAACTCAGGAAGATGAATCTTCTTACTCCAGGTTCAGTGCTCTGGCCACTGTGCTATCCAGGTGCCCCATCATGATATATTAGGGAGCAATCTAAGCAAAGAAGGTCATGAATCTCATTTTTGCTCATGTTCAATGGTATCCCTGAGAAACAGGGAGAATACAGAAAACTATTTTTAAAAAATTTTTCACAATCACTCACAGGCTTCAACCTTTCTAACATCCACATCTATAAGCAAACTTCAGGTCTTTTTTGAGCTAAAACATATTTATCAAATATCTTCAGAAATAGCAAAAGCAGATGAGGGCTAGTCTGAATCTATAATCTCTATTTCCCCTCCCCCCAACCAAGCTGCTGTCCAACTATTTCTGGGAGTATTTATCATTCAACATGTTTGAAATGGTGACAATATTTTTCTTTAGGCTTCTATTCCTTTTATGTATCATGACATAGTTTTACAGTTATACATCCTTAATGCTATTTTTTTCATAAATCCTGTGGCATTTAATTGTATGATTTTGCACAGCAGATGTATAGCAGAATTGTCTTTGGCATATACATATACATATATATATGTGCACATATATATATATATATATATATATATATATGTATACCTGTGTGTACAAGCACAAATACCTGTAAGCATAAACAAGTACATATGTACACATGTATACATATACTTAGCACCAGGCTAGGTTGTAGAAGAAACAACAACATCACGAATGTGGAATATTGCGTATCCTTGTCAGACACAGTCATTTTTTTAGTTTTGATAAGGTGTTTCCCCTCTTTTATTCTTTTAATAGGAATAAGGGAGGGATATATTAAAAATGAATATAAAATATAAAATGAATATAAAAACAAAAGTCAAAATCAAATAAAACATTGCCAAGTGATATAATCCCTGCTTTAAAGGGGATTGCAAAAAGTAATCTTAATCCAGAGAGCCTATAATAGTCTCTATCTCAACCTTGCTTCATGCCTGACCAAAGGAAGAGGGGATATAAATAACTGGATAGAAGGACATAGTTTGAGTTAGACAAATGGCCACCTTGCCATCATTCCCTATATTTTTCATCCCAATTTATTATGGATTTCTGGGCTGTATCTATTCTGGTAATCAGTTTCCATATTTGACAGAATCCTGGACATCCAATCTGCCTAATTTTTTCATGTGTCCCCTTCTTCTGCCATAGAGCAATAACTGACCCTCACAACTCCCAGAGGCGTGCCTAATCATTCTCACCTGTGTCCTACCTACAATGCCTCAGGTAGGAGTGGTGAATCATTATCAAGGTGATATTCAAGGAATGCTAATACAGGATATGGCACTTGAGTCCTGCTTTAAGTTTAAGGAAAGAATTCAATTGACAATAAGAAAAGGAGAGGTTTAGGAATAAGGAACAACATGAGCAAAGGTATGAAAGTAAGAAAACTCAGAGCATAAGATCAGATATAAGTATAATCTTTGACAGAAAAAGGAAACTTGTCAAGATTGCAGAGGTAGGAAGAAGCACTGTCAAGATTCAAAGTAAGATTCTCAGACTCAATCTATTTCTTTTGCCATTGTTGGAGAATTTGTGGTAGTTCAAACTCATAATCATGTAAAAGGTTTTTTTGTTGTTTGGTTGTCTGACACTTTGTGATTCCATCTGGGGTTTTCTTGGCAAAGATCCTGGAGTGGTTTGCCATTTCCTTCTCCAACTCATTTTATAGATGAATTAAGGCAATTGAGATAGGTGACTAAGACCATGAATCAGGGGAGATGATGCCATGACAAGGACATGAATTGAATTTGAGCCGAGGGGTGCTGTGCTAAGTCATAAATCTAACTTTCTCCTCCAGAACCATTTGGGTCCAGTAGCCAAATATGCATCAGAACAATTGGAGATGGCTGTGGATATGAGGCAATCAGGGTTAAGTGACTTTCCCAAGATCACACAGCTAATAAGTGGCAAGATCTGAGGTCAAATTTGAACTGAATGCAGTGCTGATGCTCTACTATACCATTTAGCTGCCCCATAAACCACCTTTAGGGGGACTAAGTAAGACTGAGCTGCCTACCAGTGCTACCATCTCTTTGTTCCTCTTCTCTTTCCTTTTCCCCTAACATTATCTGAGAAAATTATATATTTCCCTAAACCAACCTCCTCTCAACATAATTACCTCCCCCTCCCCATCCCCCCCAAACACACTCTGAAATAGCAACTACCATCCCTGGTGGAAAGACCTAAGAAGTTTTATGAATCTTAGTCAAACTTCACTTTTATTCTAGACAACATAGATAATTAAATGCAAGCAACTTGGCTGCTTGTCATTGGCTGAGGAGGAAGAGAAGACCTCCCATCTGCTTCTTTTCCCATTTCTTTTCTGTCTTGCTCACCACCTCTGTGCTATTGTAGTAGTGAAAGATACCAGGAAACTATTTACCTTGAAGCAGTAGCTGTCTAGTTCTTCTAAATCAAGAAAAGATACTTAACCCCACAGCTCAGAAGAGCAAAGTCATAAGAGGGTTTCACAAAAAAGTTCTTGGGTGAATCAATGTGGAACAATTCTGGGAAAGCCTGAAGTATCTGCCTTGTCTGGGGGCCCCTAAGTCACTATAGACCCTGAGAGTTATATTTTTTCCTAAGTAAGGAAGAGAGAAAGCTATTATCCTAGAGGACAAGATTTTCATCAGTTTAAAAACAAAAAGTGTTGATAGAAAACACACAGAGAACTTCTCTGGGGAATTCTGGTGCTCTACATGGAGCAGCAGCAGGGTGGCAACATCAGTGGTGGTATCTTCAACAATTTCCCTCAGACCTATCTCTCAGAAATGAGAGAAATGAAAGCTAAAAGGGCAAGCAGCAAGATAATGACTAGTTTTTTATTTTCTTTAACTGGAGACATTATCACAAGTCATTCATTTTTCATGACTACACTCCCAAGGACAGAATTACAATAAACTGAGGATACCAATCTACTCCATTGAAACATGACTATGAAGGGAAGGGGAGATATGGGGGAGAGGGAGAGGAAATTTCTCCTTACATTAACTTTTAAAAAAAAATTATTTATTTAAGACAATGGGGTTAATGTGACTTGCCCAAGTTCACACGGCTAGGTAATAACTGTCTGAGGCTGGATTTGGACTCAGGTCCTCCTGATTCCAGGGCTGGTACTCTTATCTACTTTGCCACCTAGCTGCCCTTCTTGCATTAACTTTTTTTTTTTTTTAGATTTTTGCAAGGCAATGGGGTTAAGTGGCTTGCCCAAGGCCACACAGCTAAGTAATTATTAAGTGTCTGAGGCCGGATTTGAACTCAGGTACTCCAGGGCCTGTGCTCTATCCACTGTGCCACCTAGCCGCATTAACTTTTAAAACAAATCTCTAATTTTAAAATGTTCTGACATTTGGTTAAGTCTTTTTTCAACTTTTAGTCGTGATGTGAGTAGACCAGGATCATGGATGTCTATTCAATTCCCTTTATTTTAGAATAGGGCATAAGAGGTGAAAGGGAGAGGGGAGTAAGCAGTTAATAACAATAATTCATTACCTTGGAGTTAGAGCTATAAATCATGATGACACAACTGGAGAGATTAGCAAAAAATAAGTTCTATTGTGGGGAAGGAGATGAATAACTTTCTTTATTACTTCATTGTGGATAGCTAAATGTAAGGCCTCTGGACCAAATGCTATGATCCATAGAAGTTTGAAAAGTAAAGGATGTAGAAAGATTTAGATAGTCTTTTCACTGCTACAGATAACCTCATTTAAACATCATATTTACTATCATGATTAATGACAGATAGAGTTAAAGATCTTTGTACTGAAACACCCACACTGCCCCTGGGAGTCATGAGACACTGGGCGTCTCTTTTCATACAGAGGGTCAAAACTGGCATTCTCTTGATTAATCACAAATTTGGCATCTGCTTTGCATCATTTTCAAGTTTTTCCTTATCATACCCTTCACTATTCAAATTATAGATGTTTTGCTCACTTGGACACATTCTTATAGTTCTACTCATTCTCTTTTACTTTTTTCCCCCCTCTCATTTTATTATCCTCTCCAATCTTTATCTCTTTCTCCTTTATTTCTAGTCTTCCTTTTTTTTCATTTTACCTTTCTACCCACCAGTCTCTTTTCCTCTCAATGTTTCCTGATAGCTCCCTCAAAGTTTCTTTTTTCATCAACCTATCAAGTAAGAGCTAATAATAATATTATACTCATTTAACCTAATTATATGCTCATTTTAATAATGTCCTCCAAACATCTTTGATTGTCTGAGAACTGACAAATAGAGAAAATAAGAATAATATGCTATAACCATATTTTCATTACTCATGGCCTTTGGCATACTAAAGGACAAATATTCCTCAGATTACCCAGAAGTAGATTATTACTAATGATACTGTTTCCAAGGGATATCAGTTGGCCATGTTTTAGATATAGTATTGGTCCCCAGTGACCTGTCCTGTTCACTTTTCTCCATTCCTGAATATTCCTAAAGGCCATTTTCAATTTCTGTTCTGAATTCTCCACCCCCATCAATATCCCTGGACTTATTTCTCTGTCTATGATGAAAGATACACAAGGAATACTTACAGACCCATCTTCCAGTAGGATATGAAGAACTTTATCTCCAATTTTATAGTCCCTTGCTATTTCAGCTGATTTCCAAACTTCTTCAGCATCAGGTATCCAAACTCTATTGTACTGAGCCAAGAGAAAGGAGATGAGGTTTTATTAGAGTACTTTGTAAATGAAAAAGCTAAGTTATAAAAAGAGAGCAGAGAAAGTTTTCTCCTCCTACAGGTCATTTTTTTGTTGGAAACACATTCAACCAACATTTCACAAAATCACAGGCCTAGACTGTTTTATTATTTCTTTTTGCTCAAAAGAATATTCGTAAAGTATTCCCAATTCAAATTCAGGGAAATAAAAAGTATGACAGAATATTAGTGATCTCTCACTCACTCTCTCTCTCTCTCTCTTTCTCAGACACACACACTCTCTCTCACTCTCACATATACACTCTCAAAATCTTATAAAAATAAATACTAAAAATTGTCTCAACATGTAATTCAGAAAATATAAAATACTATTAAATATCAAAAAAATTTTCAAGTAAAAAAATCTTCCTAAAGCACATGACCTCATCCTTTTCAATCTATTCTATGAAAAATTGTTAAAAATAAACTAAAAATGTTGTTAATTGTTAATTAAATTGTTAATAATTAATTGTTAAAAATAAAATAAAAATAAAGAACAGATCTGATCATTTAATATCTTTATTCAAGGAACTGCAGTGGTTTTCTAATGCCTTAGGATAAAATATAAACTCTTTGTCATTTAAATGTTTTTCACACTCTGATTACTTGATACTACTCCACCTCATGAACTTTTCTGGCCAAACTGGTCTGTTAGCTGTTTCCGGAACTCAGAGTTCCTTCTCCTAACACAATGTCTTTGTAGGAGTTATCCTTCATGCTTGGAATGCACTGCCTCTTAAGCCTGAACCTCTTAGAATTTCTAGCCTCCTTTCTTCAAGCTTCAGCTCATGCGCAAACTCTGAAAGGAATCCTTACCTGATTGCCCTAGTATTAAGTCCTTTTCCTTCCCCAAATTATCAAGTATATCTTTATGTGTTCACATACTTTATCTCCCAAAGTAGAATAAAACCTCCTTGAAGAAAGGAATTGTTTTTTTTTATTTTGTATTTTTATTCCTAATGGTTAGTTGAGTACTTACATGTAGTAGAAAGGTAAGTATGGGATACTGGGGTCATCTCTTGAACTGAACTGCCAAGCATGGGCTGGCCACATAGTCAAATGTTAAACTTATATATTTATCTAGAATACTATTTTATGGGCAACTCATATAAAGCAAGTGCTCACATGGAGGTACAAAGTGGTACTCACAAAGTTTCTCTTTAGAACTTTAGTATTGATTGTGAGCCATGGGAGATGCTGGCACAAGTCCATAATAAAGAAGGCATTGTGTTTTATGAGAGAAACAGAATCATAGTATAAGAAAGAAAACTTGGGATTCACAAATGTAGAGTCATTGCCATCTGAAATGTACAAATGGTCTATTTATGCCCGGTCTGTCTTCCAAGTTCATATTGAATTGATCAGCTATAGTCAAACAACAATGTTTGCTGCATTGTGTTGGAAATTATTGTTGAATTGAAAAGTAGGAAAAAGGACTAAGCACTAACTTCAATGCTACAACAGTCCTCAATCTCAGTTGATTAGAGGGAACAGAGAATTCTGTCCTAGCAAGCAACAATCTTCATAATCATTCAGATCCTTGCCAACAATATTGAATCTACTATCAAATTAGGCTTTTTCTTTTCCTTTTAATTTCCCTGTCCTATTCAATAAGACATTAATCAACAAGAATGTATGAAGTACACTTAAACCCATTGCCTAGCAAAAACCTAAAAAAAAAAAAAAAGAATGTATGAAGTACTACTATGTTAAAGGCACTGTGTTAGATGCCGGAAATGCAAAAGAAACAAAAATAGTCACTGCAGGTTTTGAGGTATGCTTATATAGAGATGTTATTAAGGCTAAATAAAGTTTGGAGTTGACCATATTCACTTATAGATCATCCCTCAGTCTGCTACTTGACTCATTTCCAAATTTAACTTTATCACCTTTGACTCTATTTTAATATGCTTGCATATTTCCTGATAAGTTAATAAAGTTTTCACAAATCTCTCAATTAACTTTAGAGCCTCATCCCAGTTCATCAAATATTAAGAAATTTTAAGTTACCTATTCATATTCTATATTAAGTCCCTTAATCTCCTAGAATTAAATACATATTAAAGTTATTGAGTAGGTAATTCGATCTACTAACAATGAAATCAATAATAAAAACAGACATTGATAGTTTAGTTATAAGCTAGAGTCACCTCATTGCAACTACAGATAACTTCTCTTCTAAGAATACAATCCCATAACATTTAGTTCATTCAGGAAAATAAATTGCCTTTATAAGAATTTTCTTCCATCCTCTTTGTGAGCTAAAGGTTCCAATAGTTTCATGAGAAGACATCTTTATTCTCTTTCTCTATACCTTACTCAGACACTCTTCTAGTCACAACAGGAAAACTGGTACTTCTCAAATGATTCCTCAAGAATGGCTGTTAAACTGTTAGGGACACAAGAAGGGACACTTTCTCTAAAAGTTATAGTTAACATCATCTAAAGTCTCTATGGGAAAATCCATTGAAACAGGTGTTAACATTTTTCCCTATGGTAAAAAAGTTGAGTTCCCCCAGAAAAATCATTTGAAATTATTTCAAATACACATAAATCTTTATACTGTGTGTACATACTTATATATCTCAGTGCAGAGCACCATTTTCAAGTTTCTTTATTAGAGGAAAATACTATCATTATTAACAATAAAAATAGTTAAATATAATAAATAAAAAAATGAGTAATAACCAGTTAAATTGATGCATTGGGGAGGGAAAAAGAAATTTACAAAATAACTTTATTAGTTATCTAAAAAGAATAGTAAATTGTACATAATAGATTTGTAGCTTCATGTACAATTTTTTTATTTCATGTTATGAAAATGCATGCTTTTTTCATAAATTAAAAATTAAATAATTATATACAAATAAAAATAAATTTAATTAAATTAAAATTAAAAATTAAAAAGAAAAAAGATGCATAATACTGCATTTATACATCTAAAAGTACAAAGCAACATTGCATATAATTCATTCTCAGAAGCACCTGGCTGTATAAGTAATCACATCTCCAGTTTCTCTTGCAATAACTTCTATTAATCTAGTCAGAGGTCAAATAGTTCTGTTTCATTTGCAACCTGACATTTCTGTATATATATATATATATATATATATATATATATATATATATATATATATACATATATATATATATATATTTACATTATTTGTTAGTAACTGTGGGTTAATGATCTTATCTAAACTTTACAAATGATCTCTTTTTCCTATAAGTCCATAAAAAAAAAGAAATTTTAGGCAAGAACAGCATTATTTATGAGTTCAGTACTCTCTTCTAGATATACTCAATAAATTCCAGTGGCTTGCTATTGCCTCCAGGAACAAGTATAAAATCTACTTTAACAAGCACCTCCTCCCTTCCTTTACAATCTTCATACACTTTACTCTTCTCTAAGTACTCTGATTTAGCCATGTGAATTTTGCTGTTCCTCACACATACACTACTCTTTCTTTGTCTCTGACCCTTACAGTTGAAGTATATTCTCTCACCTCTGCCTCTTGTATTCCTACAAATTACAATTCTCCCCAGTCCCATTTGCTAGTGCTTTTTTTTAAATCACCTCCTATTTGCATTATGTCTTATTTAAATATACTCATTCTTGTAATGTCTCCTTCATTAGAATATGAGCTCTTTGATGGCAATCACTGTGTTTTTTTCCTTTTGTTACATACCTGTCACTTAAGACAGTGCCTGTATAATACATGCTACATGATTATTGATGTCCAATTAGACAGGGTCTACCTCAGTCTTAGCCCAGATTTTCTGGTTTCTTACTTAGGGCCTTCCTAATTAGATATTTATCACTTTCTTAGTCATAGTCTAATTCAGAAAATTCATTATATAGCTGGTAGTTATTACCTTTTCTTTAAAGTCTGCTTAACCTCATTATAACTTTTCTCTTACTCATCAGGAATGATAGGTAACTTCTACAAATTGTTTATCTACAAATCCTATCACTTTCTGGTGATATTCTGTAAATCAGGATGTTGTCCATTCTATCAAAAATCTCAAAGGAAACATGTCTATATGCAAAAACATAAAATAAATTATTATTTATAATCACAACAAAATTAATAAAAGGAAGATTATATTAATAGTTGAGTGACTCAGGAAAGACTTCATGTAGAAGATGGTGAGAGTGAGTTGGGAATTGAAAGAAGTAAGGGGTTCTAGAAGGTGGAAGCAAGAATAGAGTACATTCCAAACAAGAGAAATAGCCAGTGCTAAAACAGAGAGTTGGGAGGTAAGAGACTCCATGGGAGGACTGCAGACCAGTTTGGCTAGACATAGATTTTTTTCTGTCTGTCTGTCAACAAAAATATTGAGTGACTTGTAAACATTGGGGATACATAGCAAAGCAAAAGAAAGTCCCTTTTCTCCAGGAGTCTAATGGGGAGAGAAAGTGCTAACAATCATATATAAATAAATATAAATAGAATAAATTGAAGATAGTCAACAGAGGGAAGGCATGAGCATTAAGGAGATTTGGAAAGCTTTTTGCAGAAGATGGGATTTTATCATTGACTTGGAGTCAGAGGAATTAGGAGAAGAAGATGACAGTCAGTGACAAAATGAATGGGAAAGTGTGGTGGGGGTAATTGTGTTGAAAGGTTTTTTTCAAGCCCAACAAAATTGACATTTTACTTTTGAAACAATAAGGAGATACTAGAGTTTATTGAGGTAAGAAGAGAAGAAAATAGGGGTCAGATCTAGACATCAGGAAAATAACTTTATTAGCATCTGGAAGATGGATTGTGGATGGACTGTGCTAGGGAAAGGCAGGAGATCATTTCAATAGTCACAGTAGAGCTAATGAGGGCCTGAAATAAATGGTAGCTATGTGTGACGCTTTGTACAAGGTACTAGGGATACTGTTTCTTCTGGGATGGAGCTGTTTTTCATGGATTATCAACACTAGGGAAATAAGTTGTAGTTCTATGAAGTTGTAGCAAGTAACTGTCTCATCCTATCCAAAGATTGAAGCAAATAGTAACAGATTACAACTCAACTGGAAATGACTCAAAAAACAGAACCTAAAGTAATGACACAGACACAAGTTGCTACTGAGGTCCAGAGTCCTCATTCATAGATGTTCAGCCATTTGCTCAAAAGCAGTTCTGGGCTTGTTAGTTTTTTTTTTTGGGGGGGGGGGCGGGAATAGGATTACAGAGTCATAAAGTTAGATATTAGCCCCATGGTCAGTGAAATAGTACTTTGACAAAAGTACACATAAGGAAAAAGGTCATGGGTGTGAAAATGGGGATAAGATAAAAACTGATAAAGTCAATGAAAGAAAAATAAATCAAATGTTCTTGGGGAAATGCTTAGTGTTTAATTATTGTTTCAGAATAATCATTTTTGACAAATGTTTTTGACCACATTAAATTATTTCCTCCCCACCCAAAAATGTGATTTCACCTTTGATGTTTACAAAATGTATGTTTCTGATATTAATGTGAATAATTACATAACTATTTTTGTATAAATCAACGGACTTTTGAAAACCAAGAGAGAAACCTTGTCATTGAATAAATATTTACTGAACACTTTCAATGTGGAAGACCTTTGGTTAGGCATATAGAAGCGCCACAGAAAAATAAAGACTCAGGCTCTGACCTATAGGAGTTTACAATCTAGTTTATAAGTAGAAGGCAAAGCAAGTTTATATAAAAATATTATCAGAAAATGGGGAGAGGGGCAGAATCATGAAAGGTAAAGGTAGGGACTGCCCAGAGGTTTCCCCCACAAACCACCCCAAATACCTTTAAATAATGATTCTAACCAAATTTGAGTGTCAGAACTCACAAAAAAACTGAGTGAAACAATTTTCCATCCTAAGACAACTGGGAAGATCCATAGGAAGAGTCTGTTACATCTGGGTAAGAAAGGGCCCACAGCAAAGCCCTGGTGGTGCCAGAGTGAACCAGCTCCAGCCTTCTAAGGACAGACTACAGGGCTCCTGGATCCATAGCAGCTGAAGCGATTTCCAGACCTCTCAGCCCAGAGACTGACAAGGACAACTTGAAAGGCCAGCAGAAAAATTCTACCATATCAGAGTGAGAGCAGAGCACAGTCTAGCACAGACCTCAGAGCAGACTTGGCTCCAGAGGACCAGGAGCAGGTCTGGGGAGCACCTGGCAGTTGCTTTCAGAGGACTCAGTACATGACTGTTAAGGGAATCAGGAAATTGCAGAGGCCTCTATTTGCTATCCCTGAGGCAGGACTCTGTTGCTTCACTCATACTCAGATCCTAGTCGAAGTCTGGGACCTTATTCTCAGGAACAGGATCAGATCCACTGCCTGCAGTGGATCAGGGACTCTCCTTACAGTTACAGGACAGAAAGGAGTATTTGTGGTCTTCCACAGACTAGAGTACAGGCCAGGAGAGTAGTCTTAATCATTCAAAAGACCTTGGAAGAATTGAGAACTTTCAGGTCTCTTGTAGTATGTCTGAAAACAACTGCAAAAACCCTCAAAAACTTGGGACAGTGTATCCCCCACTCTGGAAGCAGAGCTCCTCCTTAACAAAGAGTTAAAATCAAGGATCCAATCATAGAAAATTACTTTGGTCCTATGGACGATCAAAATACACACTCAGAATAAAAGGTAAAGTTAAGGCTTCTGCATTCAAAGCCTCCAAGAAAAATATGAATTGGTCTCAGGTCATGGATGAGCTCAAAAAAAAGATTTTCAAAATCAAGGGAAGTAGAAGAAAAATTGGGAAGATAAATGAAAGCAATTTGGAAAAATCAAGAAAACTAAGTCAGTAGTTTGATGAAGAAGATACCAGAAAAAATAACATTTTACAACCAGTTTGGACCAAATGAAAAAAGTGGTCCAAAAGGTCAATGAGGTTAAAAGTATATCTTAAAAAGCAGAATTGGTCAAGTACAAAAGGAGATATAAAAGCTCTCCAAAAAAAAAAATTCCTTCAAATAGAACAGAGTTAAGGAAAGTTGATGACTTTGTGAGAAATCAAGAAACACTAAAACAAACCAAAAGAATGAAAAACCAAATTGTGGAGTTTAAACAAAGACCACAGACTATTACCTTTAATTTTTAAAGGAAGTTACCTTATTATATAATTTAGCTGTCTCTTATATTTTACTTTTTCCTTAAGGACATGATTTCTCTCTCAACACATTCAATTTTGATCAATGTATAGCATGGAAACAATGTAAAAATTGAAATATTCAAAAAAAGAATGAAAAACCAGAAGAAAATGTGAAATATCTCATTGGAACAACAACTGAGCTGGAAAACAGATCCAAGAGAGATAATTAAAAAATTATTGGACTACCTGAAAGCATGACCAAAATAAAGCCTAGATATCATTTTTTAAGAATTTATTCATAGGGCGGCTAGGTGGCACAGTGGATAAAGCACCGGCCTTGGAGTCAGGAGTACCTGGGTTCAAATCCAGTCTCAGACACTTAATAATTACCTAGCTGTGTGGCCTTGGGCAAGCCACTTAACCCCATTGCCTTGCAAAAACCTAAAAAAAAAAAAAAAGAATTTATTCAGGAAAACTTCCCTGCTATCTTAGAAGCAGAGGGTAAAATAGAAATTGCAAGAATCCACTGAGCACCTTCTGAAGGAGATCTCAAAATGACAACTGCCAGGAATATTATAGCCAAATTTCAGAATGCCCAAATCAAGAAGAAAATATTGCAAGCAGTCAGAAAAAAACAGTTCAAACATTGTGAGTCGCAGTCAGGATAAAATGAAATTTAACAGCTTCTATATTAAGAGACTGTAGGACTTGGGATATGATATTCCGGAAGGCAAAGGAACTTGGATTACAATCAAGAATCAGCTACCAGCAAAATTAAACATACTCTTACAGGAAAAAGATGGCTTTTTAATGAAGAGGGGATTTTCAAACTTTCCTGATGAAATGACTAGAGCTGAATAGAAAATTTGATATTCAAATATAAGACTCAAGTGAAGTATAAAAAAGGTAAACGGGACAGCTAGGTGGTGGGCACAGTGGATAGAGCATTGGTTCTGGAGTCAGGAGGACCTTAGTTCAAATCTGACCTCAGACACTTAATAATTACCTAGATGCATGGCCTTGGACAAGCCACTTAACCCCATTGCCTTGCAAAAACCTAAAAAAAAAAAAAAACAGGAAAGGCAAATCATAAGGGACTTAATGATGTTGAACTGTTTATATTCCTGCATAGGAACATGCTACTGATAACTCACATGAACTTTCTCATTTATTAAGGTAGTTAGAAGGAGCATATATAGACAAGGCACAGGAGGGAGTTGAATTGGAAAGTTATAATATATTAAAAAATGGATTTAATTGGCTCAGAGAGAAAACAACACATACACATAATTGGATATAGAAATCTATCTTATCCTAGTGGAAAGAGATGAGAGAAAGAAAGGTAGGTCAGGGGAGGGAGGTGAAAGTGATAGAAGGGAGGGGGTAATCAGATGCACAATACTTTTGAGGAGGGACTGGATGAAAGGAGAGAAAGAATAGAATAAATAGGGGTTGGGAAAAAGGATGGAGGGAAATAGCAATAGCAACTGTGGGGGGGAAAATATTGTAACAAGTTTCTCTGATAAAGGTCTCATTTCTCATAGAGAACTTAATCAAATTCATAAAAAATAACAGCCATTCCTCAACTGATAAATGATTAAGAGATATGAAGTTTTCAAAGCAATCAATTTAAATCATTTTTTAAAGAAAGATTTTATTTATTTTCAGTTGTACAATTTTCCCCCTATTCTTGCTTCCCTCCCCCCAGCCCCCACAGAAGGCGATTTGCCAGTCTTTACATTGCTTTCATGGTACACATTGCTTTAAGTTGAATGTGATGAGAGAGAAATCATCCTTAAGGAAGAAAAATAAAGTTTAAGAGATAGTGAAATTATGTAATAAGATAATGGATTTTTTTCTCCCTAAATTGAAGGTAATAGTCTTTGGTCTTTGTTCAAACTTCACAATTTTTTCTCTAGATACAGATGGTATTCTCCATTGCAGATAACCCAAAATTGTCCCTGATGGTTACACTGATGGAATGAGCAAGTCCATCAAGGTTGATCATCACCCCCATGTTGCTGTTAGGGTGTACAATGTTTTTCTGGTTCTGCTCATCTCACTCAGCATCAGTTCATGAAAATTTTTCCAGGCTTCCCTGAATTCCCATCCCTCCTGGTTTCTAATAGAACAATAGTGTTCCATAACATACATATACCACAGTTTGTTAAGCCATTCCCCAAATGAAGAACATTCACTTAATTTCCAATTCTTTGCCACTACAAATAGGGCTGCTATGAGTATTTTTGTACAAGTGATGTTTTTACATAATTTCTTCAGGGTATAGGCCCAGTAGTGGTATTGCTGGAGTAAAGGGTATGCATATTTTTGTTGCCCCTTGGGCATAATTCCAAATTGCTCTCCAGAAAGGTTGGATGAGTTCACAGCTTCATCAACAATGCATTAGTGTACCAGATTTTCCACATCCCTTCCAACATTGATCATTGTCCTTTCTGGTCATATTGGCCAGTGTGTGAGGTGTGAGGTGGTACCTCAGAGAAGCTTTAATTTGAATTTCTCTAATAATTGTAGTGCAAATTCATATGACTATAGATAGCTTTGATTTCCTCACTGGTAAATTGCCTTTGCATATCCTTTGACCACTTGTTAATTGGGGAATGACTTGTTTTTTTTGAAAATATGACTCAGTTCTCTGTATATTTTAGAAATGAGTCCTTTGTCAGAAACACTAGTTGTAAAAATTGTTTCCCAATTTACTAGGTCTGTTTTAGTTCTAGCTCTCTTTATATTTAGGTCATATATCCATTTTGACCTTATCTTAGTAAATAGTATAAGGTATTGGTGTACACCTAGTTTCTATTAGACTATTTTCTAAGAAAAAAGTCAATCTTCATTGCCTTAAATTGTTAAGACTAACATGACATTTTCAAAAGAAGAATCTTAGTAGTATTTTATCTGAGATTTTCTTTTTATTTATAGCATAAACACACCTCTCCCCCACCCAAACCTGTATTTTAGATGATATAGGACTGATATGTCAAACCTGCTACTCTCAAGCCCAGATGAACTGGATTAAAATGAAGTTCCTATTTAATTTTAATGTGTTGATATATGTATATATGCATATATGATTATATATGTGTAGATAGATGATTTCATTAAAATGTGTGATTTTCTAAGTCTACTGTCTATCCTAATGTATGCCTCTCCCCTGTTTCTAGTTTAATTTGATTTAAGGAGAGCCTAATAAAAAACTTCCTCTATCAATATTGATCAAATATCTCAATTTACTCTCTCTCTTTTTTTTTTTTTGCAAGGCAAATGGGGTTTAGTGGCTTGCCCAAGGCCACACAGCTAGGTAATTATTAAGTGTCTGAGGCCGGATTTGAACCCAGGTACTCCTGACTCCAGGGCCAGTGCTCTATCCACTGCACCACCTAGCTGCTCTCCCAAAGTTTACATTTCTAATGGTAGAGGGGCACAATATGTAAGCAGATAACCAAATCCAAAGCATATTCAAAATGAATGAGTAATTTTGACGGCTGGGCAAGAAAAACTAACAGCAGGGGGAAATCAGGATATTAAAAGTATTAAATTAGAAAAATCCATTAGAATCATAATCTTTCAGGGTAGTAGTGAAATAATTAACTGAACTTGATCAGAACCATTATTATTTTATTAATCTCTAAAAAAATGATCACTTGTCACATTCCATGGACATGACTAAGTCTCTTCCCTTTTGGAGTCTGAGTTTATTTTGTAAAATGAAAAATTACCAAGTTCATCTTTATCTTTCTTTCTTTCTTTCAGGTTTTTTGCAAGGCAAATGGGGTTAAGTGGCTTGCCCAAGGCCACACAGCTAGGTAATTATTAAGTGTCTGAGGCCGGATTTGAACCCAGGTACTCCTGACTCCAGGGCCGGTGCTCTCTCCACTGTACCACCTAGCCGCCCCCTATGTTTCTTTCTTGCTATACAATTCTGAATCTTCTTTGAATAAGATATTTTTGCTTACATACCTGAATGAATTTAACTCAGTTCATGATATATAGGTTTCTGGCTTACTAATGGCTGAAAAGCTCTCTGAAAACAAGGAGTAACATAAAAACAAACAAACAAAAAAAAACCTTGGTATAAAGCACCTACTTTAAATTAAAAATATCCTTTGATTGTTCTATTACTTCAGAGTAATTTATCAAGTCATATGAAAAACATCAACCCCGCTACTATCAACCAATCATATTTGCCATCTACAAATGGTACAATCCTTCTGAAAGCATACTTAGGATAGAGAAATTCTTATTCCTAATAGATGACAACTTTCTATCTGCAAGAGATAGGTTTCCAGGGGCGGCTAGGTGGTACAGTGGAGAGAGCACCGGCCCTGGAGTCAGGAGTACCTGGGTTCAAATCTGACCTCAGACACTTAATAATTACCTAGCTGTGTGGCCTTGGGCAAGCCACTTAACCCCATTGCCTTGAAAAAACCTAAAAAAAAAAAGAGAGAGAGAGAGAGAGAAATAGAGACAGTCCTAATGGTATCTTCAGACTCTTATTTCATGGCAAAATTGATAACTGTGTTTCTTGGGAGATGTCTGTGATTCTGAGAGAATAGTAAGGAAAATCCACAAAATCTCAATCTCTCTCTCTCTCTCTCTCTCTCTCTCTCTCTCTCTCTCTGGATCTCCTCCCCTTTGCTTATTTAGCAGGTGTCCATTATGACTAGCTCTTTTGTTTTATTGTTTTGATCCTGTTTTCTCTTCACATAAAACATCTGTGGTCTACCTAAACATACTCATTTCCTTGTATATGTTCTAGTCATAGTGTGGTAAATCTCTGACTGTTCCAATTACACAGAAGTAAACTGACTAGGAGGATTTCCTTCCTGGTTTAGGTCAGAGATTTGAGACTCTTAACAAATGGTTAAACCAAATATGAGGGTAGAGAAATAAAAATTTGATTTTGCATTTTATTGACAATTTTGTGAAATCTCCAAAGAGCAGACAGTCTGGAGCTATCACCTCTGGATATAATCAAGACTATTGACTATTGGACCTGAGAGTGGTTAAGGCAATATCTATCCCAGATTTGAGATAAAGAAAAGGGGTTGTAGATAACAGTTCTCTTGTGGGTCCCTAAGAGAATGGAAGAATAACTTTAGAACAGAGATGCTGAAAGAAGAGGAGGTTGTTGATCTTACAAAAGAAGCAACATGAAGACACTGGATGTAGAAGGAGAAACATTAAGAGGGTATTAGGAAAAGTAAGAGGCAATTGTCAAAGAAAAAAAATTCACTCATTTTACAATTTTACACAACCATTTGATAGCTACTCCATGGAGAAAGAATACCTACTGAAGCCAGACTTGGCTTCTTGAAGTTCAAAGACTTTAATCATGTTTGCAGGAAAGTAACAACCATACAACCTTACATATAAAAAGGAAATTATAATAAAAGGGAAATAATTTTTGTACTACCTCTCTGTGATAGGATCATGACCTCAGGATTTCTCTCTCTCCCCTTGTCATATAGGTTAGGCTTGCTCTTTCCCTAAAAAGCAAAGTAGCTATCCCCAAGACTCAATTGGCCCAGGGAGATTAAGACTCAAACCATTTAGATGCAACTTCCTATTGACCATATTCAGCTTGCCATATTCAGCTTGCTGTTTATATAAGATCATAAAAGATAAATATATGTAGAATTGGGATCATTCTGACTGGCCCTGTGACCAGTTCACATGGAGGTGAAATATTAAGTACATGTCTAAGTTAAATGCAGTATTTTTGTTGAAAATCCTTTCTATACTATGGCTATTAGACTTCCTTTTTAAACTGATAAATCACCTCTGGATAGCCATTCACTAAATTAAGAAGGGACCAACCTGAGTCAAATCCACCTATTCTATAATCTCAAAGGGCTGTTTTGGGCAAAAATACTTTGCAAGGTTTACAGTTTATAGAAACCTGGTATTGTTGTTAGCTTAAGAGTTGGCATCATAGACAGGAGTTGACCAAAGTGTCACCTCAGATCCTGACATAAGCAAGAAATGTCCCCATTAGGTGACTGGATTCTCAGAAGTCACCAAAACAGACAGAAAATTCAGAAGCTTCTTTCTTCAACTTTAACTCGGGGAGCAGGAAAAGAAGAAAACAGGGAAGGTGATAAATGAATGCTACCTCATGGTTTGTAAGATTGGTTGGTTCTTGTCTTTTGTTATTGAAGAAGGCCCAAATGACATCACAATGTTTGAGACAAATTACAGTGTTTGACTGTGGCCCTTCTCTCTCACACTTTCTTTTGGAGCCTCCCAAATACTGATCTAGCTCTGGCAATGCGAGTGTCAACCTCATTGTCAATGGGTACCTCCCTGGAAAGGATATTGCCAAGGTAAGTGAGCTTGTCCACAGTATTCAAAACTTCTCCATTTGCTGTAATTGATGGTTCCACATATGTATGGTGTGTGCTGGCTGATGGAGCATCTGTGTTTTCTTGGTGTTAGACCAAAATGAGCACAAGTCGCGGAGCATCAATCCATAATTTGTTGCATCTCACCTTCAGAGGCTGCATTGAGTGTAAAATCATCTGCACACAGAAGATCATGCACCAACTCTCCCTCCACTTTGGTCTTGACCTTTTCAAATGAAAAAATCTGCCATCAGTGCAGTAGCTGACCTTGAGGCCATGTTCATCTGCAATGAAGGCATTTAATAACATGACTGAAAACATCATGCTAAAAAATGGGAGCAAGGACACATCCTTGTTTTACTCCATTGGTGCCTGGGAAATCTCAAGAGCATCATCTGCTATCTAGGGCAAACATGTCATGAAGACGTACAATATTAATGAACTTCTCCAGGCAACCAAATTTTGACATAATATTCCATAAACCCTAGCAACTGAGGATATCAAACCCCTTGGTCAGATCTACAAATGTATATAGACCTCCATTCTGTTCCAGGAGATGTTGGGCAGCAAACACCATATTGTTTGTTCCTCTACACTTTCTGAAGCCACACTGGTTCTCAGCAAGGTAACCAACTTCCAGGTGAAGGATCAGTCTATTGAGAAGGACTCTGGCAAGAAGTCCTAACAATGACTAAAAGAGAATTACCCCTATGATTGTCACAAGACAATATATTCCCTTTACCTTTATAGAGATGGACAACAGAGGCATCCTTGAATTCTTGGGGGGATAACTTCTTCATGCCATATAAACTGAAAAATATCAGTCAGTTTTTGGATGAGCAATGGGCCCCCCACTTTGTAGATCTCAGCTGGAATAGAATCAACACCGGTGCTTTGTCACTCAAAAGGAGCCTAATAGCATTCAAAATATCTTCTTCAGTTGGACTTCAGCTTAAAGTTGGACTTCAACTTAAAGTAAATATTTAGCCAATGGCTTCTGAACACTATGGAAGTGTTCAGCCAATCTCTCTAGGATCATGTCCTATCATTAATCAATGTGAATCCATCAGCACTGAGTAGTTGAGATACACAATGTATCTTTGGTCCCTAAATAGCCTTCAGGACATCATAAAAGCACCTTGGTTTGTTACTCTCTTTGTGAATTTTATCTGCTTGCTTACTGATCCACGAGTCCTGCTTCTCTCTAAGCTTCACTTGGACTTTACTTTTTTTCCTTTGGTATGGACTTTACTTTTGATGTAATTAAATGCTGCCTTCTTAGAAATGAATGAACTATCTTGCTGGTAAACCCTGTGGAGTTCTCGTTTTTTGTTGTTGTTGTTGTTTTGTTTTTTATTTAGCAGCTTCTATATTTCCCCATCATTTTCATCAAACTAGTCTTGATGTTTGTAAGTGACCTGGCCCAAATGAGCAGTGCTGTACACCAGATCTCTGAAAGTTGCCCACTCCTTTTCTGCTCCACTGATGCAAATTGTGTTGGCTCTATTTTACCTTCAAGTTGGCAACAAACTGATCCCATTCAGAGAGACACTCCAATCACTTGTCATTAATTCTTCTGCTATTCATTTTTTTTAGGTTTTTTTGCAAGGCAAATGGGGTTAAGTGGCTTGCCCAAGGCCACACAGCTAGGTAATTATTAAGTATCTGAGACCAGATTTGAACCCAGGTACTCCTGACTCCAGGGCTGGTGCTTTATCCACTGCCACCTAGCTGCCCCTCTGCTATTCATTTTGCCTTGGGGCCACCACTTTGTTGAATATGAATATTTAACTTAGAGAGGATGACTCTGTGACCAGTCCAGCATTCTGCACCACATATTGCCTTTGTTACTCTTACATCTTGTCTGTCTCTTCTTAAAATCACATAGTCTAATAGATGCCAATGTCTACTTTGAGGGTAGCTCCAGGAAGTTTTATTGTGCTTAGGTAAATGGAAGACAGTGTTTGTGATGAGAAGGTCATGAGATGTACAAGTATTCAGTAGAAGGTGAACATTTCTGTTGTTGTTTCCAACTCCATTCCTCCCAAGGACTCCCTGCAATGTCTGGTAATCTGAGCCTACTCTAGCATTAAAATCACTCAGAATTATAAGCTTGTCCTCTTTTGGTACTTTGATGTTGAGGATTCTCCAGGTCTTCATAAAATTTTTCTTTAAATTCATCAGTGTTTGTTATGTTCATCATGTGACTATAGCAATTGGTAAAATCTTCAGAGAAAAGTCTGAGAGTGCCAGGGCCTCAGTTCTTCCCTGGGATCCAAACAAATTAGATATTATGGACTGCTACATCAAACCCCAAATCTGATTTAAAGAAATGGCTGAAAGTCCATGGATCAATGTGGATAAAGTTCTACCTATAAGGAGTCAGTGATTGCATTCATTACTTAGAATTCCTTTGATTAGACACTGTTTTGTTCAATGCCACATTCATCATATGCAGTTTCATACCACATTAGGGCTAGAGGAAATAGTCCTCAACTGGAGAGTGATCCCAGTTGACCCCAAGTGGACAGAGTGTTGGGCCTGGAGTCATTCTGGGTTCAAATTTGGTCTTGGACACTTATTAGCTATGTGACCCTGATCAAAACACTTATTATTTGCCTCAGTTTCTGTAAAAAGAGAGAAGAAAATGATCTTGGCAATGGAGGGAGGAGCAGGGAGATGAGGAAGCTAATTAATATTATTGTATGGTTTTGTTCTATATTTTAAGGTTTTGCAATTCCCTGCATCTCAGTAAAGCCTGCATTCAAGTGTAAATAGAGAGAGGCTGTGACTTGATTTGACTTATTCTGTGACTCCTGACTTATTCTTGGTCCCAATTGGAGTTTCTTGGCAAAAATGCTAGAGTGGTTTGCCATTTCCTTATCCAGTGAATTAAGATAAACAGAACTTAAGTGACTTGTCTGGAATCACACAGTAAATGCTGGATTTGAGCTCAGATCTTCCTGAAGCCAGGCCCAGCTCTCTATCCTGGCAGACAGAAGGCATTTAAGGTTATTGGAGGCAGCTAGGTGGTGCAGTGGATAGGGAAACAACCCTGGAGTCAGGAGGACCTGAGTTCAAATCTGACCTCAGACACTTAATAATTACCTAACTGTGTGATCTTGGGCAAGCCACTCAACCCTACTGCCTTGCAAAAACTAAAAAAACAATAAAAATAAAAATAAGTACTTATTAACTGACTGACATATAAGCCCCACCCCCAGTAAAGTATAAGCTCTTTGAGGGTTGAGATCATCTTCAATTTGGCTTTTATATCCTCACTGGCTATCACAGAAAAGGTGATTAATAATTCTTATTCAATTGAATATAATCAGAAAGGGACAAATGTACAGAGCATACCAACAATTAAATTTAATTAGACTAAGTAACAAGGTTAATGAATAATTACAAAGCAAAGTTTTCCAGGGATAACATCAAATCTGGAAAAAAAATTTTTAATTTATTTAATATTTTCATCCATATGAACATGCATATTTCCGAGTTACAAAATGTCCCTCCACCTTTTCTTCCCACCTCACTCCTCTTAGCAGGGAACAGTCAGGTTAGCATTTTACATACATATTATTTTTTTTAGTGTTTTTTTTTTGCAAGGCAAATGGGGTTAAGTGGCTTGCCCAAGGCCACACAGCTAGGTAATTATTGAGTGTCTGAGGCTGGATTTGAACTCAGGTACTCCTGACTCCAGGGCTGATGCTCTATCCACTGCACCACCTAGCCACCCCTTTACATACATATTTTGATAAACATGTATACAAATTAGTAATTTGGGGCATGAGAAATTAGCATTAAGGGAAAGAGATATATAAGAGATAATTTTTATAAAGTGTTCATCACATTTGGAAGGATTGTTTTTTTTCTGTGTGTTTTGTTTTGATTTTCTTCCTCTGGACAAATCTGGAAAATTTACCATTCATTCCTCAGATTAAAGACAGAACAAAAGAATCCACATGTACAGAAATATTTAGGGCAAAGAACTGAAAACTAAGAGGGATGTCCATTAATTGGGGAATGATAGAACAATTTTTGTGTCATGAATGTAATAGAGTAATATGCCCTAAGAAATGAAAGGGATTTTTTTAAATGGTTAGACTTGAAGGAACTATATCAGAGGGAAATAAATAGTACCAAGAGAGCAATTTATATAGCAAAAGACAAAGACTGAAAGACTTGAGAGCTTAGGACATCAATACAAAGAAAAACCACAATTTCAGAAGATCCATGAGGAAGCATGCTACTTTATTCCCAACAGAGATACAGAATGACTCCATGGTATTCCTAACTACCATTTTCAAAGATAACACTGCTATTCATTTGTGATCCCATTCCAGCTCCTCTAATCTTGCCCATTAGAATGCAAGCTCCTTGAGGGCAAGGTCTAGCTTACTATATGTATTTGTATTCTCAGCATTTAACACTGTGCCTAAAACATAGTAAGCCCTTAATACATGTTATATCATCCATCTCACTATGAATCAACAATTTTCTTATCTATCTACTTAACAGGGGATTGGGCCCTATAATCCTGAGTCAGAAATTAATTTGAATAGCTATCACTAGGGTAACAAGGGACTGCCCAATGAACCCCATCCTGATAAGTTAAGTACTTTGATGCAACTACTGATTGAACATTGGAGAATGTGTAGACATTCTGTAACTGGTTTTGGTCTAGTCACCCCATCATGAACAGGAGCCTCTCTGGGGCATGAGTCTAAAAGTCCTAATCAAACCAAACCTATCACTTCTATTCAGTTGACTTCTTTCTGCTAGAAGGCATTCCACTTAAAGAAGAAAGACAATGTCATAAGGAAAGAGGCCTTGGCCCTTTTCCAATTGAAGTCAATATGTGGCCTCAATGTTTGTTCTTTCATTTTAGATAAAGGAGGTTGGAAGCCAAGACCTTGTGAGTTTCTAATTCCAGGAAAAGACAACCCATGGAGTTCCAGAAATGGTGGCTATGCCAAGGGTTTGAAGTCAGTGAGTTTAGCCTTGAGTAACAAGGAGCACCCTCCCAGATCCAGCACCATGACAGATGAGACAAGGCTTCTGCCAGCAGTGAAACTGAATGTGGATGAGAACTAATGAGACCAAATACTCTGCAGAAATTTCATTGTCTGAGCTGGCTATCTCCTAAGACTGAATTGGTTGAGGAAAGAATGTGTTCTGAAGTGTTTGGGGGAAATGTTTAAAATTTTGTTCTTGTCATATCATGAAAGCTAATTGATGCTAATAGCTAAAATTAAAGGCCCTTAACTTTTTTGAATGTCATGGACTCCTTTGGCATTCAGGTAAGAAGGCTTTGGACTTTTCATCAGAATCATAATTTTTTAAAAGATGCATAATTGAGTAAAATGCTAAATTTCAGTTATAGGTTATTGAAAATAAAAATATAGAGGTGGCTATGTGGCACAATGGGGCAGCTATGTGGCACAATCTGGGGCAGCTAGGTGGTACAGTGGATAAAGTACCGACCCTGAAGTTAGGAGTACTTGAGTTCAGATCCAGCCTCAGACACTTATTAATTACTTAGCTGTGTAGCCTTGGGCAAGTAACTTAACCCCATTGCCTTGCAAAAAAAGAAAAGGAAAAAAAAGGAAAACTATATTTTCTTCCATTCTAATTCATAGAACCCCTAAAAAGATATCTTCATATTTGGGGTGAGAGTGAAATCTAGGCAGCAAAGAGGCTGTTTCCCCCCCTCTCAGAAACTGATGGTTTCCTGTGGGACATAGCCTTCAGGCATTCCTTCAAACCAGGTCCACAAGAACAATTTCCTCAAAATAGGGGAAAATAAATACAGAATTATTGTTCTGAGTGCAGACACACCACTCTAGCAGTTAGCTTTTCTACTAAATAGTAGATTTGAGCTCCTAAAATTCAGACTTGGGTTCTATTCATGGATCACATGGTTTAAATGCTGAATTATTGACAAAACCCTATGAGCCAATGAGGCCAAAGTGAGATGTTTTGATATTTCTCCCAGTTTAAAGATTTTCTTGAGCATGAAATAAATGAATATTTCCATGAATCCCAGGTTGAGAACCACCAAATTAAATGAAGACAACTAATCGCTGGCAGCCAATAGTGAGGAGAACACCCAGGAATTTGAGATTGAGCCAATGGCATTACAAAAGTCACATCCAACTGCCCAGTGGTGCCCATAGAACTCTGAGAGGGGGATGTGGGGTTTAAAGTTTTTGCCACAGGTCTATATCATCTGTCAAGACAAATCAGTAATCTGTTGTGCAAGGTACAGTCTTAGAGACTAGAAGTGCCAAGAAGTTAATCTGGGCGGCAAGTATTTTAAAGGTGTTTACTATATTTCTGTTATTTGTGCTAAGCCCTAGAGGTACAAAGAAAAGCAAAACCAGTACCTGCCCTCAAGGAACTTGCATTCTACCAGACAACATATAAATTAATAAAAATATATAAAATATGTGGGCAGTTAGGTGACATAGAGGATAGAGTACTGTGCCTGGAGTCAGGAAGACCTGAGTTCGAATATGATCCTAAACATTCACTAGCTATGTGACTCTGGAAGTCACTTAACCATATTTGCCTTAGTTTCCTCATCTGTAAAATAAGCTGGGAAAAAGAAATGGCAAATCACTCCAGGATCTTTGCCAAGAAAACCCCAAATAGGGTTACCAAGAATCAGACACAGCTGAAAAATGTCTGAACAACAAAGATTATCTGATTGGCTTTGACAATATTCAGTACTTAAGTTGTGAGAGATGCATGAATGGAACCCAAGTTTGAATTACAAGTATCTGAAAAGTTAAATGCTGGGGTGCTGTGCCCTCCCTCAAAGTAATTATGCTATATTTTCCCACTGTCAGTATTGCAAGGGGAAAAGAACTTTTTCACTGCCTAGATTCCCCTGAAGAGTCTGACTATATCATTGAAGTTTCTGGTGCCACCATTGGCAAATGCAATGCTAATTTAGATCCACCTAACTGAAACCCTGCCTTATAAATAAATACAGGGTCGGTTTACTCAATCCCATGTTAAGTTACACCCATTCATCGCCCCCCTTCCCTTACACTCTCCTGCTCACAAGGAGATGATTCATTCCTCTGCATATATGGAGAAGTGATGATGCACTTAGAAAGGTCAACAGAGCCCTTGCAAAAGGCATGAGCAGTTCTCTAAAGGATCACTTGTTCATGATTCTTTAATCAAATCAGATCACATGAGAGAGGGTGGACCACAAAACACAGACCTAGATGGAGATGGGGATTGGACTCTTGATGTTTTCACCGGTAGAGGTGAAGGGTATCCTTGGTGAAGAATTTCCTCTATCAGGACAGGTTGCCACCTTTGCTGCAACCTGTTGCCTTAAGAGAGTTGCCCAGACAATGAAAGGCTAAAAGATTTGCCCAGAGTCACACAGCCAGGATGTGTAATGAGTTGTCAAGTCTTCCTAGCTTTGAAGTCAGCCCTCTGTCCATTGACCTAACTAGGTGATATGGAAGAAAAAGTCACAAAAAAGTGGAGGGAGAGCTCCATCCCCAAAATACACCACTAAAGGAGTAATGAAACACATACACATACACACACACACACACACACACAAACATTTTGAAGGAATAGTGTCTTATCTCAAATGAATCATATCATTTGACATGAACGTGTAAAGAGCTCATATAGAAAGTCCTAAACGAGCTTCCTGGAAGTGAATCCTCCAAACTTGAGAACAAGAATTTCTTTTTTTTTTTTAATAAAAGATTTTATTTATTTTGAATTTTATAATTTTTCCCCTAATCTTGCTTCCCTCCCAACAGAATGCAGTCTATTAGTCTTTACATTGTTTCCATGGTATACATTATTCTAAGTTGTATGTGATTAGAGAGAAATCATATCCATAAGGAAGAAAAATAAAGTATAAGAGACAGTAAAATTACATAATAAGATAAGGTATTTTTTTAAATTAAAGGCAATAGTAAGAATTTATTTTCAACAGTAGATTTGAGTAACATTTAAGATAGGGACAAATTTACATTCTATGCTTTTCAAAAATAATGACCACAAAAACAATATCTAAAAATCAGAAAAGTACTTTTAAAAAAATCCCATTGGAAATCTATCAGTCTTAATACAGATCAAAGAACTTTGACTCCGTAGTTAGGGGACCTGGGTTCAGATTCCACCTTTGATACTTTCTGTGTGCCCTTGGGCAAATTACTACCTTCTGCTCCAATTTCCTCATCTCTGAAACGAAGGGGCTACACTAGATAGCCCTTGGGGTCCTTTCCAGCTCTAGGACTGAGATTTATGCTATTTTTATGAATATTTTTTTTGTAGGTTTTTGCAAGGCAATGGGGTTAAGTGGTTTGCCTAAGGCCACACAGCTAGGTAATTATTAAGTGTCTGAGGCTAGATTTGAACTCAGGTCTTCTTGACTCCAAGGCCGATGCTCTATCCACTGTGCCACCTAGTTGCCTCATTTTTATGGATTTTTAAGAGGCAAAAAATGAGTAATTCAGGGGACTTCCTTAGATGTCATGACTCTGGGTTTTAATATCCTTGTGTATTATATTGGGGCTCATTGATAAAGTATTTTGGTGGACTAAAAACCATTCCCAGAGAATGCTGACTCATGGATTGATGTTAGGCAGTGATATGTCATCTAGAGCGCCGGTTGGCTGTCCATTAACATTTTTACAGATTGCTTGAAGGAGGCAAGGTGGGTTTTTCTGAACATTCAGACTGACTTCAGACAAAAATCTGTATTGTTCTTAGCTGTCAATCACCTGCAGGAAATGGTCACTGTTACTTCTTTGCCAAAAATGATCTTCAAGGACCCAGTACCTCAATCCATCAAAGGGGTTTAATTCCACAATATGCAAATTTCAGAGATATCTGAAGTGATGAGTCCAGTTATGAGGCCATATTTTAAGGGAAAGTACTGACAAACTAGTGTCTTCAAAGAAGGGTGACTGAGATGATGAGAGGTCTAGGGGAAAAGAGTTAGGGGAGACCTGATCTTCCCGTTTCTTTTTCTTTTGTTAGCTTTTTTTTACAAGGCCAATGGGATTAAGTGGTTTGCCCAAGGCCACACAGCTAGGTAATTATTAAGTGTCTGAGGCGGGATTTGAACTCAGGTACTCCTGACTCCAGGGCTGGTGCTCTAACCACTGTGCAACCTAGCCACCCCTTGATCTTCCCTTTTCATAATCCTTCCTGGATCAGCCAACACTCATGTTCTTCAGGGTTTAGGAGCCCTCTTTACTCTCACTTTCAATTCAACATAATCTCATCATCATCTTTGGGTTCAATTAGCATCTCTAGCCCTACCCTCTTTTCAGAGCTCCAATCTTTCTTCACCATATGTTGTTGTTACTCTGATCTTCTGAACTCTCTGTGACTCTACTTGGGGTTTTCTTGGAAAAGATACTGGAGTGGTTTGTCATTTTCTTCTCTGAATCATTTTACAGTTGAGGAAACAGAAGCAAACTAGGTTAAGTGACTTGCCCAGGGTCACACAGGCCCAACACTCTATCCCAGGTGCCATCTAGATGCCCAGTGGCTATTAGCCTTTTCCATTTGGATCCAAAAGGGTCTCAAACTCAACACCATAAAAAGAGAATACATTATCTTCACACTTAAACTCAGTACTCCTCCAAATTTCCTATTTCTGTTGAGGATATTTGCATTCTTCAAGTCACTTCAATTTGTAATCTCAATATCATATTCTGCAATGATCTTTCCCCTTTTCAATCCATGCTCTACATGGTTGTCAAAATCATCTTAAAGCACAGATATAGCCAGATTATGCTGCTGCTTAAGAACCTTTGGTGGAACCCAATTAGCCACTAGGATAAAATGCCAGCTTCTCTGGCTGACCTTTTAAAGCTCTTCACAAGTTGATATCTTTTCAGACTTATCCTACATTACTTTTGACCTGTTTGACCAAATATTGTAATAACCCTTCCTTTGAACTTGGTCTTCTACCTCCCACTTCCATACCTTTGGGTCAGCTGAAATACCCCCTACATTTTCACCTAACTTTTAGAATATCTTGATTTATTCAGATACCACTTCCAAGATGAAATATGTTCTGATTCCCTTTCCTTCCTTAAATTATCTTGAATCTACCTACCACAGGAACATAGATTTAGAACAAGAAGGGACCTTAGAATTTACTCAGTTCAACTCTCATTTTTACAAATGAAGAATCTGAGTTCCAGAGATATTAAGTCACTTGCCCAGGGTCTTACTGTAAATATCTGAGACAAGATTTGAACCCAGGTCTTCCTGGTTTCAAATCTAGGACTATATCTTCTACACATATCTTTGGGACAGTTTTTAGTTTCTTGAGATTAGGGACGATTTTTCTTCTGTCTTTATATACATGGGTTCTTGTAAAATTAGTCTTATTCATCAGAGGTATTTAATAAGTGCTTGCTGAATTGACTAACTTGTTTACAATTGAAAGATCATTAGAAAGGAGAAAAAGATTTATTTAATGCTTTTACAAAGGGCAGACCTAAGACAGATGATTGCAAGACAATCCTATATTGGACATAACAGGTTTAAAACTCCAAAAGTACATCCAGTTCAAGATATCAATTAGACAGTTGTTGATGCAGAACTGGTGCTCAAAAGAGAGATTGGGGTTGAAACTACTGCTGTCTGGATAGAGGGGATAATTAAGCCCAATGCAACTGATAACCTCAACAGAGAATGAAAGGAAAGAAAAGAAGAGGATGGAGCACCATAGCATACTGACAGGGAGTGGGATATCAATGGTAATACAGTGAATGAAAGCTTCTTGAAAGTAAGATTTGCTTCATTCTTTATATTTATATCCCCAGCATATAACATACTGGCACATAATAAGCTCTTGATAAATGCTTGTTAATTGATCGATCAAAACAGACTCAGGAAGGGATATTCAGATGGGAAAGAATAATCAATGTAAAATGCTGCTGAGAAATCCAGAAGCATGAGGATCAAGAGATCCTGTTGGATCAGACAACTAAAAAATCACTGGTAACTTTGGATCTAGCATTTTCTGTTGAGTGATGAGCTTGGAAGACTGCTTGAGAGGATAATAATAGAGAACAGCAAGAGTAGATGGCTTTATTTAAGAGTTTGGCTTTGAGAATTGGAAATCAAGTAAATGTCCTTCAATTGGGGAATGGCTTAGCAAACTGTGGTCTATGTATGTCACTATTGTTCTATTAGAAACCAGGAGGGATGGGGAATTCAGGGAAGCCTGGAGGGATTTGCATGAACTGATACTGAGTGAGATGAGCAGAACCAGAAAAACACTGTACACCCCAGCAACATGGGGGCAATGACCAACCTTGATGGACTCACTCATTCCATCAGTGCAACAATCAGGGACAATTTGGGGTTCTCTGCAATGGAGAATACTATCTGTATCCAGAGAAACAACTGGAGTTTGAACAAAGACCAAGGACTATTACCTTTAATTTAGGGGAAAAACCCTGATATCTTATTGTCTGATCTTGCCATCTCTTATACTTTATGTTTCTTCCTTAGAGATATGTTTTCTTTCTCATCACATTCAATTTGGATCAATGTATACCATGGAAACAATGTAAAGACTGATAAATTGCCTTCTGTGGGGGGTGGGGGGAGGGAAGTAAGATTGGGGAAAAATAGTAAAACCCAGTAAAAGTTAAAAAAAAAAAAGAGTTTGGCTTTGAAAGTTTAAGGTCAAGCAAGTCAGTAGATAATCACACAATTATATATGTAAATAAAATTTTAAATGAATAGACACCAAATGGTAGATACCAAGTCTTATTAATACTCCCTTCACAACATCTACCATCTTTCCCTTGACATGTCAACCACTCTGATTTAGACCTTCATCAGCTCTCACCTGATCTATACCAATAGATTTTCAAACGATTGATTGGAAGAGATAACCTCCCTTTTCTAGTTCATACTTCAAATAATCTGAAAACATGAAACTGATATTACTTTCCTATCAAAATAATTTTCAGTGGATCCCAATTATCTCTAGAATTAGATTCAGAGTCTCATATTTGGCCTTTTAAACTAACCTGCTCTCCAATAGCACAGAACATACTTAAGAACTTCACAATTTCACCTCAGACTACCTTCACATATTACTCCCTTTTGGGAACTCCATATTCCCATCACACTGGCTAACCTACTGTTCATCAAATATGACATTCCATCCCTCATCCCTGTGACTTTGCCCAGAGATAGCCACTTATGACTGAAATATGCTTACTACTGTCCCTTAGAATCTTCCTTTTTCTTCCTTTCCTATCCCCCTCTCCGTGCCATTAATCTCCCTCCATTTGTCATGCTTTTACTTTGTCTCTATTTATCCAAAGTGTAATTTGTCTCAGCAGATAGAGTATATATATTCCTTGAAGGGAGGGATGTATTCCTTTTGACTCTGTACAGATGTGTGGTGAAGGGGTGGCAGGTGAAGCAGAGCTGTACCAGATGTAGGCAATCTTTCACAATCAGAGGTGAGTTTCAGCTCTGTTTTACCCTGCCCCCTCATCCCACCTACTTGCCCATGTTGCTGTTGAGTCATTTCAGTACTGTTAAGTTTCTTGGTGATCCCATTTGGCATTTTCTTGGCAAAGATAATGAAGTGGTTTGCCTTCCTATTTTCTATTCTAGCTAATTTTACAGATAAGTAAACCGAGGCAAATAGACTTAAGAAAATTGTCCAGGGTCACACAGCTAAGTAAATATCTGAGGCTGGATCTGGATTTGAATTCATGAAACATTTTCTTGATCCCAGGTCCAGTGTTCTATCTGCTATATCACCAAATGACAATTCCTTACACATCACTTAAGATTATCTCCAGTTTTTAGATCTTTCTGGGGAAGACAGAATTAATGTTTTATTCAAATCAGCAACTAAGCTAATATCAGAAGCATTTCATTTTTCTCTTTCATATAATAATTGTGAGGGTATGGGAAGCTCTGTGTAATGCCAGAACAGGTCTCATCTGATCCAGAAATGAAATTTTTAAAAGTACCTCAGTGAGGCAAGGTCCTGATACTAGTCTTTCTCTGCCCCTCCACATGTTGCTGACATCTGTGTTACCTGCATTTCCTCATCATATTTATCATATTTTAATGAAACTGAATGTTACATAGTAAATGATTATTGAGTTGCTCTCCAAAAGTGTTGACACAATTAGGTTTAATCTCCTTTATTAGTATTTTCTCTATCACCTTCTCAAGTCTAGACGATCAACCAAACAATAAATCTAACCTTGATTTTGCACTGTTTCCCTTTCCTAAATGAAAACAAAACAAACCACTCACTGAAATTTAACGGTCAGCCCCGGTACAAGCTGGGGCCAGGACCAACAGATGTGTGTGCTTCGGTGTGCATCTGTTTTTGTGTCATATATGTAAATATTTAAATTCCTGGAGGCTGACCTGTCCACTGCTGAGAAGAGAAGAGTGAAGAGACACCACCAGAGAGGAGCTTCTCCTGTGGAATGCAAACTTTCTGGGGGCAGTTACTGTTCCACGTTTGCATTTCACCAGCTCTGTCCCTAGTCTTGCGTGTAAAGGGGCTTTAAAAAGGTTCGCTGAGCTTCACAGTAGCCCCCGAGAAGGGGCAGGAGGAATTGGCCGACCCCGGGAGCAATTCAGAAGGGGATCCCCAAGTCTCCGGGAATCGGAAGGAAACTTCTTAGTGCGACTGCTCGGCGGGGCTGCCAAGCCCCACCTCGCCCAGCCGTCCCCACCTGACTGGCCCAGCTCCTGCCATCACCCTTCCTTCCTGGGCCGGACCCTTGGGGTGAGCCCAGACCCTGGACTTTAACCGGCAAAGCGGCAGATCCACACTTGGACTCCGACGCGCCCTGTCTTCGGTGCCGGAGGGGCAGGGACCCCGGAGGGGCAGACCCTCCGGCCGCAGCCGGCTTCCAGGCTTGGAGCACAAAGGCTCCGCCGCCCCGGCCCGCCCCTCCTGGCAGGTGCCCTAGGCACAGTCAGCATTCGCCTCGGACCTGAACAGATCTTGGATTAAGCCCAGCCCCGTGCCCGGCGCCCATCCTACCTGCGTGTACAGCTCGGCTACTGCCATGGGGCTGGCGGCCGAGGCCCGGGAAGCGGGAGCCCCCGAGGCCGGAGCTGGGCTCCCCAGGGCGAGGGGAGTCCGCCAGAGACCGGCCAGGCCCCTGTGGTCGCGCGAATCCGGGCGGAGCTCCCGGGAGATGAAGCGGGGCGGGGCGCGGCTTCAGGTGCCTACCGGACCTGGGGCTGAAGGTGGGGCTCTCAGGAGCAAAGTGTGGGCAGAGCCTCGTCTGTCGGCCAGAACGGAGCCCAAGGCCAGGACGTTGGCGAGGAGTGCTTTCGTCCAGGTGTTCCCAGAAGTTTCAAGGAGATAATAAGAGTCGGAGAGGAGGAAAAGGTTCAAGTTAGGATTGGTCCATAAAAGCCGGGGGGGGGGGGGGGGGGGGCTGAGGGCTGAGAAATTCTTCTTGCCTATTGGCTGTGGTGGATGGGCAACCGGTCACAGGTGGGGGGGTGAAAACTTGATCTGGCAAAACCACAGTTCACAAACCTGCACCAGCCCTCATAAACGGGGGGAAACATCCCCTCAGCTATTATATTTATACCGATCCTTTTATTTCTTATTAGCCTTCTCAGGATTTTCTGAAAGTTTTTGCTTGTCAACTTTTAATAGCTCAATAGTGTCCCTGTCACAATCGCATGCCACCACTTGTTCATTCTCCAATTGATGGGTGTCCTCTCAATTTTTAATTTTGATGCCACAAGAAGCTGCTATAAATAGTTTGGGGTTTTTTTCTGGTATATATATAGGTCTTTTTCTTGAATCCCTTTGGACTTAGTAGTGGCTCAAAGGATATAGATGATTCTATAACCTTTTGGGCAAGGCTTCAAATTGTTCTCCAGCAACGTGAATTTTTGTCCCAATTTTTCCACATCCCTTCCAACATTTATCTTTTTTTCCTTTTCTTAAAAGTCTATTAACCAATCTGATGTGAAGCAGTACCTCAGAGTTATTTTAATTTGCATTTCTCTAATCAATAGTGATTTGGGTTATTTTTTTCATGTCACTATAGATGACTGATTTCTTCTTCATACTGACCGTTTATCAACTGTGGAATGGCTTTTATTTCATAAACTTGACTAAGTTCCTTATATACTTGTGTAATGAGACCTTTATTAGAGAAACTTGTGATAAAAAATGTTTTCCCAGTTTTCTACTTTCTTGATTGCAAAGTTTTTTGCAGACATAAAACCAATGCAACCAAGATTAGGAAAAAAAGTAGGAAACTGGGTAAATTTGATAACAAATTGCTCTTATAAAAGCCTGATTTCTCAAACATATAGGGAACTGAGTCAAATTTATATAAGAGTAAAACCATTTATTAAATGCCTAATAATCAGTTCTGAGAAAGACTACAGTTAATTCCAGAAAAACATCCATTTTCCCAAATGCATAGATTCTTATATATTAATTATCTCTTGGTAAGAAAAGAAACTATGGGGCGGCTAGGTTGCACAGTGGATAGAGCACCGGCCCTGGAGTCAGGAGTACCTGAGTTCAAATCCTGCCTCAGACACTTAGTAATTAAACTAGCCCTGTGGCCTTGGGCAAGCTACTTAACCCCACTGCCTTGAAAAATCCAAACAAAAAAAAGAAACTATCCCTCCTCTCCACACCCTGGATTCCCTGTCTTTGCTAGAGGACTTTAATCAAAGAATATTTTTTGTCAGAATATTTCATTATATTATCCTTTTTTTTTTCACAACACATTCCTTCCTCAAAGGCAAAAAAATATTCTTTAAAGGCCCTGGAAGTAATCCTGGGCTCTAAAGTACATTTCAAGAGAGCATAACCTGATATAGCCTACCATTCAGGCAAGACTTCAAGAATGGTCCTCTGGCAGCTAGGTGGCACAGTGCATAGAACACCAGCCTTGGAGTCAGGAGGACCTGAGTTCAAATTCGACCTCACTTTCTTAATAATTACTTAGCTGTGTGACCTTGGACAAGTGACTTAACATGTAAAAACTGGGGGGGGGGGGGTGTCCTAGAAATAGACTAAGCATAGAAAAAGCTTATCACCAAGACAATGGGCTCTTGATAATTTTTTTTGCTATGACTTCTCCCATAGGCAATAAAACTCATGAATAGAGTCCTATATATCAACTCTTCCCATGAATAATAGCATTTGCAATCTGCTAGACCTTCTCTAATGCCAGCTTTTTAAATGGCCTGTTTGTGTACTCATAGAAAGACAAACAAACATATCTGTATCTTTATTTGAACAGTATTTTTCCATGGTAACTAGGAATACAGTGTTTTATGATGCACACATTGACTAAGTACAACAACAGACAATTACAATAGCTTTAGAGGATATGTCATTTTGATATTGTTTTGGTTTTCATCTAAATACTACAGTGATTTCCCATGAAAACCCATTTTTCAAAGGCCCTTGGTTGAGATGAGGTGAATTATCAACTTTGCTGTTTTTAAAAAAAATCAATTATATAATATGCTAAAATGTCTTCAGTTTCAAATTAGAATTAAATGATAATGACCATCAGATTCTCTTTAATGGAATAAATGTTACAAAGATTAACTATATCTCATCTCACATATAACATAAATTAGGACACTCCCTTTAAATCAACAGGGTAGAATCTTTGATGAAACAAAACAATTGCAAAACAGTTGTTAAAAGATGAACAATTCTAAGTGGCTCAATAAATAGCCACTGGAGCATAAGATAAATTCAATCAACTAATTTTTTATGCAACACATTTTAAGCCATTATAAATTTAAAAGGACAAACCCCAAATTAAACATTTTCTCAGTATTCTAACAAAAATAACTTTACCAGTTAGCCACATGTTATGACATCTGATACATGTCTAAATCATGTGAAAATATTTATCTTTCAAGAAAAAAAGTAAATTTCTTGAAAGTTCACATTAAATAGAGCAGAAATTTAGCATGAAAGTTACACATAGGTAGTCATTTCTAATTCATTTTTAGAAATTCTTGCCTCTGAAAAATGCATCTAAAAATGCTGACCTGCCCAAGCATTATATAAATTATAAAACACACAAATTTAACTTAAAAACATTCTTCTTCAAAATATACCAAGCAACACAATGTGATATAAAAGAAATGACAGTTAATCTTGAAGTCCAACAATGATACCTACAAAGTTAAACCACAATTTTCATGTGTGAAAATTACAAAACAAACATTTAAAATCACAAAAATATATTTCCACAGATATTTTCATTCAGTATTTCTCAATTCTTGACCTACAGGGACTAGATACTATAATTTCCAGGTTAAAAAATTATTTTCATAATAATGGTTGAAAATATCCTTTCCAGATCTATTACCTGATTTTAGTCAACCTTACAAGACCAGGGTTTTGAAAAATAAATTACAATACATGTTGACAGTTTCTAATCATTGTATAAATGTGACCTTCGTGATATAATGCCTGTTGGTAGAGGAAAAATTGCACTATAATCAAGTCTTTGTTCTATTACTATACTTCTCTGATGTGTTCTACTGGTTCAGATACCATCTCTGAGCTCAAACTTCATTGGCTCAGATGACTTCTCTACCATGACTGATGCTCTTGTTCATAGTCTACAGAAAATGTCAGTAAGGATAAAGAGAGGGGAAGAAGAAGAAAAGGAGAAAGGAAGGGATGACCGACAGGATATTAGGGAGCCAACAATGGCTTCTTCAAATAAAGAAAACACACACACACACACACACACACACACAAATGAGAAAAAGGCCTCAATAACTTCCCTTAACAGGGCCATTCTCATAAGAGAAACAGTAGTAGAGAATTTAAGGAAGCTCTGTAAGGGAAAATTGCAGAAATAGACTCCATAGTACAGCCAAATAAATTATACATACCCACAACCCTACCCTATGTAAATATGAAGCTAGATAGATATATGGAGTTCTCTTATGCACATTCATGCTTAGACATACTTTCACCCCTCCTTCCCCCTATAACAAGCTACTACTCAAAGAAATGCAGCATTGACTACCTAGATGCTAGTATCTTTAATTGGATGCACATTCATAAGTTGACCATTGATTATTTCTCAGATGCTGCCCCAGTGATCTACCACTTTCTTCTGGCCCCAAAGCTACAAATGATGTCCCTACTAGCCAAAATCCATCATCATTCTAAGACCATTGCAAATGTATATAAGAAGGTTTTGAATTGGTATTTGAGAAATTCTAGCCAGTCTTCAATCCAGAGGCATTTTTTGTTGCTAGTTCTCTCTATAGCTAATTACTGCTTGTTACATGATTGTTTTGAGTGTTTTCAGGGAACATTAAATTATCACATAAGTCAAATGCTGTTGCAATATATATCCTTATATAGCTGGTACTCAAAGAAAAAATGTAACTACCCAAGAGTTGAGTAATAGAACTTTGAGCTCATTCTATCATTCATATAAAGCACATCACACAAGTTTTCTTCTAGTTTTCATCACTACTATAGGGGGAAAAAAATCTAATAGCTGATTGTGTGACAGCCACTAGCCTTCCCATAGAAACTTCTATGGGAGTTTCTTTACTTATCTCCACCCCATAAACTGAAATGTTCTCTTTCCTCACCTCTCTTGAAACTCTACCAGTCTTCAAGGTCTAGCTCAAGGGCTATGTCCTAGAGGAGGCCTTAATTGTTTTTCTCCTTATCCTAATTATTAGTAGTCTCCATTCTCCTAACTTGTGTTAACTTATTTGTATCTGAGTAAATATTTTATCATTGGGTAAAATACAAGCACCTTGAGAACAAGAAAGATATATATCATTTTTGCCTTTTATCCCCTGCATGTTGGGCCTGGCTCATATTGGATATTTAACAAATGTTTATTGAATTATAAGAGGTCATAATAGAAACCAATTCAGAATCACTAGGGAACAGAACATATAACATATGCACTGCACTGCTTATCTATGTCTCAGTAGAAAAAACACTGGACTAGGAAGCTATAGATCTGGATTCTGGTTCTGTCCTTGACTGTATATGGCCTTAATTAGTGAAACACTCCTCTGCCTTTCTTCAGCTCATTGACAAGATCATGGAGAAGATCAAATTTAATGTGAAAAAATTTTTTAAAAACTAGAAAATAATTAACAAATATGTATCTTATTTTTCTATTTCTCTCACCTAGAGGATTTTTTAAAGGAATCACTCTTTAATAAGTCTGAATGTATCTCTGGCTTTCCTCTATGACAGCTCAAACCTCCCTAAGGATCATCAGCCAATAGGCAGGCAATGAAAGGTTTTGTGAACATGTCATTCCTAGGATATCAGAGAAGGAAGAAAATTCCTTTATTGTTGCAATGAGAAGCTAGCAGGCACCACCAAACCTAAAAATGGTAGTCCTGGGCACTGGGAATAAGATATCTAGCTATAATGATTACAACAAAATTTCAGGCAACAAGGCATTTTGATGCCCCTTTCTCCAGAGTTTGTTGTCAAAAGATATAGCCAACTCTCAGATATTCACCACAATGTAGTGAATTAAAGAATCACCAAATGGCAAATAAATTGTGAATCATTTACACTTAGGTCTGTCCCTCTGACTTTGAATTTGGGTATATTAGTGTTTTTATAATTTAAAAAAATTAACTATCCAGGATGCATTTGCATCATAGTCCCATAGTTCCTATTGTGTGCAGCATCACCTCTCAGTCTTATAGGGAAAGACTAGTTTAAAGCATACCTACATGTGCTTTTTCTTTAATTTTTCAACTTTGTAGCACACGTCATACTTGGGATGGAGGAGATAATAAATTTTTTTTTTTAGTTTAAAAGATCCTGTATTTAAACAATAGAACTCACAGGCTTCTTATAGGAGTGACAAGACAAAGAGGGATAGCATCAAAAGATTTAATTAAATGATATTACACAGGAGATTTCCTAAAATATATGTCATATACTTTTCAAAGATAAATTAACAATCAAGGAGTCAGTGATAATCTCACTGAAGTAGTGTTTTAAATTTGTTTTTCACTTAAGACCACCCAACCTCAACATGTTTACATAAAATACCAAATTAAGTTAGCTAGGAATACAAATAAAGTCAAAATGTGCCTTTTCAAAGGATAAAAATGATTCTTGATCTATAGCAAGTAATCCTAAAGCATCAGGTCATGGAATCACAGGGTCTTGGGACTGTATACAGGCAGTCTGTATACACATTTATGTAAATCACTTGGGGAATTGTCTTTAAGAAGACTCCATACCATAGCATATCTTCAAACAAGTGTTTATCCAAATTCTTTTTGAGATCAAGTCAGTTTCCTTTCATTCTCTCTATTTTTATTCCTGATGAAGACTGTTGCCTCAATTTCAAAATCCATTTAAAAATTGATGCAAACTGGTTTGTCCAGCAGATGGCAAACTGACTTCATTAGTTAATTTCAAAGTTCCATTATAAAAGTACTTGTATCAGAGAATTTTTTAAAAATCTGGAAGAGACTTTAAACATCAATTAGAAATGAGACATCCAACTTATGACCTTCCTGACCTATTCTAGGGGCCCAGATGAGATATAGATTTATTTTAACTTATAAAAAGTGTATATAGGGTTGAATCGCCTGTCTGCTCCTATCCTTGTGTAACTGGCAGTTGACCATGAATTATTATGTTAGAAGGATGGGATCAACTAGTGATTTTAATTGTAAGCATTTCATATGGGTTTCTCATACCCTTCTGAAAAAAATATCAAAGTCCTTGATCTGGAAAAACTCCCTTAATTTATAGATGAGGAAACTAAAATGTATTAGATTAAATGACTACGATACAGTATTTTTCTTTCCATAATAAACTTTGTCATAAATTGAAAAATGTTCGTTTTCTAAACATATTTCACATTATTCTTCAATAACATAGATAATCTCACAAGAGAATCTTAAGTTATGTCATTTGACCACAAAACACTACTTGAGACTAGAGCTTATGGCAAAATCTTGAAGATTTGTTTTTATACATTTCAAAATGAGAATTTTACTAAATGAACTGAGGGGGGAAAAATCCTGGAGAGAATTCCAATTAGAATCACAGCATTAAACTTTTCCTTACAAATTTTTGTACTTCTTAAGTATCCAAGGATACTTGAGAGCAGATGCTATAGTTGCAAAGTTGAGAGTAATTAAATTTTTATTGTACATTTTCTTATTTGTTATTTATAGACTAATCTGTCTTAGGACAATCATGCAAATCAGGATCATGATTACATTCGAACCTTCTTTTCTACATACCTGACTGAGATTACGTGTCAGAGAAATGAACCAATGAACTCAATTCTAATATAAAAAAACATGCACTGTATCTCATTCAATAACTAAAACTAGACACTTGACAGAAAACTGAAGTGATATCAATTCAGCAAAAAATCTCATTATCTATCTATTTTTATATAGATAGATATAGATTTATACATATCTATATCTGTACCTATCTATATAGATATGTATATATGTACATATAAGCACATATGTATGTATATATTTATACATACACACATATAACATAATTCTGAATAAATAAGACAAATCATTTTGTTAATTCTACCCCCCTAACATATCAAATATTTTAATAAGACTCCTGAAAACAAAAATTATTCTGTTACTTCCAGTGTGCTACTTGTGCTTGGTTACCATTTTCTTGTGAGCTGATATTTGTTGGAACAATTGCATATGATCCAGTTAGAATAATGGACTGTATTGGATTGTAAACAAAATTGATAAAAGAGAATATTATTACTATAGTACCTAAGAAGAATACTGTTTACATTTAAAAGAACACTATAAGCAGCAACAGTTTAAAATGTCTGGTAAACTACAGTACAAATCAATCAATACCTACGCTATACAGCAAAGCCAAGAAATGTCTTGACACCTTATACTTTATATTATTGTGACATAATCACAAATAAGGAAGTTATTTGAAAAATTACTTTACAGATTGCCAGTTTATTTCTCCATTCCAGTTTGACAAGTTATAAACATAACTGATGGTTAAATTACTATATATTTAACTATTATTTCTTGTTCTTTCAAGTCTTCTATTTAGTCTGGAGGTGATCTTTTTTGCTCAACAATCTCATATGGAATATATGTTAGTTTATCTTATTTAAATGAAGAGCTAAAGATTTATAATGGAGTCTGGCAGGTGATGACTTTTCTTTTTCTCCATTCACCTGTATTCCAACTCTGGATGCCTGTAAGATTGGATATGGAAATGTCACTCTGAAAGCAATGTGTCACATTAGAACATGCTCTTCTATCCAGCCCAGTCCAGGTATTCTAAAGAGATTTCCAGTTATCTACGTATATAGTTTGGTAAATATGCAGAATTTTTTTCTTTTTAAAAAAGGTAATTTCAATAGCTCACTGGAAACAATGAATTCTTATTTCAAGCAAGAAACTATTGTCAGCAGCATCTGCCTGTTGATGTATCCTGGTTCAGACTCTTGCAATGAACCCCAGCCCTAAGCTGGTTGGAATTTGAATGGTTTCTAGTGCAAGGGAAGATGGATTAAAAGGAAAGGTAACAGGGAAGATATGTTTTGCATCCATGAGCAGCTGAGGAGAGTCTTTCCTATCTCGTAAACGCATCTAGAAAAATGGAAAGATAAGAAAATGGTCATCAGAGCTACAACTTATTTGATTAAAAAATTCTCTATATATACAATTTTTAAAAATCACCAATATGACAGGCAAAATTCAATGAAAATCAAAACAGAATACAAGGAAATGAAATTCTTTTCAATTAAAATATTAAATATTCATTCAAAAATCATCTAAAAGAATAAATGAATGAATGAGCAAGCCAACCAAACAATGGAGGAAATGAAATCCATTATCTTACCTGTATAGTACGTATAAACGATACAGAGACTCTTTCTTCAAATTCATTAACTGGAGTATACAAATTCAAAACTTTTACAATCTAGGAGGAAAGTAATTGTTTTTAGCTTATTATTAAATAAATAACAGTGTATTTATACTCTATCTAAAAGAAAATATTTGTTCCAATAAAATATTCATATTCTAAAATATTTTTTCCTATTTTTGTCTGTTCTTTGAAATTTGAAATTACATACTAACAAGTAGTTAGAGAAGGCCCACAGACTTTAAAAAAAATACAAAAGAAAATTGTAGATATGGGAGGCTTAAAATTATACTAAATGTTTTTATTAGGCTTGCAGTTTTGCCTATGGAAATTACAGAAATAATTTCATTGGAATGATTTGATCTGTATGAGACGGCATCCAAAGAACACTGGACCCACTTGGAAGACCTAGTTTTGAATGTCAACTCTGCCACTGAATGATCTTTGGCACTTAACCAGCATTTTCATTTAATCTTTTCAATAACCTTTTCTATGAAAACACTTTGGAAATGTAATGTACTATTTGTTTGTCTGTCTGTCTATTTATCTATCTAGCTAAATTATAAAGTTGATGAATGACCAGAATTAATTTTAAAAACTGTTGTTTGGGAGGCAGTTAGGTGGTGCAGTGGATAGAGCACTGGGAGTCAGGAGGACCTGAGTTCAAATCCAGCCTCAGACACTTAACAATTGCCTGGCTGTGTGACCTTGGGCAAGACATTCTTAACCCCATTGCCTTAAATAAAATAAATTTAAAAAAATTAAAACTGCTGTTTGGAAGCACAGGACAAAGGGCCTGTTAGAAGTCTGTGGGCAGGTACCTGTTTGAAGATGAATGGGAAAAGGGAACAGGTATTTATGAAGAAGCAAGTATGTGACAGGCCTTGTGCACTTTACAAATATGAACACAACAAGTTAGTGAAGGAGGTACAGTTATCATCCTTAACTTTTCAGTTGAAAGAACCTGAGGCAAAAAGAGGCTGTAGAACTTGTCTGGGCCACACAGTTAGTAAGTGCCTGAGGCTGTGTCTGAACACAGCTCTTCCCAATTCCCCCTAGGGCTCTATCCAAAAGATAGGTGACACTAAACCAAAAGAAGTTAGAATTAAAAAAAAAAAATAAAGTCATAAGTGACAAGTAAAATCTGATAGCCTCAGGAAGCAAAATAAATAAAAATTGCCTTGATTAATATAATGTTTATAAATGGGAAGATGCTATTTCCATTATGTAATTTATGCACAATGCAAACCAGAAACTTGTTTCTTTCTCATTGTCTCTGACAGGTGCCTGGACACTGAGAGCTTCAGGATCTATTGTATGGTCCCAGGATTAGCAAATGCTTTTCTTGGATCAGCCCTCTAGCCACAATAGAACTGATATATTCATTAAATAACTGGCCATAGAACAAATTTCTATGAATTCTATCAGACTTTCCCATAGACTTCAAAGAAAAAAATAGAAATTAGGTAAGCAGGAGTTTAAAATGAGGATAATAGTAACTGAGCTCTATCTCATCTTTTAGGGTTTTTGTGAGAATAAAGTGAGATACTACATGAAAGTGCTTCATAATTAATAAGTATATATTATAAAACTTGAACAATTTTTTAGAGTAATTTGATAAATGATCACCAAAGCTCTGTATATATTTCTTTTTAAAATGTTTTAATAACTTCATTTTAAAATAATTAGTTTCTTTCATAATTCTATTTTTATGCATTTAATGTAATTGTATTCTATTTTATGCATTTAAAGATATTATTCTGAGAAGACATCCATAGGTTTCACCTGATTTCCAAAAGGCTCCATCACATGCACACATGAACATACACACACAGACACATGTTAAAGAACCTTTGCTATAGACAGAAGGATGAACTGTTTGACCTTTTTAGTTTTTTTCAGTCCTATGATACCTCTCAGGAACACAGAATTCTGTAAAATGCTAAGTAACATTAAAAAAAAGTTTTACCTGTGCAGTAGTTAAAGCATTACACATGGAACAAATGGCTTCAGCATCTTCATCGGTTTTCTTTTTCACCTGCAGAAGCTGGGCAGCCTGAATGAGGGGCTCCAGAGTTTCTTTGGCCCCACTATTCATCAGGTTCTTGTCCCGGAGCCATTCTTCTAGCTGACTAACATTGTACCTGGTGGAGACAAGATTGAGAAGACATGTCTCATGGTTGTCAGGAATAGCTGATCAAATCTACAGCAAACTTGTCAGAATACTGACAGGCAGTATTTCTGTTCCACTTTATAATCATTTGTCCCTGAAAATCAAATCATCATAAATAGTTTCTGCCCTCGATTGTGAGAGTAAATTTTATTATGTTTAATTAAAGATGGAATTTGAACCATTTCATTAAAAAAGTAAGTGGAATGGCTTTTTATAAGCCAATGGAAACACAAAGTTTAGAAGTGACTCCTTCCTTTATGGAATAAAGGCATTCTGAAAAACCAAGTATAAAACAAATTTCTATAACATGAATCATTTCCATACTCCCACCAGAACTTTTTTTGTCTTCCATTGCAGGTTCAGAGATATGCTTTCTATTACATAATAGCATAGCATAATGTTTAGAGTGGGGAGAGGTAAAGAGATTTCTGAGGTAAAATATCTCTTCTAGCCACTGAGAGATATATAAAGTAGACACCTTGGGCCCAGAGCTTTACCCCTAACTGACCTGCCCTTAATATTGGTATTCAGAAAGAATGTGGGATGTAAGATACCACACCTAATGAAAGTACAACTGGAAGGAGATAGAAGCTACATAAAGAGGCAGAGATAGCCACCTACCTCAGGAGTTTCAGGAAGAAGCCATTGAAGTTAACATTCAGAGTTATTAATATTCAGAAAAATGAAAATAAAAGAAAAATGAATATGCTATTTGGATTTTACAATTGCTCACAGGATAGGCATTATAATTTTTATTTAAGTCATAACTCATAATAGAAGGTATGCCCAGAAGGCACTTGGTCAAGGTTAAAAGATGAAAACTTTGTTCTGGCACCAGAAGATGCTTCTCTGTATAACATGATACAATACACATAGAAAAATATAGTGTTAAGAGAAGTAATCTGGATTGAGATGCTGTTGTACATATTAATATGTGTGGTTTTTTCTTAGAACAGAGGGGTATTGTAGAAATATACATATGTAAAATAACATGAACTTTCCCCCAATAAATATGTAATAACATAAAGTCTTCTAAATATAGATATCTTCAATTTATACTCTAATGCTTTCTTCTGAAATATTATAACTTAGTAATTTGAAGTTCTGAATATGTTAGTAGTTATCAGAGTAAGTTCAAAAAATGTCCAAGATAATGTACCCCCCGCCCAGTTTTCTGGGTATTTGGATTTTAAAGGAGACAAGGACTAGCATTTGCTCACCTGATCTGCATGCCTTTGCTCCAAGAGCACATATCCTTTCGTAGGAGAAGATTATTCAAAGTAATGGCACCCACAATGTAGAACATCTGCTTAACCACTTGCTTAATCAATTCTGGATCCATTCCATGCTGACACATGACTGAATGGAAGGAGTTAAGTTGCCGAAGGATGGAGTCCAGTGTATAGGTACCTTCATCTGCAATACTGGAGGTCCTCTTCCTTAGCCCAGTGGGCTTCACTCCAGATACACCCTGGATGGTTTCATGCTCCAGCATGCCAGAAACTGGTTTGGGAAAAGAACAGAGTCACAACAACTGGAAAGGTACAAACTGCAAGGTTTAAGTGTTAAAATAAAAGACAAGTAAAGAAACATATTTATGCTGTGTGAAAACAATCTGAACTAAGATATTACATGTAAAGTGTTACTTTTAGGAAAAAGGGCTTCAGGGGTTTCTAAATTGGAGTACTAAATAAAATAGCTAATAAGAAGAAATATCATAATGGCTGGTTTTATATATATACATACACACATATGTATACACACATACATATACACACACACACATCACATATATATTATAAATAGATAGAAATTTAGAGTTTCAAAAGTGTTCCACAAATATAATTTGATTTGATCCTCACAACAGCCCTGTGAGGTTAGTACTATTATTATCCTGATTTTACAAATAAAAAAACTGAGGCAGAGAGGTTGTCCAGAGTCATATAGCTAGTACATGTCAGAAAAGATCTGAACTCGGGTCCTTCTGACAAAAGATCCAGCACTCTATCCATTGCTCCTTAGAAAGATGATCTCTGAGATACATTCCAACACTAGGATAATCTAATTCTAATGCTGTCCTAATTTTTTTTTAAGATTTTTTGTAAGGCAATGGGGGTTAAGTGGCTTGCCCAAGGCCACACAGCTAGGTAATTATTAAGTGTCTGAGGCCGCATTTGAACTCAGGTGCTCCTGACTCCAGAGCCAGTGCTCTATCCACTGCTCCACCTAGCTGCCCCATGTCCTAATTTTTCTAATGAATGTTCTCTGCAAATTGCAATCTCTGCTTTTTCCAGTTTTCTATTCAAGTATATAGTATGCAAATCTTTCCCTTTCCTGAATCTTAGTCCTGTTCATTTCCTATTTATTTAACTCTGGAGGTTGCAAATTACTTTTAGGAGTTATCAATGCCAAGTTCTTTTAGAAAGCAATTATCTGCTTGAGACAAGTTGTCATTTTGGTGGAAAATGATTTGTCTATTTTTCTGATTACTTTGAATTTACTTCAGAAACATTCTGTATTTATCCATCCACTTTCTGCTTGTTTCCTCACAGTAGGAGTTTCAAAGGCAAGGCCTATTATTATTTTTTGTATCTCTAGAACCTAGCACTCTGTAGGTACTTCATAAATGATCACATAATAGATAAAAGCTATTGGACTTAAAATGTGAGCCTATGTGATCAATGTATATTTTCATCAATAGGGGTGATAAATTTACCTTTCTGGTTTCAAAAAAGATCTATGAGAGCAGGAGCTTGTTGATTTTATAATCTGCTAGGGCATTAGCCAAAGATTAAAAGATCTAAATTTCAAGACAAGATGTCTCCCCATGATGTTGTGAGGACCAAATAATAAAATATTTGCAAAGTACATAGAATGCTATATTAACTATTATAATCTCAAAATACAAATAAGAGAAGTGGAGACAAAGAGTTTTTTGGGGTTTTTTTAAGGTTTTTGCAAGGTAAATGTGTTTAAAGTGGCTTGCCCAAGGCCATACAGCTAGGTAATTATTAAGTGTCTGAGGCCGGATTTGAACCTAGGTACTCCTGACTGCAGGGCAGGTGCTTTATCCACTATGCCACCTAGCTGCCCCTAAAACTATTGCTCTTAATGTGCACAATGTTCTCTTGGTTCTGCTAACTTCATTCAGCATTAGTTCACGTAGGTTTATCCAGACTTTTCTGAAGTCTGCTCACTCTGGTGATTTTATTTATGATTTTCTACAGAGTTCATAGTACTCTGTTACAGTCATACAATATAATTTGTTCAAGCCATTTCCCAATTGATGGACATACCTTCAATTTCCAAACCTTTGCCACTACAAAAAGAACTGTACAAATATTTTTGAATATGTGACTCTTTCCCTTTTTTTATTATCTTTTTGGAATATAGACATAGTGGTAGTAATGTTGGATAAAAGAGTATGCACAGTATTACAGCTCTTTGGGCATGGTTCCAAATTGCTCTGTAGAATGTTTAGTTTTTAAGTGATTTTTTTTTAAAAAAGTACTCCATAAATTTTTTTAATTAAAAAAGTGCTATATGAGTATTATTATTGATAATATTTTGTGGCAAATTTAATAATTACTGGCAATAGGGGCTCTTCTAGAATATATTTCAGGGAGAAAGTCCTCTGAAATCTTTGATGAATGTCAATGAGAATGTCATTTTATCTTGATCAGGTAAGATAATACATTTTCAGTTTTAAAAAAAAAGACTGTAAGTTGTTAGTGTATACTTGCTTTCATATAAAAGCAAAAGGCAAACATCCTACCCACCCTAAAATATAAGTGATTAAATTGAAGTTGTATTCATTCAACTGAGATCAATGTATACCATGGAAACAATATAAAGACTAAAAGAATGCCTTCTGTGGGAGGTGGGGGGAAGGAAGCAAGAATGGGGGGAAAATTACAAAACTCAAAATAAATAAAATCTTTCTTAAAAAAATTAAAGGTGTATTGCCTTTGGTTTTTGAAACATTTTTTATATTATTTTATTTTTTATTTTGAACTTTTTGAATTTTTTATAATTTTTCCCCTAATCTAGCTTCCCTCCCCCCCCACCCCCCACAGAAGGCAGTCTATTAGTCTTTAACATTGTTTCCATGGTATACATTGATCTAAGTTGAATGTGATGAGAGAGAAATCATATCCTTAAGGAAGAAAAATAAAGTACTATGCCTGATTGTTGCACTAATGGAATGAGCAAGTCCATCAACATCAAGGTTAGTCATCACCCCATGTTGCTGCTAAGGTGCACAATGTTCCTATGGTTCTGCTCATCTTGCTCAGCATCAGTCCATGCAAATATTTACAGACTTCCCTGAATTCCCATCCCTCCTGACTTCTAATAGAACAATAGTGTTCCATCACATACATATACCACATTTTGTTAAGCCATTCCCCAATTGAAGGACATTTCCAATTCTTTGCCACAACCAGAGATGCTATGAATATTTTTGTACAAGTGATGTTTTTTATACATTACTAAAATATTCTTGTTTAAGAGTAAACATAATACCCCCTCCCCCGAAAAAATATAGACACTCATGAGAATTAAAGTAAAGGAAAGAGAGTTATCAGCTTCCTTTAACTCCATTCTACATCTGAGGGATTTGTTTTCCTCAGAGAGCTTTCTTATCTCCTTTCCCATCTGGCCAATTCTGCTTTTTATAGCATTCTTCTCAATTTTGAACTGTTTTATCCATTTGGCCTATGCTGGGTTTTTTTGGGGGGGGGTTTAGGTTTTTGCAAGGCAATGGGGTTAAGTGGCTTGCCCAAGGCCACACAGCTAGGTAACTATTGTCTGAGGCTGGATTTGAACTCAGGTACTCCTGACTCCAGGGCCAGTGCTCTATCCACTGTGCCACCTAGCTGCCCCATCATGTTGGGTTTTAACATGTTATTTTCTTCAGCATTTTTTTTTTGTATCTCCTTGACTAAGCTGCTGACTTCTTTTTCATGTTTTTCCTGTATTTCTTTTCCATCTCCCTTACTTGATTTTCAAAATTTTTTTTGAGCTGTCACTGCCTGAGCCCAACTTTGGTTTTTCATGGAGTCTTTAGATGCAGGAGCTTGTACTTCCTCATCTTCAAACTGAGTATTTTGATACTTCTTGGGATCATAGACAAAGAATTTCTCAATGGTGTTCCTCTCTTTTTCTCTGTTTACTTATTTCTCCAGCCTGTGCTTGGTTTTGGGGTACTTCTTGAGTTTTTGAGTATTATTGGGACACCTGCTTTGGGTTTTTTTTGGGGGACACCCCACTGGGACCTTTATTCTTCCAAGGTCTTATGCTCTCTCTCTCTCCCTTTTTTTTTTTAAGGTTTTCGCAAGGCAATGGGGTTAAGTGGCTTGCCCAAGGCCACATAGCTAGGTAATTATTAAGTGTCTGAGACTGGATTTGAACCCAGGTACTCCTGACTCCAGGGCCGGTGCTTTATGCACTGTACCACCTAGCCACCCCGGTCTTATGTTCTCTTGACTGAGCTTTGATAGAAGATGATCACTGGCACTCCTCTCTGCCCTGGAGCTGCCCTGCTATCTTAGTATGGACAGCCAAACTGCAACCTGGATCAGAGTGTGGGCAACCAGCAGAGTCTTGCCCCAGGGAGAGCAGAGAGATTTCTGCAGTCTCCCCAACCCCCTTACCATCTGTGGGCTGTGCTCTGGAAGTACAGGCTGGTTTCCCCAGATTTCTGCTGCAGGTTCTTGCCACAGGCTGCTCTGAGGCCAGTGCTCCTCACTCGACACTCATTCTGGTGCAGCAGAGTTCTCTCACCTCCCCTTCAAGCTGTTCCCAGTGATCCCCAGGCTGGACTGAGCTGGAGTGCCCTGAGCTGTAGCCAGAACTTTTTTCCAACCCCTAGTCCTGCTGAAACACATCTTTCCTGTGGAAGTTCTAAGTTATCTTGGATTGGGAAAATGTATCACTCAGTCTTTCTGTGGGTTCTGCCCCTCTAAATTTTGGCTAGAGTCATAATTTGATGGCTTTTGGAGTTTACTGGGAAATGCTGCCTTCATGCTGCGATCTTGACTCCTGGTTTTTGAAAGTTAAGTGAAAACTTTAAAAATTAAAGGAGACTGATAAAATATGAATAGAAACTTCAAAGCGGGGCAGCTAGGTGATGCAGTGGATAGAGCACTGGCCTTGGAGTCAGGAGTACATGAGTTCAAATCTGGCCTCAGACACTTAATAATTACCTAGCTGTGTGGCCTTGGGCAAACCACTTAACCCCATTGTCTTGAAAAATCTAAAAAAACAACAAAAAAAATTTCAAAGCAAGAGCTTTTTTTGAATTTTTCCTTATTACCCAGTTTGTTACTTTTTTTGTACATGTGACTTGTCTTTTAAAAAATGTCACTTACACTTAAGAAAATCATCAAGGCTCTAATTAGACATTGTTTTCTATTTCCTATCCATACTTAATGAAGAAAAAGAAATGTATAAAATAGAAAATAGTATAGTGTTAAGCTTTATGCATGCTATAGTGATGTCAGAATGAGAAAGACAAACAAATAAAAAAGGAAGGAACAAGGGAGCAGTTTTGATGAAAAATTTGCTTGGTATAATTAATTCAAAATCTTTTCCCTTATGCCTTTAACGCCTATGCACTAATTGGGTTCTTTTCAATTTCTTAATTTGCACTTCCTTAACTTAACCAGTCAAAACTGGTTATTGTATAGAAGTCAAAAGCAAACCTTTTGAATGGCAATAGTCATTTTTTGTATAAATGGAAGAGTTCACTTTGCTAAATTTTCTATGCTCCTCTAACTTGGACTAGCTTCTGTCTTTTCAAAGTTCAAGGAGGTCTTTTAGGGAGGAATTTTATACTCCTCATAAACCTTTATGCTCAGAGTTTGCTAATTGCTAGGTATTTTGGAAAATGGGGGTGGCAGAATTAAGAATAAAGAAAGGAAATGGTGAAAGAATTGGGAAAAACTTGCTCCAGTAATATGGAAGAAAGTAGAAATGAAGCCAGAAACAGTATGCTAAGGATATGCCCATGTTTTGTTGTTTAATTGTTTTAGTAGTATCTGACTCTCAGTGACCCCATTTAGAGTTTCTTGGCAAAGATATTGGAGTTGTTTGCCCTTTCCTTTTCCAGTTCACTTTACAGATGAAGAAACTGAGGCAAAGAGAGTGAAGTGAGTTGCCCAAGGTCACACAGCTACTAAGTATCTGAGGCCAGATTTGAACTCAGGAAGATTATGTTAGAGAGGAGTTGTACATTATTTTTAATAGTTCACTGTTTTCATTGCTTGATGTTTCTACTTTCCCTCAGGTACTTATCACAAACTTTCACCTATCCAAAGGTACAAACAAGCCCATCCTAATGCAAAAGGACAATGAAGGTACACATAAGTAAATTGAACAAGAATGTACACACTCAGTTGGGAATGTCAGGAATTCTATGTGTGTGTGTGTGTGTGTGTGTGTGTGTGTGTGTATGTGTGTGTATATATATATATATATATATATATATACACACACATATATATATTCATATATATTCTTTACCTGAAGGTGGATATACATGCATATATGTAAATACTATCTCTTGCTCTGCAGAGAGGAATAGGTTCCCATGCAGGCCACAACAGCAAGAAGACAGTCTACGCTCAGTCACCAGAATCACCTGCTCTGTCTTCTTATAAATCCATTATAATTTACACAGTCCTCAATTATTTCAAAGTGTCTCCAATCTTTAAAGTCGTAATGCCAGAGGCTGTTGCTCTGGTATCAGATCTCAGCCTGATAACTCTATTTCAAGGATATTTTAAGTAACATAGCTCTAAGTCCATCAGCAGGGCAAAGTAAAGAAGTGTTATCTCCCAACTTTCTAAACTTGTTGGACACCAAGGCTGGCAATTTAGCTGTCATCCCTACTTGCTCAACTTCTCTCACCCACATGCAACCTATTGACACAGCCTGTTTGTCATCTCTGCCCTCATCATGTCTCTCACATAAGCCTCTCTCTTCTCTGTCACCTGCCTAGCCTGAAATAAACAACTGGAGTCGCTGATGGGCTGCATTTTTACTTCAGGACTGCCTCCATAGTGCTGCCTAAGTGACTTCTCATAGATGCAGAAGATTCTAGGATCCTAGATTTAGTGTAGGAAGGCCTCTAAAGAAATCATCAAGTCCAATTCCTTTACTTTTTAAGTGAAGAAACTAAAATTAGGGAAAGTCAAGTGACTTGGACAGAGTCAAACTACTATGAAATAAGAGACAGTATTTGAACCTGGGACATCCCGATTCCAAGTCCAGCATTATTTGACCATGCCACTCCCCTACTCCAATTTCAGTGACAACTTAATATTACTATTATCTCTAGGATCAAATTTAAACTCTTCTGTTAAGTTGGGGATTTTTTAGTTGTGAAAGTTTAAATGACTTTTCCAGGGTCATAAAAATTATTGAGTGTCTGGAGCTAGATTTGAACTCAGAAAGATCATATTGGTTTGTTCTCTGTCCCTTATAGAGGACATTGTACCTTTTGAATGGATGTCCCATGAACCTGGAATTTGCTCCTTCCTCAATAAAATCTCATTCTTCCATCAAGATGAAACCTTCCATACAAAACTTTTCCTGACTCCCTTAACTGCTAAAACTCCCTCTCCAATCTACTCTGCATATAATTATTTTATATTTATTCTCATCATATTTTCTTTATATTTTTGTATGGACTTGTCTTTTCCAGTAGAATGTAAGCTTTTTTAGTAGGAATTGTTTCATTCATTATATTTTTATTCTAGCATCTAGGACTATGTTATTACTGTTCAATTGTGTACAATTCTTTGTGACCATATTGTCCATGGGGGTTTTTTGGCAAGGATACTAGAGTGGTTTGCCATTTTCTTCTCCAGTGGATTAAGGCAAACAGAGGTTAAGTGACATGCCCAGGGTCACACAGCTAGTAGATGTCTAAAGACACATTTGAACTCGGGTCTTCCTCACTCCAGACCCAGAGTTCTATCCACTAAGTCATCTAGGTATCTCTAGGATATAGGAGGATAATATGTATAGTATAGCAGAACAAATTTTTAGGTGCCTGTAACAATGAGCAAGTCTAGCCTCCATAATTTCTGTAAAGTACATCTTAATTTTAAATTAGATTAATTTTTAAATTAATTTGAAAAGAGAGAAGCTATTAGTATATATCAAAATGTAAACAAATATTATAGTGTAGTAGAAAGAATACTGAATTTGGAATCAGAGGACCTGGGTTCAAATATTGGCTTTACTTGTATCTGTGTAACATTAGACAAATGATTTAACCTCTGTGGGTTTTGATTTTATGTATAAAATAAAGGTGGTGGTCTTGATGACTAAGGTCCCTTCCAGCTCTAAATCTGTGATCTTATTGTCTTGTGATAACTTATAACAAAAGTATGGGGTGATTAAGAAACATTCCAAGTTAACAATGACTGTGAGAACAGCTAAAACACCAGCCCTGGAGTCTGGAGGACCAGACCTGAGTGCAAATCTAGCCTCAGACACTTAAAAACTTACTTAGCTATGCAATCCCGGGCAAGTCACTTAACCCCATGCCTTGCAAAAAAAAAAAAAAATGGTTGTAAGAACCATAGGGACCTGCCTTGACTTCAGAACTCATGTCAACTGGGTCAGAAGGGTCAAACTCACTGCTTGCTGGTTACCAGAAGCTCCAAGGATTTTTGAATTAGATTAAAATGTAATTTAAAACTGTCTTACAGAACAAATAAAAATAATAAAATATAACATAGATAATGTTAATTTGAGGTTTTCTAAGTTCATATGCAGCTGCAGGGATCCATTTCATTTGAGTTTGACATTAATGATATAGATAATATATTCAATAGTTTTCTAATTAGATTCATGGTCAGAAATGCTTGTCAGTGAGAATCGGAGTGAAATTTAATTACAAAAACCTTCTGGGGTGGGGTAAGGGGGAGGGAAGCAAGATTGGGGGAAAAATTGTAAAACTCTAAATAAAACTTTTCTGAAATTTAAAAAAAAACCCAAACCTTTACCTAATCTGTATTAGAATTTAACAACAAAATGTATTTAGATGTTCTCTCATTAGAGAAACATCTCGGGAGAATTTTTAGGCTTACAAATATCTAGGTGAATACTCATGTTGCCAAGGGCTGCCACATTTTACTTTAATGACAGGAAGAGGTTAGATCTTAAGAGGAGATTTGTTAATAGGTGAAAATTTCCAGGGGGGCTCATTCTGCACCATTTACTTATTGTTGAGTGCTTCAACAGATGGAGTCTACTTTCAACATAGTATTCTCACAGAACAGTATCATTCTTAGCCATCATAATATTTCATTAGCCTTTCCATCTTACCAATCATTGGCTGAAGGATGTTTTCTAATACTCGAACAAGTTGCTGGTAGATCTGAATCGCCAAGTCACTCAGCACTTGCCGGTACTCAGCTAGGTCAAAGTTGGTGAGGCAGTGTTCATTCTGGCGAGGTGTATTGTGCTTCATAAATCCCTAAATTGTAAGGCAAGTTTGATTTTCAAGAAGCAAAATGCAACTTTCTTTTCCCAATTTTAGCATAATTCTCCAATTTCCCTTTCCTTGGTAAGAGAAATTAGTTCCTCCCCTCTTCTACTTCCTTTCCATTTCTGTGATCCAAGACCTTCCCATACACACCTGGATGATTAGAACTAGAACCATTCCTGCTTCAATTTTTCTTGCTTATGACTGTTAGAATAATCTCTCTCAAAAGTTAATGTTAATTGTTTGCTTCTTATTGTCTACAGGGAACAAATCTAAATTGGTTAATCTACCAGAAAGAGCTCTGTCACCTTTTCCTACCAGCAAAATAAATAAATAAAAATTAAAATTGAGGAGTAGAGTAGGGATGTATGAAAAATCCAAGGCTTAGCAGACACTTGGATTTTTTAAAATGCCAGCCTCACTGCAACACACTAAAATATTGGAGGCCTTGATCATTAATCTCTAAGAACTAATACTAACAGGAACAAAAGGATACTACCATTGTCAAACAAACTGCTAAATAGGAAGAGATTTGTGATGATCTATTATTAAGGTTTTTCCACTTGTGAGACATAACTATGTCCATACTGTACAAGTTTACATGCATGTGGCTATGATATAGAAAAAGCTTCCTTAAGCAAAAATAGGTGTTTTGACAGTACTTGTTTAAATGGGATGCTAGACACAGAGAAGCAGAGGTCAAGTGTTTAACAATAGACTCTCAGGGAAATGCATGCAAGAAATACTTTTAGGCTTAATCTGCACTTTTAGCATTTTCTCTCTCACGTAATAACAAACTCATTTGTCGAATTTACAAATTTCCAAGGTGTAGATGCTCATGCTGAAAATTTAACAAGTGACTTTCATGACTGAATTCCAGTAAAACCATGGGCAGTTCTCATTTTTTTTTCCTACTTCATGTTTTGTGGTTCTATTCACTTCCTGTTATTGGTGATCTATATTTCATTTCTTCTCATCTTTTAACTGTTCATTCAATGATTTTAACTGGATATCTAAATAAATGAAGAGCCTTTGTTCAACTGTTATCAATTTAACATACTTTAATTCCTTTTAGTGCAGCTTCCTTCAAAAGATTATGAGCTTTTTTTTTTGAGAGCAGAATGGGTTGACCAGACTTTAGTACCCTTCCCATGCAAAGACTATCTTATCTAAACTTTTAATCTGTATCAATCAACTAGTACAAGACCCAGGCCCCAACAATAGTTGAATTTGAATATCCTCTGACTTGGGTTCACCAACAGAATCTGGTATGTACACAGTGGGCACTCCACAATATTCTGAATCCTCTTGGCTCTGTTAAGTGGGCAAATTCCAAGCTTTACAAAGTCGGCCCTACACTTTCTTGAAGACTGAGACTATATATTTTTTCATGCCTTTGTGCTTCTAGTTCCTTGGATATTTCCAAGGTATGTAATATTTACTGAACTGAATTCTCTTGAGGAAAAACCAAATAAGTGATGAATATACCTAACTACAATTAGGCCCAAGACAAGTACTGAAAATAAATAGCCAAAAAAAGTTTTTATTATTTTTGTTCCTTCTAAAGACTATTCCATTGTCTTTCTTCAGATTTCAGCTGTGTGCTGGAGAGTTCATTTCATCTGCTATGCTACCTCTGAAAATAAAACTCTGGGAGTGAGGAGGTTGTCAAGGGCTCATTGTACATGTGCAACAAATATTAAACAGTAATTTCTAATGCTCCAAACCATGTTGAATCCTACCTTCTAAAAGTGAACACGTAAAAACTTCATAAACATTAGGGAAAGGTATTCTCACCTCTTCTCCACTGTATTGCTTTAAACAGTGCAAAAATCGGCATGTGTTTGATAACCAGAAGGACACAGTTTCAAAATCATCACCTCTTTTCTGAAATAGAAAAAAAAAAAAAAAAGGTAATTCTAAGTCTGGTTTTTCGAGGAAAAGGGGGGATTTGAAAGAACTGAAAACAATCCTGCCTACTGTCACTAAGTCACTATACAGATAATATACAATCATTTATTTTACAGATGGAAATGTATGTTGTTTGAATAGCTTCCGATAATGGATTACTTTGCAAGTTTCATGGGGAACTTGCCATTTTACCTGTTCTAGATTTCTTTTTCTCTCAAGAGAACAAGCACCCCTAATCTACTCAGTAATTAAGTCAGGAAAAAAATTGTTAAAAAATACAAGGCAATCCCTGTGGCTTCATGACTTGATCCTTTCTACTACCAAAATTCCCTTCCCAGGACTGACCACTTACATGATGAGAGGTAGGAAATGAAGGAAAGTTTCTAGAACTGTCATTTATCCCTCCTCCTAAACAGTGCTACTCTCTAAAATCCCAAAATTTATCTCATTTTGGTAAAATTCTTAACTCCCTTTTCTCAATCCCACATAGGCTCTTGTCTATGTTGCACTAAAAGTCCCCCACATTTTGTCTCAGCTCCACTGTCTAATTGGTCAAGTTAACCAGAATATATATTTGCTGCTAAATACAAATAAAAACTCTAAGTTTTGGGGAAACAAGTACCATGGAAATATTTTCCCTACAAGTCTTGAAAGAATAAAGAAAAAGAATGAAATAGCCAGCAAAATTATTTGAAAAAACAAGTTTATGGACTCAATCATGTTAAGGACTCAAGTCTATTGTCATTTTTTTAAAGGTTTTTGTAAGGCAAATGGGGTTAAGTTGCTTGCCCAAGGTCATACAGCTAGGTAATTATTAAGTGTCTGAGGCTGGATTTGAACCCAGGTACTCCTGACTCCAAGGCTGGTGCTCTATCCATTGCGCCACCTAGCCACCCCAGTCATTTTTATTATATTGGCACAATCTAACCATGAACAATTAATGTTTCTCCATCTAAATTTCTGTCAAAATCATTTTGTCATTTTGTCCATAATTTCTCTGTCCATCTCTTCCTATTGAGTTTTAATGGTAATATATATGAAGTATGATGAATGATGTGGTTTTATTTTCTACACTGATATTCATCATATTAAATATTTCAATTAACTTTTTTTTTTTTAGATTTTTACAAGGCAAATGGGGTTAAGTGGCTTGCCCAAGGACACACAGCTAGGTAATTAAGTGTCTGAGACCAGATTTGAACCCAGGTACTCCTGACTCCAAAGCCGGTGCTTTATCCACTACGCCACCTAGCAGCCCCCCACTATGCCACCTAGCAGCCCCTCAATTAACTTTTAATTGAATCTGTAGGATTCTCCAAGACCATCATATCATTTGCAAAAGGTTATCCCTTTCATTTTCTCATACTTAATTTCTTCATCTCTCTTTTTTTTTTGCTACAGCTAAGTAGCTAGATCAAGCAATAGTGATAATAATTGTCATCCATGACTTACTCCTGATTTTACTTTTAAGATTTTATTTATTTTGAGCTTTATAATTCTTTCCCTAATCTTCCTTTCCCTAACCTTCCCCCACACCCCACAGAAGGCAATCTGTTAGTCTATATATTGCTTCCATGGTATACATTGAACTAAGTTGAATGTGATGAGAGAGAAATCATATCCTTAAGGAAGAAAAAATAAAGTATAAGAGATAGCAGAATTACATAAGATAATGGGTTTTTTTTCCCTAAATTAAAGGTAATAGTCTTTGGTCGTTGTTCAAACTCCACAGTTCTTTCTCTGGATACAGGTGGTATTCTCCATCTCAGATATCCCAAAATTGTCCCTGATTGTTGCACTGATGGAATGAGCAAGTCCATCAGGGTTAATCATCACCCCTATGTTGCTGTTAGGGTGTACAATGCTTTTCTGGATCTACTCATCTCACTCAGCATCAGCTCATGCAAATCCTTCCAGGCTTCTCTGAATTCCCATCCCTCCTGGTTTCTAATAGAACAATAGTGTTCCATGACATACATATACCACAGTTTGTTAAGCCATTTCCCCAATTGAAGGATATCTACTTAATTTCCAATTCTTTGCCACCACAAACAGGGCTGCTATGAATATTTTTGTACAAATGATGTTTTTACCCTTTTTCATAACCATTTCAGGGTATAGACCCAGTTAACTCCTGATTTTATAGAAAAGAACATGAATTTCTTCATTATATATAATGTTGAACTCTTGGTCTTAGACACTATTAACCCTACTGAAGAAAGGTTCATTTATCCCTAATCCTTAAAAAAAATTTTAAGGAAAATATGTGTTGTAGTTTATCAAAAACCTTTTCTATACCTATTGTTATAATGTCATTGTTATTGTTTTTGTAACTAATATTATATTCACCCTAATCATCATGTATAAACTTTTTGATAACATTTTATGCAATATTTGATTCTTTCTGGTTCTAGGTATCAAGACTGTATTTAGGTCCTAAAAAATATAGAGTAGGATGCCTATTTTTACAATTTATCAATTATTGGAATTAATAATTCCTTTAAATAATCCTTAAATGTTTGATAGAGTCCATGGGTAAATTAATCTAAACTTTGAGGAGAGGGCGGAGCCAAGATGGTAAGAGGAGAAGAGCCTCTCTTAGGTGCTCTCTAAATATTTCAAAAATCAAAAAATAATGACTCTAACCCACAGAGGGATCCAGTGAAGCAATTCTCCAGCCCAAGGTAACCTGGAAAAGTGTGGCAGGCTCTGCTCCACAGGGTTAGAGGGGTGGCCCACTCATGGCAGTGGGGGCAGTTTCCTACAACCCAGGGAGTGGGGGGGGGGGGGGGGGCCGGCACCAGGACAAGCCCAGCCCTCAGGGCACTCAGTGAGCAGCATGGTTGTGGCAGCCCAGATCCAGGAAATGGAAGCGGGCAGCAGCAGGTAAGCAGGAGCCTCCAGGCAACTGAACCTTGAGTGCTCAGCCTACCAAGGGTAGGGGCATGCAGATAGACTTCCGAGATTTGTCCTCTGTACCTAGAACAGGACTCTGGGTCTCTGACCATATTCAGATCCTGATCACGAGCCTCAACATCATTTTTAAAGAATTCCTATAGGAAAATTGCCCAGATATCCTAGAATCAGAGAGTGAAATAGAAATTGAGAGAATCCACTGATCTCCCCCAGGAAGAGATCCAAAAAACAACAACCCCAGGAATATTATAGCCAACTTCCAGAACTCCCCAAGTCAAAGAAAAAATAATACAAGCAGCCAGAAGGACACAATTCAAATATTGTGGAGCTGCACTCAGGATCACACAGGACTTAACAGCAACTACATTAAAGGCTCACAGGGCTTGGAATATAATATACCGGAAGGCAAAAGAGCTCGCAATACAACTGAGAATCAACTACCAGCAAAACTGAACATCGTCTTCCAGGGAAAACTTTCAGTGAACCAGGGAAATTTCAAATGTTCCTGTTAAAATGGCCAGAGCTGAACAGAAAGTGTGATCTTCAAATACAGGAATCAGGTGAAGCATAGAGATTGGAGAAGGGGAAAATATGAGGGACTTAATGATGATGGACTGCATGTATTCTTGCATAGAAAAATGATACTGATAAAACTCATAAGAAACTTCTCATTGGAGAGGGTGGAGCCAAGATGGCAATAAGAACGGATTGTGTCTTAGGTGCTCTCTTATAAAACTCATAAGCTAAGGACTCTAAATTTTCCAGAGACAGAACCCACAGAGGGACCCAGTGAGGCAGTTCTACTCAAGGTAACCTGGAAAAGAACAAAAGGCTCTGCTCCCTGGGGTTGGAGGGGTGGCCCCCCAGAGTGAAAGAACTTAAGCCTCTGAGAGGCAGCCCCAGGGCACTGGGAGCCGTGGCTCAACAGCAGCGGGAGTTTCCTGAGCTATACCCGGGGAGCACTGGGCACAAATTGGGAGAACAGCAGAGGACCTCTGCCAGAACGAGCACGTGAAGCCCAGCCCTTAGGGCACACAGAGAGCAGCCTGGCCAGCAGAGTTCCAGGAAATAGAAGCAAGCGGAGCTGGTAAGCAGGCGCCCCCAGGGCATGAGCCCATTGAACCTGGGGAGGGGAGTGAAGGGAGGGAGGGAGAGAGAGAGAAAGAGACTGCAGAGCTCTGCCCCTGGAACAGGACTCTGAGGCTCTGACCACATTCAGATCCTGATCCCAGTCCCAGCAGGGACCCCCCACCTCAGTCCCATGGCAGAGGGGGGCGCTTCTGGTCATTCACAGACCAGGAGGGAGGACAGAGCCTAACACACTGAGACCCTTGTGGGAGTGTCCCAAAAGCTCAGGAAGCACCACAAAAACAGGCACAGGCTGGGAAAATGAGCAAGTAGAGAAAAAAGAGAAACACCATTGAGAAATACTTTGCATATTAGCCCAAGAAGGATCAAAACACTCAGTCTGAAGATGAGGAAGCACAAGCTCCTGCATCTAAAGACCCCCCCAAAAAAACAGAAATTGGGCTGAGGCTATGACAGAGCTCAAAAAAGACTTTGAAAATCAAATGAGGGAGTTAGAAGAAAAACTGGGAAAAGAAAGGAGAGAGAGATGCAGGAAAAACATGAAAATGAAGTCAGCAGCCTAGTCAAGGAAATCCAAAAACATGCTGAAGAAAATAGCATGCTAAAAACCAGCTGAGGACAAATGGATAAAACAATTCAAAAAGTTATTGAGAAGAATGCTTTAAAAAGCAAAATTGGCCAGATGGAAAAACAGATAAGAAAACTCTCTGAGGAGAACAAATCCTTCAGACAAAGAATAGAATTAAGGGAGATTGATGAATTTACCAGAAATCAGGACTCAATACTTCAAAACCAAAAAAATGAAAAATTAGAAGAAAATGTGAAACATCTCATTGAAAAAACAACTGATATGGAAAACAGACTTAGAACAGATAATTTAAAAATTATTGGAATACCTGAAAGTCATGATCAGGAAAAGAGCCTTGACATCATTTTCAAAGAATTACTACAGGAAAATTGCCCTGATATTCCAGAAGCACAGGGCAAAATAGAAAAGGAGAGAATCCACCTATCCCCCCGAGAAAGAGATCCCAAAAAACCAACACCTAGGAATATTTATAGCCAAATTCCAGAACTCCCAAGTCAAAGAGAAAATATTACAAGCAGCCAGAAGGACACAGTTCAAATATCGTGGAGCTGCAGTCAGGATCACACAGGACTTAGCAGCAACTACACTGGAAGCTCATAGGGCTTGGAATATAATATACTGGAAGGCAAAAGAGCTTAGAATGCAACCGAGAATCAACCACCCAGCAAAGCTGAATGTCCTCTTCCAGGGAAAAAGATGAACTTTCAATGAACCAGGGGAATTTCAAATGTTCCTGTTGGAATGGCCAGAGCTGAACAAAAGGTTTGATCTTCAGATACAGGCCTCAGGTGAAGCATGGAGACTGGAGGAGAGGGGGAAAACATGAGGGATTTGATGATGAACTGCATGTATTCCTGCATAGAAAAATGACACTGATAATACTCATATGAACCTTGTCAGTTAATAGAGCAGGTAGAAGGAGCTTTTATAGTTGAAGCACAGGAGAAAGCTGAATTTGAAGATAAAATATGGTGTAAAAATGGAGTCAATAGAAAAAAAGGAAATGTAATGGGAGAAAGAAAAAGGAGGGGGAATAGGCCAAGATATTTCATATAAGATTTTTTCTTTATTACAATGAGCTATTGCAATGCTATGGAAGGAGGGAAGGCAAGGGGGAATGAGGGAATCTTTGCCTTCATCAGAGGTGGCTAGGAGAGGAAACAGCATATATACTCAATGGGGTATAGGTATCTGGAGTAAGAAGGAGAGGGTGGGGGACAGGGGGAAGGGGGAGATGTGAGTGACGGAGGAGAGGATGGACCACGGAGGGAGAGTGGTCAGATATAACACATTTTCTTTTTTTACTTCTTGCAAGGGGCTGGGATTGGAAGGCCTGTCCAGGACCATAGGGCCAGGTGGATGCTGGGCCTAAGGGGTGGTATGGGGGCTCGGGGCCTCTTAGCCCCAGAGCCGGGGATCTGTCTGCTGTGCCACTCAGCTACCCTACAGCAGAGTCAGAGTGAAAGGAGAGAGAAAATATAGTAAATGGTAGTGGAGAAATATGAAAGGAGGGAGTTGTGTGATCAGCAATGGCAACAGTGGGAAAATATGGAAGTAACTTTTGTGATGGACTCATCATAAAGAATGTGATCCACCCGTGACAGAGTTGTTGGTGTTGGAACAAAGACTGAAGCACATTTATTATTATTATTATTATTATTATTATTATTATTATTATTATTATTATTTGGGGGGGTTCAGGGCAAATGGGGCTGGGTGGCCTGCCTGGGGCCACATAGCGGGGTGATCGTTGGGTGTCTGAGGCCAGATTTGGACCCAGGTGCTCCTGGATCAAGGGCCAATGCTCTGTCCCGCCACCCAGACACCCCTACTATTATTTCTATTTTATTTTATTTTGGGTCTTTTTTTCCCTTTCTTTGGTTTTTGCAAGGCAGTGGGGTTCGGGTGGCTTGCATGTCACATGGCTGAGTGACTGTTGGGTGTACAGGGCCAGATGTGGGCTCGGGTGGTCATGGCTTCAGGGCTGGAGCTCCGTCTATTGCACCACCTGGCCATACCTACAATTATTACTATTACTTTTTTTTAATTTTAATTTTTTTCTCTCCTCTTTATTGCTTAAGCGAATCTATATTTATGGGGGGAGGGGGCATTTAGTTTACTCTTAAACAAGAATATTTTAGTAATATATAAACAAACATTTGTACAAAATGAGAATAAATATTAAATTTAAAAAAGAACAAAAAAAAAAGAGAATGATCAGAACACCTTAATGCACCTAAGAGAACTGAAAGGAACACAGGTAAAAGCAGGACAGTTTTAAAAGTTCCATACTGAATTTATCATATATTTAAGAGGAAAAGAAAGTTGCATATAACAGAGATTCCTGATTTCATCCTCTTCTGTTCTTTTTTTCTCGTTGACTGTGTATTAATTTCAGATTAAAAAATATTTTCCAAGGAATAATTACTGTATGTCAATTGGAGATTTGGCAGACCAGGACCTGTGAACCCAGTAGCATGGAAAGAGTTATGGTGAGAGTATGTACTAAATACACAATTACATGGAACACTATTGTTCTATTAGAAACCAGGAGGGAAGGGAATTCAGGGAAGCCTGGAGGGATTTGCATGAACTGATGCTGAGTGAGATGAGCAGAACCAGAAAAACACTGTACACCCTAACAGCAACATGATCAACCTTGATGGATTTGCTCATTCTGTCAGTGCAACAATCAGGAGCAATTTAGGGCTGTCTGCAGTGGAGAACACCATCTGTATCCAGAGAAACAACTGTGGAGTTTTAGCAGAGACCAAGGACTATTAACTTTAATTTAGAAAAAAACTGATATATTATTGTCTGATTTTGTTATCTCTTATACTTTATTTTTCTTTCTTAAGGATATGAGTTCTCTCTCATCACCTTCAATTTGGATCAATGTATACCATAGAAACAATGTGAAGACTGGCAAATTGCCTTCTGTGGCGGGGAGGAGAGTAAGATGAGGGGAAAAATTGTAAAACTCAAAATAAATAAAATCTTTATGAAATAAAAAAAACTTCTCATTGAATAGAGCAAGTAGAAGGAACTTTTTTAGATAAAGCACAGGAGAAAGCTGAATCTGAAGATACAATATATTGTAAAAATAGAGTCAATGGCTAAAAGGGACATGTAATGGGACTATGAGAAAGGAGAGGTAGAATAGGCTAAGATATTTCATATAATTTTTTTATTACAATAAGCTATTGCAGTGATATGGAAGGGTGACAGCAAGGGGAAAAATCAGATGTGGCTTGGAGAAGAAACAGCATATATATTCAATCGGGTCTAGACATCTAGAGTAAGAAGGAGAGAAGGGGGATGGGGGAAGGGGAGATGTGAGTGATGGAGGAGAGGGTGGGCTGTGGGGGAGTGGTCAGATAAAACACATTTAATTTTTTTACTTCTTGCAAGGGGCTGGGATTTGATGGCCTGTCCAGTATCACAGGGCCAGGTGATTGCAGGGCCTTAGGGGTGATATGGGCTTGGGGCCTCTTGGCCCCAGGTCCAACGATCAGTTTCTGCACCACTCAGCTACCCTACAGCACATTTAAGAAGAGGAATAGAGTGACAGGAGAGAGAAAATATAGTGTATGGTAGTGGGGAAGTATGAATGGAGGGAATTTTGATCAGCAATGGCAACAGTGAAAAAATATGGAAGTAGATTTTGTGATGGACTTATCATAAAGAATATGATCCACCTGCGACAGAGCTGGTGGTGCTGGAACACAGACTGAAGCATGATGATGATGATGATGATGATGATGATGATGCAGGGTGAGAGTTTGCAGGGCAAATGGGGTTAGATGGCTTGCCCAGAGCCAAACAGCTGGGTGATGTTGGGTGTGTGAGGCTGGATTTGAAGCCAGGTGATCCTGACTTCAGGGCCAGTGCTCTGTCCACTGTGCCACCTAGCCATCTCTATTTATTATTACTATTATTATTATTATTGTTTCATTTTGTTTTGGTTATGGTTTTTGCAGGGCAATGGGGTTGGGGTGACTTGCCCAGGGCCACACAGCTGGGTGATTGTTGGGTGTTTGGGTTCAGATTTGAGCTCAGGTGCTCCTGACTCCAGGGCTAGTGCTCAGTCCACTGCGCCACCTAGCCGCCCCTATTATTATTATTTTTTAATTTTAATTTTTTTCTCTTTTATTGCTCATGAGGGTCTATATTTTTGGAGTGAGAGGATATTATGTTTACTCTGAAACAAGAATATTTTTAGTAATGTATAAAAACATCATTTGTACAAAAATAAATATAATTAAAAAAATCTAAACTTTGCTCCTTTGAGCAATCATTTGAATTTTCAATATTTTTTCTTTTGTAAACCATACATCCCAATTTTACTGATCTATAATTTGTTTTAATAAATATCTTTATTTCCTATTAATTATATGTGAATTTTTATTTATTTATTCTTTTTATTTGTCAATTTCATTTTTTTCTTGCATTTTTACCTTTTGAGTTTTTAGAATTTCTATTTTGTGCTTAGTTGGAGTTTTCTGATTTGTAGCATTTCTTTTTTCTTCCTTCTTTGCATACTCAATTAATTGAGTTCTTTCTCACCATAAATAAAAATACTTATAAAATAAATTTTCTCCTAGGGGCTACTTTGATTACTTCCCAAAAGTTTTGCTATGTGACTTCACTGTTGTAAAATTTCTCTTAGATGAAATTATTTATTGATTATATGATTTATTCTTTGACCTATCAATTCTTAAGGATTAAATAATTTGGTATACATTAAGCTTAATTTCTTTCTTGAAAGAATCTTTATTGATTAGCACTTTCATTGCATCATACTCATTAAGGATGTATAATATTCTGTACTTGTTTATGAGGTTTTTATATTCACTACCAATCAATTCTTATAAAGATGCCAGAAGTAATTTTTAATTCCATAATCACAAGACATCTAACCAGCATTCTACAATTCTATACAGGCTCCTAATTTCTTTCTTGTTTTATTTTCTATTTATTTAACATGTTATTTTATTAATATTCCCTTTAAGTACTTAGATGCTATGTCATCAAGTGTATATACAAGATGTCCCCAAATGCTTGATTTTTCCATACTGATAATACTAATTATCTATGTTGTCTTTTTATGTCAAGTGTACTTCACATCACTGGTTCTACTTTCTATTCTGCTATCTTCCATTTTACTAGTGAGTTCATCCCTTTCACCTTCAAGGTATATGATTCTTTGGCATTTCCCTCCATTATATTCTTGTATATTTCACCCCTCTTTTTGTCTCCAAGCCCATAATCACAAACAAGGTTGTGAAAGAAATAGAACTGATGAAAACTAACTATAATAAAAATGATCAGCTTCCACTCAACTAGGTCTTCTAGGTCTTCCTTAATAAAGTTACTTAACATCTCTTATTTTAAATGTAGCATGTTAATCTCCATGGATTTATTCTATTAAATACCTTTCAATTACATTTTGGATAGGACTTGGAAGCACAGTCAATTCTCATTGATATATTACTTTAAGGTGTCCCAAGTGCTATCCTTATAACAAGCCTATGAAATATTACAGTGCAATGACTATTACTCCTCATTTTACAGATGAGGATACTGAAGCACAGAGAACTAAAGCTGTTTGCCCCTGGTCATAGAGTTAGCATCAAAGCCTAGATTCAAATCCAGATCTCCTGAGTTCCAGACCAGTGATGTTTCTACTATACCCCATAAGCACATTACTATAAAACTAAAAACAATAAGCATCCAACTGATCCTGTAGTACAACTCAAACATTGTTTTTTAAAAAAAATCAACAAATGGGTGACAAAGAAAACTTTTCCATAGTGAAAGTTATGATCTACCAGTTTTGACTAAAAAAGCTTCACTAAGTGGTGACTCATTTCTCGCACTGAAGAAGTATTCATTTCAAAAACACAAAAAAAACAGCTGCAAGGTAAATTTAATCATCTCTAACATTCATCTTATAGTAGTTTTCTTAAATCAAAGAATGAACTAACCTTCAATACTTTTTTAATGCTGTTAATTGTTGATGTCAGCAATGACCTCACTTTCTGATCATCATTTAGATAGTCAGCATGTCGAACACACATGAATAAAATGTAGGCTGGTAATCCAGGGATCAAATTGACAGCCACCCCACGTGGTTTCAAGTCTAGAAGAAAAACAATAAAAAAAAATTTCACATACTGTTCAAAACTTTACAGGAAAGGAAGGCTTTGTGGGTGGACCTACATAGTTAGTCATTGCAAAAACAAAGGTATTTTTTAGAGCAAAAAGGTAACAGTAGGAAGGTAAGAAGTTGCAATCTCCAAAATAATGCTATTACTGAAGTAATTAGGACAGTGCTATGAATCATGTCAGTTTGTAATAAATATTTCCTGTTGATGATGACCACTTTGTTGCAATACCAGAACTTAAAAGGGAAGTCAAATGAAAAATTAATATAAAGGTAGAGCTGAAGGTATGACATTGAAATATGTTCTTAATTTTTTCATTTCCTAAGTTTATGGTTCTGTGTAGGAGCCTTCATTCTTCTTCTAAGGATCTTATATTCTTTATAGCCCTATGTTCAAAGTCCTTTGAAACTCTCCTATTCCCTACCTATTACTTCTGTGAAAATATTTCTTCCATTACCACTTTTTTTTTTACTCTGTTGTTTTCTTACCATTTTGGAGTTTTGTCTCTTCTAGCATGACTATAACCAATGTGGTAATCAGAAGAAAAATGAACTGTTAAGCATCAAAAAGTGAAATTCTATATACAATGCTAGTCATCTTGTAATAATATCAGCACAGGTGACTGGATCTAAGGAGAGCATTTTCAAAAATAATCAATCAATCTATCTATCTATCTATCTATCTATCTATCTATCTATCTATCTATAACAATACAGGTTGATTAAATAAGTTGTTGTTTCATACAAAATGTACTTGCCCAGGATAAGATTCTTGACAAGTTTTTGTTCATCATCCTTCTTATATTCTAACATTCCCTGGAAATCCTTCTCTTTCCTGGGAATGTTCACTGGACGGATAGGTTCATCAATAATCTGCCCAGGAGATATGTTCTCCATCTGCCCCACTTCAGGAATAAAACAAGAAAATAAATATGTATAGATATATTTTAACAAAGAAACATGAAACATATAAAAGACAACTATATTCAACATTACTTATTTGTCATTTTCCTATGAAGCCACAGAGTCATAAAGTAATTTTTTAAAATTGTGATTCTAAAAAGCAATTTTAATTCTAAATAGTTTTTTTTTTTGTAAAAGTCAGCAAGGTTATCCATAAGATTTAGAGTCATAACTTGAGGTCTATTAACTTGCTTTTTAAAAAATAATATTGTATTTTTTTCTGATTACATGTTAAAACACTTCTTCCTGCCCTTCCCCTCCCTGAGACAGTGATGTTCTACATGTGATATAGGCTACACATGATGTAAAACATTTCCATAGTGGTCATTTTGTACAAGAGGACTGAAACAAAGCAAAAAAAAAGTGAAAATAGTATACTTCAGTATGAACTTGCATTTAAAAAATATTTTGATAGCTATATTTCAATAAAATGATTCAATAAAGAATGATTACTAAGGAAATCCTATGAATTTCATTTTAAAAGCATTATTCTGAGGAGTTCATAGACTCACCAGAATACCTAAGGGATTCATAATGCAAAAAAAAAAAAAAATTAAGAATCCCTATTGTAAGAGGAAAATGAGTAATTGAGTTCTTTATGAGCTATTCCTGATTTTTACTCAAATACCAGACCTAAAACCCTTGAAAGAGTTTATAATGCACCTGAAAATAAGTGAAGAGGGAACTATGGCTATATTTTTGAGGGGAGGGTGTTTGGTACTAAAAACTAAAAAACAAATTCTTTTCCTCTACCAGCTGAAGAGGATATAGATCAGGTACAGTAAATTATGGATGTACTTACACTATATGTAATCAAAAGAAAACCATTAAAAACTTGATTCTTTTTGATGACACAGGAATATATTATCACTGAATTAAGAGTCAGAAGAAGCCCTCTAACCCCCTCATTTTATAAAGAAATCCAAACCCAAAGAAACTAAGTGATTTGCCCAGGGTCACAAAAAGTAGTTAGCAGAGTCAAAACTTGAACCCAGAGTCTTTAACTCCAAATAGAGGAGTGTTCCACCATCCCATGATGATGGGAACTTATGTCCTAAAATGGAATTTCATTTCCATTTGGTCAAAACTCTAAGAATATTTTTTCTATTATAAAAAAAAATTCAGAAGGCATATTTTCCATGTGTCTAGAATGACACTGATATACACTGATAAAATATGAAAATTAGGTCAATAATGTTATTGCTGCCTCAAATAAATGAAATAAAATCAATCATCTTTAAGAAGGCACAGAGTTTCAAGGAGAATTATATATATATATATATATATAGATGGACACATTCTACTTGTATTTAAGAAAGTCTAAAACAATTCTTCCTGATAAGGAACCTTTATGCCTATGAAATGAACTATTTCCTCAAAAAATAGTTCATGTTCACCAATCTCATTAATCCCATTAGAAGGACTGTATCTCAAATGAGGGAGTAAGAAAGAGAAAGTAACTGTGTGTACAAAGATGTTTATGATTTATTGTAATTACAAAAACCTAGAAATAAACTGACTACCTAATGTTTAGAAAATGTATAAACAACCCAGAGTATAGAAATACAATGAAACACTGTCACCATGAAGAATAATAAATATACATGATTATAAGCTTTTTAAAGCACTTAGTACCTTGCATTGTAAAAGGAAGAAAAGGATCAGGTATACTCTATACATAGACTATAGCTTTAAAAACATTATACATATGAGTATGTTCATAAAGATCAAAAAAAAAATTTAAGTCCCTGTATATTTTGTTGCAAAAGTGATGAAAGAAAATAAGGGAAATAAACTCCACAAATATCATCAGCATTTCTATATGTTACCAACAAAACACACCAGAGATAGAAAGAGAAATTCTTTTTAAAATAACTACAAAAAAAATTAAGTGAAAAAATATTCCACTCCCTCATTTCTCTAATTAAAGACCTACATAACCCTTTCTACTTCTGTCTTTGTCCCTACCATTCCCACACATTTCAAGCAATGAAAGAGTGAACTTGAGGTTGAACTAAAACTTCTGTCATGCCTAGCTGTATGACCTTGGGGAATTCATTTCAGTTCTATAATCCTAGTATTTTCATTTGCAAAAGAGACAAAAAACAAACTATCTAATTCACAGGGCTATTGTAAGAAAAGTACTTTGTAAATCTTAATATAAGCTATTTGCTTACTTTAACTTACTTAGAAGTCTTGTGTTTTTGAAGAGGGATGCACATTGTGTGAACTATACCATTCCTACAAGATTATACAAAGAATTGTAGGGAGATTCCATATGTTAAGAATACCGAAAGATACAAAGTGATTTTTTAAAAATATCTTAAATGATGGTAAAACTATCTTTGAAGGTTAAAAACAATTTTTATAAATAAGTTGTCATTCTATATATGAACAACATGTATTTTGTGTTTGTTTCTAAAAGAAAAGAAAAATAAGTCAGTGTGGCTACTTTTCTTGTGTGGCTTGAAAGTACTCCTGAAAATAGCTCCAAAGGAGATCCCAGGAGGAGTTTTAATCATTAGGAGCCATGGATAGCCACCTATCACAATCATTCTGAAGGCCAAGTCATCTGTCTCATCACTTCAAGTTTTCCCTTGTGAGTCTAGATTAGCAGTCCAGCTTTTATATTTTTAAGTTTTGTGAGCAAAGGCAAGTCATTTTAACTCTGTACCTTAAGTTCCATATTGGAAAACTGGAATAACATTTATGCTATCAATCTCATAAGTTTTCTGAGCAAAGTGTTTTATAAACATTAAAAACCAGATAAATTTGAGTTATTTTTAATAAATTTATGATTGTTTTGGCAAATAATTGTTGTTAATGGTTTTTCAGTAAATTTTGACTATCTGTGACCCCATTTGGATGGTGTGCCATTTCCTTCTCCAGCTCATTTTATAGATGAGGAATTGAGGCAAACAGTGTTATGTTTTATGTTTTATGCCAAGGGTCACACAGCTAGTACACGTCTGGGGCCATATTTGACCTCAGGAAGTTGAGCCTTCTTGATTCCAAGTCTGGAGCTCTATGCACTGTGCCACCTAGCTGTCCCAGGAACTAATTAACTCCCTCTGTAAATTACCATACAGAATAAAGAACAAGATGTAATTTTATACAAAGCAGTTCATATTCATTCACCATCTGCCTCCTGCAAGAGACTGTTTTGTTGCTATATTAAATACATGAAATTCTATACCATTCCATAAACTGGAGGGGGGGAACAACCCAGAGATGAACAGTATTCACAAAAGCAAGTAATTTGTTTTATAGAAAACATTCATAAAAGCAATACCTTCCAGTTCTCCAATTTTTTTTGCAAATACTTTCAGCTGTTTCTTCAATTTTCGGACAGTCTTGTCCTGTTTTTCAAGTTGCTCCATCAAATCCTAATAATAAAAATGAAAGACAGGAGATAAGGAACAAAGTAAACTCCATTCATATGCATCAATGGAGAAGACACAAATTTGTCACAGAAACAGAAATTATTAGTTATACAAAAAAGGGAGAGAGGCACCTAAAAAAGTTGAATGATAGTGCCTTCCCACCCAACCCCCCACCTGGCTAACACTGGCAAATCTATAAAATTCTTAGACAAGAGATGCCAAACTTTATAAATACTCTGAGCATTTGAACCTTAGGCAGCCTGATGGAGACAAGGTCTGAAATGAAAACTTTTTAAGTAAGTCCCAAGCAGATAGAATAATAACATGATTACAAAAAAGATGTACTGTTATCACATTTGAACATATTTTAAGGAAAGTAGGAGTTAAAATCAATTCCCTCATAGTACAAATAAGAGTCTATGGAGAAATTTTAAAGAAAGACTGAGTTTCTTAGATGTGCTCTCTTTTCACTCAGTAATCAAAAAAAGATGGGAACCACCCTCAGAAAATGTCAGGAGTTATTGAGAGCTTAAAAAGAAAAAAAACCTCAATAAAAATGCTCTTTTGATTGAGTTCAGAAGTGTTCAAAGGTTAATTCTAGGTTCAAGAAAGGGTATCACATGGCCAGGTGACCTTGGGCAATCCCTTAGCCTCAGTGTGCTCTTTAATTTTCAGAGAAGATGCTGATCTGTCCTGGTAGAGGAGTTTTTAAGGCTACGGAAATCCAGTCCTATCCAGCCATAATATTTACTGCAAATATAAACTCATTTTGCAATAAATAAAACAGATGTAATAACTTATAACGTTTCATCTGCAGTCCAATTTTTGAAAGTCCTCCAAATGGGACTGGACACAAAGTAAAAAAGAAATGGAGGCAGAGCTAGCCTAACCTAACATAGCATAACCTAAGCCCTTTTCTAGGTATCTCTAAGCTCTGGAGGTGGGGGTGGGATGGGGCAGGGTTCATACTTTACCAAGGGGCAAACTCCCAAGAGTAGTGTTTTTTCATAGACCTTGAACTTAAGGGAACTCATGAGAAGAAAAAAAAAATCAAGCAAGTGAAAAATAGAGAAAGCAATTAAGGAGAATAAGAGACTGTGCATCCACCAGAAGTGGAACAGCCAACTAGCTGGATTCTCTATGCTGAATTCTGACATTGTGGGTTGAGCTGAGGGCTATCAGGCATTACAACTTCTCAGAGAGAGGCAACACTGGGATAAAATCTCAGAGTTGATCAGTAGCTATCCAAGATACAGAAAAAGAGCTACCTCTGAGACTATCTTGCAGTGACTCCACTCCATTCTCAATCTCATGTATTTTCAGGGACAAAGGAAAATTTTCTCATCTGTTATCCATTTCTCTCTGTTATTTGACTTCTTTCTATCCACAATCCCCTTCAAATTCAGGGTTCAAAAAATAAAAAAAAAAGGACTCTTGATAATTTATTTTCAAATAAGGTTGAAAACCCCATAGAGTTTAGAGAACAAGTATCAAACACTTTAGGAAGAGTTCTAAAAGATGGACCATACACAAGGAAAGAAAACCTGTGTCATATTCAAGAAAAAAAAAAGATTTGAAAATAATAGACAAAGAATCAAAAGCTTTGATCCTCATTATAGTTATAAGAGAATCAACAAGAGAAGTTATTTTTCACTTAGTTAAGAAGAAAATGAAAAGGAAGACATTCAGGGAAAAAAAATCAAAAGAAAGGATGTCAAGAATATATGGAGTCATTAAGAAAGCCATAGGAAGAATAAATTTTTGGCTAAAAATAAGTTTAGACATCAAAATAATAATTTTCTAAAAATTTGAAGGAGTTCAGATGAATAATTTGGATTTTATTTTCTTTTCAATTCAAACTTTGTTTCCATCACATTGCAAAGACTAGGGTTAATAACAAAGCAAACACTAAAAATAACATAATAAATAGACGTGATACCACTCGCAAAGAGAAAGCTGTGAGGGAAAATGGTTTGTGAGACTGTCTGAAGAGGATTTCCTTGGAAAGGATGGGCAGCAAGCCTGCTTATTCTGTTAGCAATCCAGAAGTAGCAACAAGACAACAAACACAATCTGTGGGATTTACATACAATCATCCGTTTGTAAAGTGAAATCCGATATGATTGATAGTCCTTAGGGTCATCTGCATATAATTCCTCAAAATACTGAAAAAACAGGCACAATTGACTTTTGCTTTTATCTTTAGGGGACTTTAATAGCTAACCCAAAGCAACTTTAAAATGTTATAACAAAATTACAGAAACTCCACATTCTCAAAAGACAGTATTTTCTATAAGCCCTTGGTCTTCTTAACATAGTTATTTTGATTATTAGTAAGATTTATCAAATGTGGTAAACATGTTAGCTCCCATGTGCATATATCCACACATATGCACATATATATATATATATATAATATACACACACACACACACAGATAAATGGGTGGAGAGTGGTAAACATGGATATATACAGATTAAAAATTGATTAGGGCCAGGATCAAGTTTTCCAGTAGGTAGCAGAGACCAGTAAATCTCCTGTTTTCCTTATCCCAGGCTCAATGGCAGCAGGCCTGGGTACAGCCTTTACCTACTAGGGCTAGAATGATCACTAAGTGATGACTCTTGTGGACCAAATTAGACAAGGTGGCAAGGAGCAGTGGTGATATTCCTTCTCACAGTTCTCTAGGAAAGTATTAAGTAATCTGAGAGTAATTTGAGGACTATATTCATTAAAGCAGGAAGAAAGGCCCAGGTGTACATGGAGGGAGCAGTTGTGATAAACAAAACTCAAGAGCCATCAGTGCCTCAGTACTGCTCTGGTGTAGAGAATTGCGCATTCTAATTTGTTTATATCCCAATCTTTCTTATCTAATAAGTTGCATAGAGAGAAGAACAGAGGTGACCTAGACAATGATCTCCCCTGTCAAAAGAAAACTCTTAATAGTTTAGAATCTGTGATTTAAACTGCAAATAAACCAATTCCTCTGAAAATAAATTCAAACATTTCTATAATTAATAGCAAACTAGCTTGCTACTTGAGCTACAAGTGAATAAAGAATATTTATAATATAATAGTACTATCTCCATAAACCACACATTACTTCATTATTTTATGGCAATTTACAAAGGTTATGATGACAGAGAGGACAACTATTTTAAGCAAGAATTTAGGCTCCATTTTATTGTTCAGAACCAGGAAAGGGAAGGTTTGCTTCATTGAAATATCACTTTAAAATACTTTAAAATATTTCTCAAGAAATTCTTGAACATTAAAATTTTTTTTTAGGTTTTTGCAAGGCAAATGGGGTTAAGTGGCTTGCCCAAGGCCACACAGCTAGGTAATTATTAAGTGTCTGAGACCGGATTTGAACCCAGGTACTCCTGATTCCAAGGCCGGTGCTTTATCCACGGTGCTTTATCCACTTTGCCACCTGGCCACCCCAACATTAACATTTCTTAAAGAGATTTACTTAATTATAATTTTTCTTAAAATGCAATATTTCTTAAAGATATTTGACTCAGTTTAGTTCATCTTTTTTTGTGTATTATGGACTCCTTTGTCAGTCTGGTGAAGACTGTGGACCCCTTCTCAGAATAATATTTTTAAATGTATAAACTATATGGGATTACAAAAGAAACCAATTATTTTGAGATGGTTATCAAAATATTAAATAAAATAAATTCATAGATTACATGTTAAGAACATCTGACTTAAGAGTTTGTACCATGGTTCATAATGGAGATTCCTACTCACTATCTGAATAAAAAAATGGAAATGACTTATTTCTTCACTCTGCTCAGATCTCAGATTCTTACTTCTTAATGTTGACAGGTGAATTAAAAGCCAGTCATACTATCTCTGTCATGTGACAGTAGTCAAATAAGATATATTTACAGAATCTTCTTTGAGGGGATGATCAATAAGTTCCCTTCAGCTCTAAATCTATTTTCCTCATACATCTTTCAGCTAGAGAGAACAAGATAAGTTAAATTTTTTTTTTTTTTTGCTAAGCAATGGGGTTAAGTGGCTTGCCCAAGGCCACACAGCTAGGTAATATTAAGTGTCTGAGACCAGATATGAACCCAGGTACTCCTGACTCCAGGGCCGGTGCTTTATACACTGCACCACCTAGCCGCCCCCTAAGTTAAATTTTAATAGCAAATTATGTCCATAAAATTTTGTCAGTTGTTGTCAATTTCCTGACTCTCAGAACCACATATGATCATTTCAAAAATCACTGAATAAAAAAAAATTTATTGAATAGCAAGACATATACAACCAATGAATAAGCATTTTTCAGTCTCAATGCTCCAATTTAGTCCCATTTTGCCATCATATCTATTACTAACTCCAAAAGTGAGATAGTGACAGCTTGTAATCAAAAAACCTTCACAGCAAGGTAAGTCAATGTCTAATCTAAAGAATTCAAGCAAAATTTAAAAAATTTAAAAAAAAAAAAGAATTTAAGCAGCTCCTGAAGTACTAACACAAGTTACAAAGTGAGCAGAGCTACCACTGTTTGCTTACCAAATTTTCATTGGTCAGCCGGGTTATCTCATGCTGCAGGCTGGCTTCAATTCGAGCCTCAGGTGGTAACTGCAGATTCTGAGCCAATAGCTGCTGCTGACGATTATTCTCCTCCTTTAGACTCTGGATCTCACCCCGCAATGCCTCTGTTTCATTGTCATGGCTCTTTTTCTGGGACTGAAGTTGTGATTCCAAGAGTCTATATAGTCAATAAGGGAAAAGAAGCCTATTATTCTCATTCATTTGCTAATTGCTTAGCCTTAGTTGATGTTTGGGATAATATTTAACTGATGATTTGTGAAAGCAAAGTGACTCAATGTGCCTTCTGACTAGATCAAATTCAAGAAAGCTAAAACAGTGTCCAGAAAAGAGACTGATGCTTTGATATTACCAAATGGAATTAATGTATGGTTTTCAATACTACAAATACCATTTTTCAGAAAAGTAAAAAATTTACATGTTTTAGTTCTTTTTAAAATGCATATCCATATTAGGAAGAAAAGGACAAAGAACTGTGAAGTCAATGAAACAAATTGGCTTTTGAGGCATAAATCTTGGCTTCTCTATTAACCAAATAGAACTTCTGGGAAAAATAGTTTTTTTTGGAAACCCAATATTACTTCAATAGAGGGAAAAGTCAACAAACCCCCAAATACAACTTGGGGGAGAAATATGATTAAATATGCATTAAAGTATCTCATAAATGATCATTCAAAATGAAGCTCAAATTTGGGGTCCCACTTTACTTTTTTGTTTCCCATAATACTTTTCTGCAACTAAATCATCTCTCATTTTCAAAGAATAGTGAAGTCAGGGACCCATCCATTTCAAGAAACACAAATCTAAGTAGGTATTTGTGAAATATGTACTCATATTTTAGATTTTTTTCATCTGATGTAGATAAAGCCATACATATCAATCACATTCCCTAGGCCTAATTAGAGTGTGGAGGGGTGTGTGTGTGTGTATATATGCAAAATATCAATAAAGGAGCTAATGCTAACATTGAGTAAACAAATGGACACTTGTATAATTGAACAAATCATTATCTTTGCTTACACTCCTATAATTAAAGCATTAAAACAGAACAATAGATAGTATACTGTTTTTATTATTTCCCCCCTTCAAAACTATGGTTAGGAATTTATCAACAAAAAATGGGAAAAAAGGGTATTATTAGGTTAAAAGCACTCCCTCTAGTCTTAATAGTTATTAAGATTATAATAGTTTGATTAATAATAGCATATTGAAACTTTGAGACTACAAAATTTGAATATGAGAATTTTAAACCATCACATGCTGTAGTTATTGACTTTCATGCTTAGAATAAAACAAAATAGAAGCCACTTGAGAGCAGCAGCATTAAGAAATAAATCACATAGTATTTTTACAAATTTTCTTTTACAAATATAATTACCAAGATAAAATTAGCATTTGTTTTAAAAATCTATTTTGAATGTCATTTCTCTTCAAATCTACAGACTCAAATGTATCATATTTGAAGAGTCAGTTTTATGTGGTATTTTAACTTTCATAACTATAAAGAAAATCTCCCAATTCATAATTTCACAATTTGTGGTTTCAAATACTAAATAGTTTGCAAGTTACAGGTAGCTTAGACCTATCTTGCCAAGACCTTATTGTTTGTTTTTTGACTAATTTAATCAACAATGGGGTAATTTGGTTTCATCCCTAGTGATGGGAAATGACTTCTATATTCAAAAGTATCTCAATCTCTTCTTTAAAAAGCACAAGAAACAGTTACATGTATATGATGGATGTTTCATTATACTTTGCCTATGAACATAGTTAGTGAATGAAAGATAAAGAGCAGTTAAGGAGGTCACTGTTTGTTAGTAAGAAAACAGGAAGTGAAAATTCTGCTGTGAGGCAACACACATAACCTGTTGGCTTGTTTTAACCCTTCATAAACCAGCCACAGCTCTTCATCCTCATTCAGCTCATGGCAATCCATAGGGAATGGTCTTCCAAGCCAAATGAAAAATGAAAAACACAAAAGGGACACATGATGGTAAAATGAGATGATGGCATATGGAAGACAAGAATATCAGATATTATTTAACACGCATTATTGGAATTGGCAGATTTTGCTGACCTCAGATGACAAAATTACTATACATATTAGTTTGGTTATTCAAACTGTTTTAAAAAATGAAAACAGACAAATCATATGCAAAAGAAGAAAAATTAAAATCATATGCAAAATAGAAAAAATCTTAAAGAAATTACACAAATAGAGTACTTTCTGGTTTTTTTTTTGCAAGGCAAATGAGTTTAAATGACTTGCCCAAGGTCACACCGCTGGGTAATTATTAAGTGTCTGAGGCCTGATTTGAACTCAGGTTGTCCTGACTCCAGGGCTGGTACTCTATCTACTGTACCACCTAGCCACCCCCTATTTGTTTTCTTTATGGAACAATCACAATATAAATAAGAAACAACAGATTATAAGAAAAAAGGTTTCCAAACTGAGTGTCTGAATATAAGTTAAATTAACCACAGCCTACAATATTAGAAAGACAGGTTGCAAAAGAAAAAGGGGTGGGAAGCTGTGGCATGAATTCCTCAGATGAGTGAACAGCCTTCATTTCCTCAATGGGAACTGTATTCATGAGGAACTATCTCAGAGTTTGTGCAGAAATGAGATGGGGAAAGCATGCAGTTTGTACATGGAAGCATATACATGGATCAACTATAAATTTTAATCACTACAATCAAACTATGAGGTTCAAAGAACGTATAAAGGTACAATAGTACTTTATATAGCAGCATTCTTCTGGTCTTTTGTATATGTACCTACATCTCCTGATATCCAGTATAATCTGTTAGGAGTTCTAAAAGAACTAGACTACAACATTCTACAAGCATAAATTTGTAACATAAGTTATTAAAGTGCTGCCCGTCCTTTCAAAATGGCACATAATTGAAGGAACTTTGTAGCTGTGAAAAGTTTTTGGTAATTAGTTAAGTTCATAGTCCTCTATTTCAAGTTTTATGGGGTAGTGAAGGAATCCTAGCATTGTCCCCTTTTCTTAATGATCTTATGAGTTTCTCTCTGCTTTCAAAAGCTGGAAATGAGAGATCTCTGTATCCCAGTTAGTCAGGATTTTCTCAGCCTTCCTTAGATCAGTAGAGAAAGAAAAGGCCTTGACCTTAGTGTGAAATAGTAGACAAGATATAGAACAAGATGCTTTATCCCTTCCATTCAACATGTTTTAAATTTTGATAATTTAGTTACTCATAGCTTTAGCTACTCCTCAAAATCTTTAAGAATAACAAATACTGAACAATGGAAACATAATTCATTAACAATCTGCCTTTCAGGCAAAGATTTTCCTAAGAGGTCTTGTTAGCAATTACTTGAATCTGTATCCTCACCACCTTAGCCCAGTATCTGTCTTAATTGATTGATTGATGCTGCTATTCTTTGTTTCAGATGACACTTTAAATAGAACAACTCAGAAAAGGTGGGATCTAGTCTGAAACAAATCACCAATACACACAAAAAAATTATTTTCTACATTTAAAAAAGTCAGTGATTCAATAAGCCTAAATATAAAAAAGAACCAAACCAACCTGTTTGTTTCCTTCAATCCAATGTATGCCTGTGCTATTTCTCCTTTGTCTTTCATTTTCTGAACATCTTCTAAGAGGATTGTGGAATCTGTCATTGTATTCTGAAGTAGAGAAAGGCATTTTCATCAAAAGAAATAAATAGTTTGGGGTTCTCCTGTAAAGGAATTTTTTTTACTTAGAGGACTTCACTGAGAAACTGGTTCCTAATATGCAACCTCCAAAATCCCTGCTGCCAGTATCTCCCATGAAAGTGCCTTAGACTTGTGGCTAAGGATTTTTCAAGTTTGTGTGTCATGGACCGATATGGCAATATGATATGAGCCTATGGACCCCTTCTCAGAATAACATTGTTAAATAAAGTCAAAATACAAAGGATTACAAAGGAAAACAATTACAGTAGAGTTATTAAATTTAAAAAAAAAACAAACTTATAGATCCCAAGCTAAGACCCCTTGCTCCAGAACCAATTCAACACCTAAACAAGGAATATGTTTATATCTACACCCATAGCTATCTATCAAGAGACAAACACCCACTGAGATTTGTGATCTATATGTATCAGATAGCTCAACAGCAAATCAATCTTACTACTGGCTTCACTCTGATCCTATATTCTTGAGTCTAAATACATAGAATCTTGCTTTATGCCTGTGACCAAGCCTCTGTCTCATGTACCATTTCATTAATCCCTACCTTGGCACCCTGGTTGGACTCACACAGTTCCTCTGGGTCTGTGGTCCTATCTTGTTCTCATTATCTTCTGTAAAACTAGAGACTTGTTTTTGAACTCTACTATCTATAGCCCACATCTCTGATACCTTGTTGCTTATATCTCATCAGACTTCTTATTCCCTTTCTGTCATTCACTTTCTATCAGCAGGGTTAGCTACTATCTGTTTACCTCAGGACATCCCTAAGGCCAAACTGCCTTCCCGGATAGTTGCCTGTATCTGCTACCAATCTCTCTTGATATTACACCTACCTGTCTAGATGTTGACCTATTATCCATGACTAACACTTTATTGGATCACCTGACTTGTTTAACCTCCACCATTGCTATTCCAAGTCCAATAATGATAATGAAATGGAAGCTTGAAAGCTAAAACATCTCAGAGCAATCACTATCCCTATATGACGAATAATTGGCTTGCCTCTATAGAATACATATGCATTTTAAATCAAGAATGTACTTCTGAAAAGAGGCCTAGCACAAACAGGAATTAACAATAAACTCAATCTATTGTGTTCCACATTCTGAATCTTAAATGAAAGCACATTACCTATCTCATATCATTTTACAAGCTCCCATTTGGCAGACTGGGATTTCAAAGTTGACCTACATTTTTGACTTTTAAAAAACAGAACACAGGAGAAGCTGTACAATCTAAGTAGAACCTAACTAGCATTTGAACATCCATGGCAATGTTGGTAGTGCAAAAAGCCTCCCTGATTCAAACCAATGCAGAGCTGGTATAGTTGAAAGGTTAGAAAAGCATAAATTTTTCATAAAACATAACTCAGACTTAGAACTTAAATCCAGTCCTGTGGATTCCCTACTAGAATTCAATTTATTAAACCATTTATTGACTACAATGTACCATGTACTAATAATTGATAGAAATAAAACCATGGTGCTGTGATAGAGGAAATAATCCATGTCTTGGACTAGAGTTCCCTCTTACCCAGTTTTCCATAATCTCCCAATATGGAATGCAAATTCATCAGAAAATATTTTTTTTTGGTAAATTTAACCAGAAAGCATTATTTCACAGGTTAAAAAATATTGTAAATTGAAATCAGGATTAATAAGATATATTAAAAAAATTTTAAACCCTTTATGATTACCTTGTCCTCCTGGAAATCACAAATTGGCAAGCATGAAAGAAGAAAATAAACTCTCTTACTTCTACAAATAAATCCCACCAATGATTCTCAGTTAAAATAGATGAAAGTAACAGCAAAATGACCAATATCATTTCTCCTACACAGGCAATGAAGTTGTACAGAATAAAACTATAACCTAGAGATCTAAATCTGAGAAACAAATATTTTTTTTAACCTGCATTTAAGTCTCTTTATCTTTGGGATTTTTTTTCCCCAAAATTGTATATTGATAATTCTGAGTTTTAAAATTAAATCAAAGCTGATCACTGGTGCCAGATACCATTCACATACAAATATCATGTATTCGTACTTATCCCAAACAGGATAGAATAATTATATCTATCAAAATCCCTAGCAATCATGATTAAGCATAAGGGTCATTTTAGATTTTTTTTTTAAGTAGGATCTTCTAAGGTCAGTAACTATACTTACTGTACTTTATACAATGCTTCAGGAAAATATACAGGAAGGTTTCTTAAATACCTTGGATAATAATTCTTCTATCATAGTTTTTAGTTATCACTACTAGGTTAAAATACTTGCTAAGATATATTTATACATTGATTCATTTTCTTTTCTTTTTCATTTCATTAAACTCACATTTATCAACCACTTTCTATGGATGATATAGTTCTTGTCTTCAAGGAGCTTACAGTCACTTCTCACATAGACTTATGCAATACACTATTAATTGAACTTCCTGTTTCAACACCGATTCATTTTCAAATATTATCTTTAAAAGCAAAACAAGAAAAAAGCCCATGGAGAATTCCATTATTGTATCCAAGTGGCAGATTTTAAAATTCATTTTTAGTACCTCCTACAGAAAGTTATGAGTCATTTTACTGATGTCAACACTTTTAACATGAAAATTTCCTTAAGTAATAATGCTTCAGAAGGCTTCACTTTAAAAGGACAATTCTCATAAGTGTATTCTATAAAACTTTCCATAAGATTTAGGATTTCACATGTTCCCTGACCAGGGGAACCATTTATCTTTTTCTTTTCACCTACTATGTTTTGGCTGTAGAAAATCTTGCCAAGAGCAAATCTATTAAAATTCACTTCCAAAGGATAAGAAATATTGGAATTGACATGACAATTTCTTCTTCTTTATGATTTGGTGGGCAAGCTAATCCAGGATAACTTCTTTTATCTACTAACACTTACCTTAGGTTGAATAGCCTCTTTCTGGCTCACCAGTTGAGACCTCAGGATGAGGACTTCCTCTTTTCTGACATCCAGTTCTTCACTGACTGAAGTTAGTTGCTCCATGAGGACTCTGTAGGCAGGCGCACCTGGGGCAGTCACTTCAGGAGCACCCTTTTCACTGAGTGCTTTACGCAATTCATTCAGCTCATTCTTTAGTTTCTTATTTTCTGATTCCAGTTCTTGACGCTACAAAAAGAGTAAATTCATGACATTTAGATTCACATACTATTTGTATACTGCCTTTAAGCTGGTACATTAAAATTATATTGTGAAAGCCCAACATGGTAATACTCAAATGGCTAAAGAGGAAATGCTTCCCTCTCTAGCCTACCTGGAACTCTGTGTGGTGTGGTGAAATTCAAGGTGTATTACATTAAACAGAATTCAGTAAAGTGAACAGTAGTTTGCTTCATAGTCTATAACCCAAATTCCAGTGGAAACTATATTCCAGGCTTGCCTACCCAGGATGCAGTTGAAGCACAGACCTGAAAAGCCTGCTCTATTCTATAGTGACCTTTTTGGTATTCAGGCCAGCCCTGGGTCATCCCCATTCTGAAGAGTCCTAGAGAGACTGTCTGGTTCCCAGGTCTAGCCAAAGTCCAGAAACAGAATTGAATAGCTTATTTCCAGTTAACAAGTTCAAAATGGTTTGTTCCTTAAAATATTTACTAATGTTCTCTTTCTGGCTTTGGTAAAAAGGGTTGTGGAAAAATAACACACTTAAAAAGTTTAGGCTCTATCCATACTTAATGTCTTCAATGAAACTGATAGAAACTTCTAACTTCTGTAAAAGAAGGTTTCAGAGAAGAAATAAGTAATCAATCTAAATGAAGAGAAAAATTGTGAAGGTCATTTTTGAGGGATCTAAATTTGTATAGAAGGGCAGAGGAAATGAATTTCAGCAACAGAAATTTGAGATGGCTTAATAATACACTGGAGAGGAACTTGAACTAAAGGAGGAGAGAGAGAGAGATCACTCAGAATGGCAAAATTTGAAAGAAAAATGCATTAAAAATTACAAGTCTGAAGAATTCAAAAGAAAAAGGAGAAGGTAGTTGTAGAGTGAAGTAAATAAAACAACTGCTGAGTCCAAAAATAAGTAAGAGGAGGAAAAGGTATGTTTGGTTGAGTTTTTATTGACAAAAAGGAAAAGAAGTTGGTTATAGCCCTGAAGTCATTAAGAGATGATAAAAGACTGTAAAAGTTTTAACAAGGTGCTTTGGAGGGGAGAAATTTTGAAACTCATTGAACTGGTGGAATGACTAGACTCAAAGAGTAATTATTAATGGTTCAATGTTAATTTGGAAGAAAGTCTTCCAGTAAAGCACCACTGGGATCTATGCATGGTTTGGTGCTATTTAATATTAATACCAATGCTTCTGATAAGGCAAAGATGACATGCTTATCAAATGTGCAGAGGTTACAAAGCCAGAAAAGGCTAGCTAATGCACTGGATGACAGGATTAAAAAAAGATAACTATAGATTACAAGACTCTATGGGCTTAATCTAATACTATGAGATTGAATAGGGATAAATCTTTTATACTTGGGTTAAAAAAACTTTATAAGGAAAATATGAAGGGACAGGCAGCTGTTTGTCTAAAGAGGATATGGAGTTTTATAGGACTACAAACTCAGAGTGAGTCAGCGAGTCAGTGAGTCACATGGAAGTCAAAAGTGCTAATGTGATCAAGGGAATTCTGATCCCAGAAAAAGAAGGCCAAAAGTACCACTGTTTTCCTATTGTATTCATTTTTGATATAATAGTTAAAGATATTGATAAGATGGAGAACAATCAGTGAAAAGAAAATTGGATAGTGAAAGATCTGTGAATGCCTAGTCTAGAGAAGATACATGAGAGCAGTATTAAAATATCTGTAATGCAGAAGTTTAAAATTATTCTGTTTGTACTCAAAGGTCAAAACCAGGAAAAATTAGAATATGATGCAAAAAAACAAATTTAAGTTCAATGTCTGGGAAAACTTGATATCTCAAATTCTCCAAAAGTGAAATGAGTCTTTCAAAGGCTAAATAACTCCTTATTAGATACATTAAAGACTCCTTTTTATGCGTAAGTTGGATTGGGGGTGGCTATATGCCTTTAACCTTAAAATTAACTTTCACAGTGTATCTGTTAGCAACCAAAAGACCAGTTTTATCTCAAACTTTCTGTCTGTGGTGTTACAGCAATGCATCATACACACACACACACACACACGTGTGTGTGTGTGTGTGTGTGTGTGTGTGTGTGTGTGTGTGAAGTTGTTTAGGATATAACATGACATGCTGGGGAGGTGAAGGGGAAGGAAGCACTGCTTCATCAGTCATTCATGAGCTAAACTGTTCTTCTTTTGCCCTACTATATTTTACACACACACACACACACACACACACACACACACACACACACACACACACAGAGATAACACTTCACTCCAGAAGAATGAGAAAGGTCAGCACAATGTGTTATCAAAAAGATCTTTATGATCACAATACACCAACCACAGGGTGTTAGATATACTGAGAAAGACAAGCATCTAAAAATGAACTAGCTTTATGTTTTATTTAGGACATGTCATAAATAAGATTTCTTCATAAAGTTTAAATATTAACAGCTTGAGAGGCCATTTTGAGATTGCATCTTCCTCTCACATTTTAATATGTTATATTAAGACTACTTCTTATTTTAAGAAAATATGACCCCTCTATTTTTTTCATTTGTTAGTTATAACAATGGATCAATTTTAGGTTATTTTTATACTCTCACAAAGAATTGTGGAACATTTAACACTCAAATATGTTAACGAAGGATTTGCACTTTAGGATGCTATAAAGAATACCTTTATACAACACATTTTTGTTTGTGTGTGTATTAGAGGACATTTAGGGTTAGAATGTTATAGATCTGATGTTCTCTATTCTCCTGGCCTATTCAAAGCCCATCTCACCAAGCTCCTATGTGCTGAGACTCATGAACAAACTAGGCATGCACTTTGGCTTATCCACCAAAACTGAATTTTAGGATTGATAATTCAGTATACATGCTTTGCAGAGAAGGATTTGTTTTGCTAAAACTGCAAGGTCAATGAAATTTACTTTCTTGCTTTCATTGCAGGTTCCTGCTTATAGTGACTTACAAAGCCCTCAGAAACACCCAAGTTTTGATGCCTCCTTAAGACTTATTGGGATTTGAATAATAACCCCTTAGAACCAGGCTTTCTGTACATTCCAAAATAATAATTGTCTAATCTAATACATAAACAAACACACTAGTGAAGGTTAAAAAGAAGATTCTCTCAGTTCTATCAGGATAAAGATAATAAGTATAGCCTAACAATGACTTTCTTCAAATGATGCCCCCATTTCAGTTGAAATAGACTAGAAGGATGATGCCAAGGAAGCCCCAATATCCTGTGGCAAGTGTGACAATGTAGTAACAGATCTGTACTATTATGTATATAGCCAATACAAATTACTAAAACAAAGCAGATTCCACAGAAATTGGGGCAAATGCTGATTTTACTAGGACAGTTGCAAATGGAAGCATGGAGGGTGAATAAAGTTATTCTGTAAGAATAGTAATACTTTAATAAGCTTATTCTTAATATGGAGGTTCATAATATAGTAACCTAAAGGTTTAAAGGTCCTATGAGGTAAAGCTAGAGGGAAATAATTTGATTAAAACCATAGGGAAGACAGAAAATTAATTTTATGTACATATATATGTATATATATATATATGTGTATGTATATGTGTGTGTGTAAATATATTTAGCCAGGGTTAAATTTGAATGAATTTTGCTGTGATTTTATTGAAGGGCATAAAAATTCAGCAACTGAATTGGTAAATATATCAAATAAATCATGATTAAAGTAAATTTTCAACATTTTCATTCTTTGCTTTTATTCCCTATGCACATTGCCTGATGCCATTTATGTGGGTAACTCCTCTCACTTGAGTGTTTCAGGAGTTCAGCAAAGGAATATTTATAAGGTATAAGTCTACATAAATTACCCATCTCAACCCCACTCTGCCAATGTTTCATTCCAAGTTAACCCATCCTTTCTAATGTGCCTTCTGTAATATCTCCTTCATGATTAACAAACTTCTCATCTTGAATGACTTCCTTTCTTCACCCATTTTCAGGAACTCACAGAGACCTCTGACAACACTGCTTTTATAGTACTGGTTACACTTTCTTTCACAGACCCAGACTCATTCTTGGTGGGATTATATCTTGCTCCCTATTATTACTTCCATACTCTTTTTCACCATTACTCAGCTAACTCTATTCTTTTGAGAATCATGCAATGAAAGTTAGCCAATATAACCCTAGAATATTTCCTCAACGATTTTATAGTCTAATTCACATTCTTTCTCTTCCACTCCAACTCCTGACTTCATATTGGTAACTTCACCATACCATTATATTCTCTTGAATAATCTAGTTTTCTGGTTTGTCAGTCTACTAAACTTCCCATGATCTGTAATCCCACCTCAATTATATAAAAAGATATGGTTATACTCTTGATTTTGCTATTACTCACAAATGATCCATTTTCACATTCATAAACTCCAAAATTGCTTTATCTGATTAAGATCTTATCATTCCTATCTTTCCCTCTCTCTTATGACCCTTCATGCTTCAGTTTTTCATCTTCTCTATAACCTCCAATTCTTCTTTAACTTTGTTTTGTTTTTTTGTCAATTATCCTACAAATGGTTTCACTCTTCTTTGTTCCCATCTAATTTCTTATGGGTAGACCAGTTGAAATCCATATAATTCTCTACTTTCAAATCCTTTGCCCCATTGCCTACAGTTAATCACACCTCAACAAACTCTGATTATGTAACCTATCTCCTTGGTTCCTATTTGCATGTCACTGTACAAACTTGGAGCAAGTCACAAAACTGTGCTGATTGGATCAACTACAGGTTAGTGTTATTCAGTCTCAGCTGGGATCTTTATTGGAGGAGCAAGGCAATACTTTTACTTCTCCATAACTGATTTTATCCCACTTTTCCACAGCAGCTGTTCTGCTTATTTCTCTTCAAACATTTTGTTGTAGCCCTTTCATCCTATCCTTAGCTAAGGATGTGACTTTGTATTTCACCAAAAAAAAAAAAAAGAAGCTATTTCCTAAAAGCTCTATTTCCTTCTCTTTTCATCTCTATCTCCTCCTTCACTCTAGTCAAATGAAGAGGCCAAGAGTTGGCCCTTAGTGCCAAGGGCAATTTCGTGTAATCTTAACCCCAATCTTTCCTGTCCTCACTAGGACTGCCTGCACTATTTTAAATTTTTTTAATTTATTTAAGGCAATGGGGTTTGAGTGACTTATGCCAGGTCACACAGCTAAGCAATTATTAAGTCTCTGTGGCTGGATTTGAACTCAGGTCCACCTGACTCCAGGACCAGTGCTCTATCCACTGCACCACCTAACTGCCCTCAGAGTGCCTGCACTACTATCCACTTTCTCTAGAATTGTAAATTTCTCTCTATTTCTCCTTCCATGTTGCCTACAATCCCTATGACTTCCTCTTCTTTAAAAAAAGAAAGGGAAAAAAACATCCTTTTTTTGATCCAACCATAGCTATTGATTTTCTATAACTTTTCTCTTTCTTGATTAACCTCCTTGAGGAATCTGTCTACCCTGGCTACCTTCACTTTTTTCTTGCTTCTAAACTCATTTTAATTTGTCTTCTGTTCTTCTCATTCAATTGAAGCTACTCTCTCCAAAAATACCAACGATCTCTTAATTGACAATATTCATTCTTCTTTACCTTTCTTCAACATCTGACATTGTGAATCTGTGAATCAAAACTCACTTTTAGATATGCTCTCCTCTCTAGGTTTCTTTTCTTCTACTATCTCTCCAAACAATCCTTCTCAACTTAGTTGGATAGTTCATCATCCTGTGCATGCCTATTAACCATGGGTACTCCTTAAACCTCCATAATAGACCTTCTTTTCCTTTTATATTATCTTTGGTGATCTTACAACTCTCAAGTTCAATTATCATCTTTATGCAAATGCACCCTTGGTTCACAATCTTGCTGTTATCTTTGACTCATTCTGACTTCACAAATCTAATCTACTGCTAAGATTTTTTTTGTTTTTGTTTTGATTTTTAGTTTTTGCAAGGCAATGGGGTTAAGTGGCTTGCCCAAGGCCACACAACTAAGTAATTATTAAGTGTCTGAGGCCAGATTTGAATTCAGGTACTCCTGACTCCAGGGCCAGAGCTCTATCCACTGTGTCACATAGCTGTCTCTACTGCTAAGTTTTATTTTTTTTACTTACAAAATATCATTCATATATGTCATCTCTTCATTTACATAATCATTATGCTAGTTCAGGCTTTTATCACTTCTCACAAATTATTGCAATAATCTTTTCATTGATTCCCATACCCATTATTATTCATTCTCTTCTTACTTGCCCAAGTAATTTTGCTAAAGTCTAAGTATGACCAGGTCATTCCTCTACTCAAAAATTCCCTATTGCCTTTACCATTAAATATAAAAACCTTTGCATAGCATTTAAATTTTTTCACTTTAAAGTGATCTCCTTTCTAACTTATCCCATCTTCTTATGTTTTACTCCTCACCACACACTTTATGATCCAACTATACTAGTCTCATTGGGATCTTAACACAAATTCTCCCTCTCCTGTCACAGAACCCTCACAAAACCTCACCATGCCTAGAATATTCTGCCTTCCACCTCTTAAAATCACTAACTTCAAGACTCAGTTCAAATGCTGTCTGCTGTAGAAAGCCTTTCTCACCTTTTTATCATTACTTTTCTTTTCCCCTGCATGTATATTTTTTGTACATAGTTATCCATGAAAATATAAGCTTCTGGGGGTGGAGCCAAGATAGTGGCATGAAGGCAGCATTACCCAGAAACTCCTTCCCACCAAAACTGAAAGAGGCCAACAAATTATGTCGCTACCTCAAATTTAGAGGGGCAGAACCCAAAGAAAGGCTTAGTGATACATTTTCACAGTCCAAGATAACTTAGAAGTTCCATGGGAAAGGTGTGTTTCACCAAGATCAGGAGTTCAAAAAAAGCCACTGTCACTCAGCCCAGCCCAGCCCAGCCCAGCCCAGTTCAGGGATCACCAGCAACAGCTTGAATAGGCCATGAGAAAACTCTGCAACACCAGAATGAGTGTGGAGTGAGGAGCACTGACCTCAAGAGCAGCCCTGTGGCAAGAACCTGCAGTGGAAATCTGGGGAAACCAGCCTGTACCTCCAGAGCACAGCCCACACAGATAGTAAGGGGGTTGGGGAGACTGCAGAAATCTCTCTGCTCTCCCTGGGGCAAGACTCTGCTGGTTGCCCACACTCTGATCCAGGTTGCAGTTTGGCTTTCCATACTAAGATAGCAGGGACCCTCCTCACAGCTCCAGGGCAGAGGGGAGTGCAGGTGATCATCTTCATATCAAAGCACAGGCAAGAGAACATAAGACCTTGGAAGAATAAAGGTCCCAGTGGGATGTCCCCCCCCAAAAAAACCCAAAGCAGGTGCCCCAATAATACTCAAAAACTCAAGAAGCACCCCAAAACCAGGCACAGGCTGGAGAAATAAGTAAACAAAGAAAAAGAGAGGAACACCACTGAGAAATTCTTTGTCTATGATCCCAAGAAGGATCAAAATACTCAATCTGAAGATGAGAAGTACAAGCTCCTGCATCTAAAGACTCCATGAGGGGCAGCTAGGTGGCGCAGTGGATAAAGGACTGGCCCTGGAGTCAGGAGTCTCTGAGTTCAAATCCAGCCTCAGATACTTAATAAATACCTAGCTATGTGGCCCTGGGCAAGCCACTTAACCCCATTTGCCTTGAAAAATAAAATATGTAAAAATAAAGACTACATGAAAAACCAAAGTTGGGCTCAGGCAGTGACAGAGCTCAAAAAAGATTTTGAAAATCAAGTAAGGGAGATAGAAGAAAAGTTGGGAAAAGAAATGAGAGATGAAGGAAGAACATGAACAAGAAGTCAGCAGCTTAGTCAAGGAGATCAAAAAAAAAATAAAGCTGAAGAAAATAACATGTTAAAAACCAGCATAGGCCAAATGGATAAAACAGTTCAAAATTGAGGAGAAGAATGCTATAAAAAGCAGAATTTGCCAGATGGAAAAGGAGATAAGAAAGCTCTCTGAAGAAAACAAATCCCTCAGATGTAGAATGGAATTAAAAGAAGCTGATAACTTTACAAGAAGTCAAGACATAATATTTCAACACCAAAAGAATGAAAAATTAGAAGAAAATGTGAAACATCTCATTGAAAAAATAACTGATCTAGAAAACAGATTCAGGAAAGATAATTTTAAAATTATTGGGATACCTGAAAGTTATGATGAGGAAAAGAGCCTTGACCTCATTTTTAAAGAAATCCTACAGGAAAATTGCCCTAATATCCTAGAAGCAGAGAGTAAAATAGAAATTGAGAAAATCCACTGATCTAACCTGGAAAGAGATCCAAAAAAAAAAAAAAACCCCAACCCCCAGGAATATTATAACCAAATTCCAGAACTCCCAAGTCAAAGAGAAAATACAATAAGCAACCAGAAGAACACAATCCAAATATCATGGAGCTACAGTCAGAATCACACAGGACTCAGCAACTACATTAAGAGCTCATAGGACTTGGAATATAATATTCTGGAAGGCAAAAGAGCTTGGAATGCAACTGAGAATCAACTACCCAGCAAAACTGAACATCCTGTTCCAGGGGAAAAAATTGACTTTCAGTGAACCAGGGGAATTTCAAATGTTCCTGTTGAAACGACCAGAGCTGAACAGAAAGTTTGACCTTCAAATACAGTACTCAGGTGAAGCACATAGAGAGTGGAGGATAAGGATAAAATATGAGGGACTTAATGATGATGAACTGCATATATTCCTGCATAGAATAATGATACTGATAATACTCATATGAAACCTCTCATTTAACAGAGCAGGTGGAAGGAGCTTTTATATAAGCAGCAAGATAGCTGAATCCAAAAATATAATATATTGTAACAATGGAGTTAATGACTAAAAGGGAAATGCACTGGGAGTAAGAGAAAGGAGAGGTCAAATAGGCTAAGATATTTTGTATAAAAGATAATTTTTTTAATTTTTCTTTTACAATGAGCTTCTGCAATGATATGGGGGGGGGGGGAGGTGAGGGGGAATGAGGGAAGCTTCACTCCTATCAGAAATGGCTCAGAGCAGGTGGCTAGGTGCACAGTGGATAGAGCACTGGTCCTGAAGTCAGGAGTACCTGAGTTCAAATTCGGCCTCACACACTTAATAATTACATAGCTGTGTGGCCTTGGGCAAGTCAACTTAACCCCACTGCATTGCCAAAAACAAAACAAAACAAACAACCTAGAAATAGCTCAGAGAGGAAACAGCATACATACTCAATAGGGTAGAGACATCTAGAGTAAAAAGGAGAGAAGGGGGAAAGGGGAAAGGGGAGAATGTAGGTGATAGAGGAGAGGGTAGATCATAGGAAGGAATAGTCAGGTATAACACATTTTCTTTATTACTTCTTACAAGAGGCTGGGAATCGATGGCCTGTCCAGGACCCTGGGGCCGGGTAGTTGCTAGGTCTCAGGGGTAGTATGTGGGCTCAGGGCCTCTTGGCCCCAGGGCCAGTGATTAGTCTGCTGTGCTACTCAGTCACCCTACAGCACATTTTAGAATAAGGCCAGAGTGAAAGATGGGAGAAAATATAATACATGGTAGTGGGGAGGAATGGATGGAGGGAATCACAATCAGCAACAGCAACAGTGCAAAAATATGGAAGTAACTTTTATTATGCATTTATCATTTCCTTTAGGAAGTGATCCACCTGAGACAGAGCTGATGGTATCAGAACACAGACTGAAATACATTTTTTTTCATTTCCTTTACTTTATTTCTCATGATGGTCTATATTTTTTGGGAGGAGGGGAGTATTATGTGTACTCTTAAACAAGAATATTTTAGTAATGAATAAAAAAATATCACTTGTAGAAAAATATTCATAGCAGCTCTGTTGGTGGTGGCAAAGAATTGGAAATTAACATAAATGTCCTTCAATTAGGAAATGGCTTAACAAAATGTGGTGTATATATATATATATATATATATATATATATATATATATATATATGAGGAAACACATTACTCTATTAGAAGCCAGGAAAGATTTGCATGGACTGATACTGAGTGAGATGGGCAGAACCAGAGGAACATTGTGCACCCTGGCAGCAACATGGGGGTGATGACCAACATTGACAGGCTTGCCCATTCCATTAGTGCAACAATCAGGCATAATACTTTTTTTTTCTTCCTTAGGGATATGATTTCTCTCTCATCACATTCAACTTAGAAACAATGTAAAAGACTAGTAGACCATCTTCTGTGTGGGGTGGGGGGGAGTGAAGCAATGTTTTCACCTTTCTTTGTACCTCTACCACTAAACAGAGTCCCTGGTTCATAGAAAGCACTTAATAAATACCTATTAATTAATTGTAAAGTTTTGTTATTATCATTAGTTCCCTCTTACTTGCAAAACTGTCAAAATTACCTTGAGTGATTCATATTCCAGTTCAGCACCTCTAATCTGAGGTCTTTCTTCTTCCTAGGAGAAAAATAAAACAATATTTCCATTGATTTAAATCATAATTCTCAGTATATCTATTTATCCTGAAGAACACATTTTGGTATTTATCAAGAATTCTAACCAATCTCTAAGTCTTGTGTTTTGTAACTAATTTTGGAGGAGTAAGCGTATTCCTTTGAAATCTTTCTCTAAAGGGAGATGATGGACATCTAGGTAAGAATCCAAAGATAATGAATTCATGTCTGGATGGGCAATGTTGACATTAGTCAATTGATGATGGGTACCTTAGCCTTGCTTCGGAGTACTTGTTCCTCCTTTCGATCCAGTTCATCCTGCATGGCTTGCTTTTCCAGTTCTAATTCAGTTACCCGCTTCTGGAGCTTGAGAAACAAGGACATATCCAGAGGTGCCTTCTTCTCACTTGGCTCCTATACCACAAAACATGTTATCATCATTGAGGATCAAGAGAAAGGTTGTTAAAAGGAAAAAAGAAAAATAGAAACTGTCTTAGCCAAAACACACCCTTCAATATGCCCAGGAGAACTTGCTTCCTAAACCCAGATAGATAGATGTGTGTGTGTGTGTGTGTGTGTGTGTGTGTGTGTGTATATATATATATAAACAGAAATCAATGGGGTGATAAAAGTATACAATTCAGCAGCATTTATTAAGTGCTTACTGTTTACAAAGCACTGGGCTAACACAAATGAGGAAAACATATTTTAGATAAGAAAGTTTCTGCCCCTCCAAGAATTTACAGTCTCCTAAGGGAAATGAAAGAACAATACAGGTCAGGGAAGACTTACTGGGGGAAGCAGCCTTTGAGATCATCTCTAAAGTATAACAAAACTAAAACAAGAGAAAGAAAAAGACTAACAAGAAAGCGTTCACCTTGGGACCATTAAATATTTTTGATTTTGTTTTTGTTTTGTTTTTTAAGATCTTGTCCATTAATGTAGAGGGGGAAATGACTTAAAGGGGAGTGGGGAAGGAAGATGTATATAAAAGTAAAATTTTCTTTTAAATATTTTATAAAATTTCCTCTCCTACTAAAAACAAACAAAAACTAAAAGCATCTAAAATTAAACTATTTAGATAAGACCAAAGTGACCAGCAAGTTCCAGCTTTTTAAGAACTCTACTCTTTGGGTGTCTAGATATAAGTCACGGAATGCCACAGTCTCTGAGGAATTCAAGTTTAGGGTTGCCCAAAAAGTAAAAGAGGGGTATACAGTAGATGTGAGTAGGTTGCAATATCAACAAAGAATTTTTATTCTTAGCCAGGACTTCAAGATTTGCAATGAACATTACAAATATCTCATTTTATCATCACAGTAATGCTGGAAGGTAGGTGTTATTATTAGCCCCATTTTAGAGATAAGGAAAGGAGGGATACAAAGATTAGGGGACTTGCCTATGATCCCAAAGCTACTAAGTTTCCCAGTAGATAATTACTTGGGTCCACATTCTGGAAATCTATTTACTGAAGTACAATATCAATGTTTGTGAAATTCCTGTATAGAAAAGGGTCCATGACATCCTTCTGGGCCCTGAGAAATTCCTTAGAAATATAAATTTGGCTAGGCACCTTTAGGTCTGAAGATAGTCCAATAGGACCCTAGGGGTCATGGATATACCATAAAATTGTCTAAAGATTTACAAAGCACCCTTGTTAGCCTAATTGTCTTGCTGTATCTGTTAAATTCCAGGACTGCCTCCCCTTCCCCCAGATGCGACTGGAACCATAAGATAGCAAATTCCTGACTCCCTCCATCTCAATTATTACACAAAGACCCTGACCCCTTCTCACCCCATCTATATTGAGCTATATGTTTACATGTTTGTAATTAGCATAACAAGATAATATACCTAACTGCTGACTTTGCTTCTGTATCCTGCTTGCTCTATTCCGCCCCCCCCCCCAAAAAAACACTATTAAAAACCCTATCCCCTGAACACTTAGGTACTGTCTGATTTGGGTACTTAATCCCCAGATAGTCCCCGGGAATAAAGATCTCCAACCTTAATCAAATTCTGGTCTCCATCTTACTCTTTGGGTACAACAGTTCCACCTATCTGCCTTAGTAATATGCCCCCTCACCAAAAAGAATATCATCAGAGAAATGTATGACCAGAAAAGAACATGGACCAATTGTGTGGCAAGAGTAAGTAACATTCAGCTGACATTTACTAAAATCCAATTAAAGACAAGAACTCTGGAGAGAAAAGTCTTGAGACAAGTATGGGGCATTTTCAGGACATGGTACCATTTACTCACAAGTAACCGGTTAACCATGCCTCTAGCTTTTCCTTCAGTTCAAACTCAATCAGGGAACATAGAGTTACATGAAAATCCCTGGTGTTAATCTTAGAAACCTTTTTATATTACAAACAACTCTTTTGAAATGAAAATAATTAATCCAGATACATCTGTTTCATGAGTTTGGGTCATCATTTACCATCCTAAGTGTTCTTTCTAGCCATCAACAATAGTGAGTGTTCTAACTTACTCTTTACAGAGATTGAACACAACTTCATGGACACGACACAAACTTAGCATTATGCTTATTTACAAAGAGTGTCATCATTCATTCCAGAACATTAACCACTTCTGAAGGCCACTCTTTTTTTTTAAGAGACTTTTTTTTATGTTTTGAATAAGAGAAAAATTTACATCTAGGTAAATCTAATAAGAAAAGAGAAAACTATTTGGCTCATTTTAAAAGTATTTCTGGGGGGCGGCTAGGTGGTGTAGTGGATAAAGCACCGGCCCTGGAGTCAGGAGTTCGAATACCTAGCTGTGTGGCCTTGGGCAAGTCACTTGGCCTCATTTGCCTTGCAAAAATACCTAAAAAAAAACTTTAAAAAAAAAAGGAAAGTATTTCTGGAACTATGTCTTTCTGATTCTGCAGTTTCTCTGAATCAAATGTAAAAATAGAAGAGTTGAATAGGAAATATCCTTCTAATAGCTTTTCAGATGGGGGGGAAGGGCCAATGAATGACTGGAACAGTCCAAAACAGAATTTAATGAAGTTCTGGGTTTCCTGCAAAAAGTTCTCTTGGTCTATTTGTAATAAGTGATATCAATTAGACCCAATGGTTTTGTTAGCCTAATTATTTTTAATAGTCAAATCACTAAAGCAGTATCTAAGTACAAATAACTCAACATTCTATATTAAGGACATTATTTCAAGGTAGCAAAGTTACATTTGTGAATGGTATGTAATTTATTTGTGTTTGGTACAAACTCCTTAAGAGGCTAAATTTTTTCAGATGCAAAATTTTTATTAATAAACATCCATTTACTAAGTGCCTATGATGTTCTAGGCAGTGTGATCAGTGCAGATACAAAGAAAAGTTAAAGATAGTCTCTGCTCTCTACGAGCTCATTGTCTAATAAGAAGAAAGGATTTTTCTTTCAAATAAAGTACAAACCAGAATTAAAATATATAATACTTTTGGTATAGTGGAAAGAGTATTAAACTTGTGATCAGAAGACCCACATTTAAATCTTATATTTATTATCTGTGAAATCTTTTAGCTTTCTGGGTATTTCTCAGGATGAGGAGAATATTATTTATATTACCAGCTTCACAAGGTTAATCTAAGGAAAGTGATTTGTAAATACTGTGGTGCTATTTACATTAGCATGTAATACTATCACATTACTATTACTATTACATACATAACAATTCATTAAGTGATGCAGTCATTATGTATTCCTGCATCTGCAAGGAATCTTAGTTCAACAATAAAAATTTTCATGTGAACAACAAAAGTAGTCACATGCTACAAAACTCACCTCCATCCTCAATGGAATATCTTCAGTCTCCATAATTTCAGAACTAAATGTATATTCAGATTCATTGCTGCTGTGGGTAGAGTCAGTTCTTCTGTGTCCAGGCTTAGGTACATTCTGAAATGCAATGTAAGTAAGAAATGAGGGATAGAGATTACTTCCATGTTTGTTTGATGACAATCTCATCTAGACTTCTTTCTATACTGGTGTTGAGGTAGCTAAGTAATACAATGGAAGGTACAATGTAAAGGCCTGAAATCAGCCCAAGTTCATATCTGGAATTATACAGTTACTATTTATGTGACACTGGACAAGTCTGTTTGCCTTAATTTCCTTACCTTAACTTGGGAATTATAATAGTACCTACTTCCCACATTTATTTTAGGATTAAATGATAGTATTTGTAAAGTGTGTAGCACTGTGTCTGACACATAATTGGCACTATATGGATGTCAACTATCATTTTTATTAACCAACTGATTTTCTGTAGGATTTATTTTTGTCAGACTAAAATGACCTACACTCTCCTGAAGGTGTGGCTATCTATCCTTCCACTATAGGAATGCTTCTCAAATATTAAACCAGTAAAACCAGAATAGCAAGCCAGGAACAGAATACCCCAGTAAAAAGGGCTTGTACTTACTAGTTACATTCTTTAAACTCATTAAAAAGTAATTAGTAGTTGACCATGTTGTATGAGTAATATAAAATAAAAATTTGAGTGTGCACAAATTTGATGTTGTAATCAAATAAGATTATACAAAGTAAATCAAAATTTACTATATGAATGATTGTTGCCTCATTGTGGGATGGACTGGACATGAAGAGTAAGTAGTTCATATAAATGAATTTAGCTTTCATTACAATTGAGCATGTGTCAGCTAGAGGAAAGAAGCAGAGAAGAAGCTGCTTGGATCTAAGCCCAATTAATCAAAAGATATTAAGCCCCTCTATTGATTAGGTACTGTGTGAAGCATCCCCCAAAAGGCCTAATCTGGCTAGACCTATTTTTCCAAGAGAGAGCATCCATGGTCACAAGTTCAAGAAACTGGTAAGGATGGGGCAGCTAGGTGGTGCAGTGGATAGAGCACTGGCCCTGGAGTCAGGAGGATCTGAGTTCAAATGTGACCTCAGGCACATAATAATTGCCTAGCTTTGTGACCTGAGGCAATTCACTTAATCCCACTGCCTTGCCAAAAACAAACAAACAAAAAAAAAAGGAAATGGGTAAGGAGAAAATACTTCTCCCTCCTAAAGGAAGGGAAATTAATGAGGGGTAGGGGTGGTAGCAAGGGAGAGTAGACCATGGAAAGAATTAAACAAAAGGGAAGGCAACATATTGAAACAGAACACTTGACTGAAAATCGGGTTACTATTTCTAGTCTTGCATCTGCCAGTAAATATGATATCATCTTAATGAAGTCACTTCATCTCTCCAGATATCCATAAATTAAAGAGATTGTACATGACGATTTTTCTGTAGCCTTATGGCTTCTGAGCTTGAACTTCTCCTCTCTAGGCATCATCTCTTATGCTACCACCCCTCTAGACTATCACTCCTAAATTCTTTCTTAGCCTGCACAGTGATCTCTAGTTTCTTAACCACTCCTTGTTCTCTCAGTTCACTATCACTATTTTAGTTTCTCTCCTTCCTTTAGTCTTTTTTTCCCAACTATTTATCTATTTTGCAACTAATGGTAGTTTTCAACAATCATTTTCTTTTGCATTTTTTCTCCTTCCCTCCCCCTCCCCAACAGAAAGTAATGTAATATAGGCTCTAAATCTATAACTATGCTGAACATAGATCCATATTAATCATGTTGTGAAAGGTAGAATCACATCCAAATGAATGAGGAAAAAAATGCTAATTCATAAGGCAATTTTTCTTAAAAATTGAAGATCTTTCTTTAGTCTTGGAAAATATACTTGGTCATTTTAATTAATGCACTGTCCTCTCTGCCTTTGAATATCTTGCTTGTTACTCCTATCCTGAAATCTCCAATTCTAATTTATTCCTACTATCTGCCTTTTCTGCTCTTACTGCTGAGAACTCCTCAACAAAGTCACAAAACTATGCTGACTGGGATCACCACAAAGTTATATGATCAACCTTACCTGGGTCCCCCCACATTACCATAAGAGTCTTTTTTTTTATTAAATTCTCCACAACATGCATTCCAGACTTCTTCTCAAGTCTTCCAGTTCAAACACCCACCCATCCTTCATACAACTGTCAAAATAACTCTTCCTTGGTACATAGGTCTGTTCCATATATAGTTCAAAAACTTTTAGTAATTCCAAAGGTGTCACAGCAGAGGGAGTGATAGACTTGAAGTCATGAAGACCTGGGTTCTAAGCCAGTCTGTTACTAACTTGAGCAAGTCACTTAAACTCTCTCAGTCTCAGGAACCTCATCTATAGAATGGGGATAAGGCCCCCAACTCATATGGTTATTGTGAGGATCAAATACGTAAAGTGCTTTGTAAATCTTAAAAGTATTATATGAATGTTATTTTATAACCTGTGGGATATGCAAATACAAAAACTGAAAGTTTTTGATCCAACCCATCTTTTCAATCTTCTTTCATACTATTCTCCTTCATGCAGTTTATATTCTAGTCAAATTAGACTACTAGTAGTTACCCTACCTTTCTGTGCATGATCCCACCTCCACATTCTCACCTGTAATAGCAATATATGTTGACATTTTTCTGTTCCTTTAACATCCAGCTCAGGGAGCATTACTTCCATGATGCCTCCCCTTATTTTTTTTTTAACAGAAAATGAGCACTACCCTCCTCAAATATTCCAAGAGTGCTTTGTCTAAATTCTCTCTTTGCTCCTATCACTCTTGACCTTGAATCTTACATATTTGTAGTAAATGTCATATTCTATCCATCCCTCTAATGAATATTGTGCATTATATAAGAGTATACGATATAAGATATAAGAATATCAGCTGACCAAATTGAAGTGAATGCCTGGAAACTGCACTAAGAAGGACAGTGTGAGATGTTAATTAATTAAACTACTTAGAGAACCTGTTCAGGATGATGGCCTACCTGAAACATGGAAATGTAGACCAAGTGTTATATTGGTATCTATTCTTACTATTAATAAAAATAGGAAATGCTATTTAATTATTTTAATAGCAGCAAGTCAAAAGATATCAAATCTCTTTAAAAAATGTTCTCTGTAGAAGTAAATGATATTTCTAAGGAAATGGGTAGCTTGTTTCTTCAACTGTCTATCACCTCCAGGCTAGATGTCTGCATGCTATGGACAAGAAGGGAGGTTATAAAGCAGATAGGATGCTGTACAGACTTAGTTGCCTATCTTCTTTTTTGTAACGCTAGTCCAAGCAAAGTAGAAAGTGGTATAGTCCTTATTAGCAGGTATTCATAATACATACTATTACAGTTATTCATGAGCTTCTTAAAGGACATTAACTGACTGACAACCTCATTTCCATCAGAGCCATTATCTTCCTGGCAATTTCTTTGAAGCATATGCTCAGTTAGTAGTTATATATAGAGAATGTCCCCTGGACTTATGTTAGAAGCTGTTCCTGCTTCTCCTTTTCTTCATTTTCACCACAATGTGTACCTTTATCTCTCCCTCATATTTTAAGATCCTTGGTTAGGGAAATGTTGAGCACCTATCTTCCTTCTTAATATGACAGGCATTACAGGAAATTCTATCTTTTTAATCTTGCATTTGAATTTTTTTATGAATATAAATCCCATCACTTCAGGCAGCAGGAGAACTAGGACACTACTCGCTCTCTCTCTCTCTCTGATAGAAGAGAGACTTCAGGATATGATATGATATAGTCCTAATTTATCTTCCCTATTATACTCTAGCTTTATATCTTTTTAGTAACCTGGATAATGAGATTATTTAAATAATCAATCTCATCAAATTAGTGAGAAATTGAGACCATGGGCATTAATTGCAAAGTATGTAAATAACAAATATGCAAAAACCATGTGAAGAGAGACCTATTTTTGCAACTTTCTTGTAGAGGTTGATTTGAACAATTAAATTTATAAAATGTTCACTAGCAAGAATAAAGGTGAATCCATGAAATAAAGACAATCCTTATTCAATTCCAATCAACTAAATATTAATATTACACCTTTCACAAGTAACTTACCACCATCAGGGTCATCTCTTCCTTGAGATCATCATACCTCTCCTCTAGACGACTGAATTCATTCAGAAGATTCTGGTACCTCAACCTTTCATCATTTAAATCAAGTTCTAACTGTTTTGTTTCCTCTATTAACTTCTTCTCCATGGTCTCTGACAAATAAAATACAAGAAAAAGCCTTGAAAATTTATAGTTGTAGCATATACCAAAGAATTCAAATTAATCCAAAAAGCATAGGTTATAGGGCTTCAACATTATAACAAATAAATAGTTCTTGTCCTCTAGGAACTTATGTTCTACTTGAAGGTAGTTGGGAAAGATGTCACATGCGAACAACTATGTAGTGTATGTGTGTGTTTAACTCTGTGTATTTGTGTCAATCCCTATAATCATCTTGCTGCTATGCACTTACCTTCTCCTACTCCTCACTTTCCCAGCCCTAGAAGCAAAATCAAAGCAACCCTGGCTATCTCACCCCATCGTACGTTGGCTCCCTATTTGGAACACACTCTTCTGGAAGACAAATACTGACTTTTCTTTTGTATTTGTATTACCAAGGCTTAGCACAGTGTTAACAAACTATAAGCCTTGATACATGCTTTTTTTCTCTCAGTCATTAAAACTTAACAATTTTGTGTCACACTTTATGCACTAATAGATAAAACACTAGGCATACATCTTCCCAACTCTCATTTCTCCATTTTACAACTCCTGGAAGTTATCCTTTACTCCTTTTTAAGTAATCCCAAAGACTTTCTCTTTCTGTAACTCTTTTACCTGTATTCTTTTCTTGTTTACCTAAATGCAATAAAGCTTCCTGAATGCACCCTCGCAGCAAACACTAGCATCTAATAGACTATGTGATTGCAAGGAGAAGAGACAGACAAGATGTGAGAGTGACAAAGGCATTGTGTGGCACAGAGTGTTAGACTGTTCACAGACTCATCCTCTCCAAGCTAAATATTCACATTCAACTTAAGCAGCAGCCTCAAGGCAAAGTGACTACCAGAAGAATTAAAGTTAAGAGATTAGAGCACTTCTCTGAGAGGGAACAGTTTGTTGTTAACTTGGAGGCAAAGGAAAGCCAACTCACAGTTGGCAATAATGGAGCAGAAAAGGAGTAGGCAGCTTTCAAAGACTTGGCGTAGAAAACTGCATTTGCTCATCTGGGTCAGAAACTCAAAAACATCAAGCCTGGCTTCATGAAAATGATGGGGAAATACAGAAGCCGTTAAATGAAAAAAATGAGAATTCCAGAGGGTTTACCATGTATGATGGTCCATCCATTTCTAAGAAAGCAACATTTAATTCTATCAGAAATAAAGTACAAGTAAAGTAAGGTGGCACATGAGATTCAGTTTTATGCTGACAGTAACAATCAAAGTGATTTTATGATCATCAAACAGTGAAGGAGCCTATTTACCTCAAGTTGAAGTCAATCCATCCCTAGCTGATGCTCAAACTGTAGATTTGAATGACATTAGACACTTTTCATGTGGCAAAGCACTTGGCACTGATTTTATTCCAGTAGAGATTTACAAAGTGAGAGGTCTTACAAAAGCTGACTGAAATTCTCCAAGTTATATAGTATGAAGAGATTATCCCCCAGAAATTCAAGGATGCCTTCTTTGTCCATCTCTATAAAGCTAAATGGAATAGACTGTCCTGGGACAATCACAGGTATTTCTCTTTTAGTCATTGCTGGTAAAATTCTTGCCAGAGTCATCCTCAATAGGCTGATCCTTCACCTGGAAGATGGTCATCTACCTGAGAGCCTTTGTACCTTCAGAAAGGGCCCAACAACTCCAGGAAAAATGCCAAGAGCAGAATGGAGGTCTGTATACAATGTTTGTAGATCTGAACAAGGCCTTTGATACTGTCAGTAATGAGGGTTTATGCAAAATTATGTCAAAATTTGGTTGTCCAGAGAAATTCATTAGTATTGTATGCTAATTTCATGATGCATGCATGCCCCAGGTTCTGAGTAACCACCCAAGGTATTCATATGAACCATTTGTGCCTAATCTGTGGTAGAGCACTCCAAGCTCATACTGGTCTGATCAGCCACAGTCAGACACACTGTAACTCATTTCTGACATAGTGATGTTATTTTGGTCTTCTCTGATAACGAAGGACAAGAACCAAACAACCAACAACCTTGTGCTCTGGATCTAATCCCCAAATGGTTCATAAAGAATTTTGCTTTTACATTACTTTACCCTTTTTCTAGCATCTTTACTTTCTTCTCTACACTGCCTCCGTTTGCTCTAATCAAATGGTCCAATCACCCAATTCCTGACTCTCCCAAATTATTTCTATATTTCAGATTAAATTCATCAACAGCAAGTTTCTATTCACTACATGAATATTCTCCTTAAAACAATGAAATCAGGTTTCCTTTCTCATTATTCCTCTTTTTAAGGGTAAGATATTGAGTTCAATATCTGTTCTCATCTGTCTTGATATTTCTATTACATATAGTACAATTTATCAGGTCTTTTAAAACTCTTCTCCCTTGTTTTTTTTTTTTTTTTTTGGACATCCCACTTCTTCCATCTCTCATTTTTTTCTGCACTTCTTAGCCCAAGGTTCAGTTTGAGTCCCTTACTCTTATATCCCATTAGAAAGTGGTAGTTGGAGAGGGGGCAGAGCCAAGATGGTGACATGAAGGTATCCAGTCTTAGGAGCTCTCTGATAAAACGTGAAACTAAGGACTCTTAATTAAACTTTCGAGAGACAGAAACCACAAACGGACCCAGTGAGGCAGTTCTCCTACTCAAGGTAACCTGGAAAAGAGCAGAAAGGCTCTGCTCCACGAGGTTGGAGGGCAGCCTGCGGAGGGGTGGCCCACCAGAGTGAAAGAACTTCAGCCTCATGGAGGCAGCCCCAGCTGAGAGCAGTGGGGGAGTCTCCTGAGCTGCACCCCGAGGAGCACCGGGCACAAAATGGGGGAACAGCGAGGGACCTCTGCCAGAGCGAGCACGTGGAGCCCAGCCCTCAGGGCACACAGGGAGCAGCTTGGTCTTAGCAGGTGGAGCTGGTAAGCAGGAGCCCCCAGGGCATGAGCCCATTGAGCTGAGGGAGGGGAGTGAAGAAAGAGACACTGCCTAGCTCTGTCCTCTGCTCCTGGAACAGGACTCTGGGGCTCTGACCACATTCAGATCCTGATCCCAGTCTAGGCACCCCCATAGAACAGCAGGCCCCCCCACCTCAGCCCCCTGGCAGAGGGGGGCGCTTATGGTCATTCACAGACCAGAAGGGAGGACAGAGTCTCACACACTGAGACCCTTGTGGGAGTGTCCCAAAAGCTCAGGAAGCACCCCAAAAAAACAGGCTTAGGCTGGGAAAATGAGCAAGCAAAGAAACAAGAGGAAGACCATTGAGAAATATTTTGCAAATGAGCCCAAGAAGGATCAAAATACTCAGTCTGAAGACGAGGAAGCACAAGCTCCTGCATCTAAAGACTCCAAGAAAAACAGAAATTGGGCTCAGGCTATAGAGCCCAAAAAAGACTTTGAAAATCAAATGAGGGAGTTGGAAGAAAAACTGGGAAAAGAAAGGAGAGAGATGCAGGAAAAACATGAAAATGAAGTAGAGCAGCTTAGTCAAGGAAATCCAAAAAAATGCTGAAGAAAATAGCATGCTAAAAAACAGCTTAGGTCAAATGGATAAAACAGTTCAAAAAGTTATTGAGGAGAAGAATGCTTTAAAAAGCAAAATTGGCCAGATGGAAAAACAGATAAGAAAACTCTCTGAGGAGAACAAATCCTTCAGACAAAGAATAGAATTCAGGGAGATTGATGAATTTACCAGAAATCAGGAATCAATACTTCAAAACCAAAAAAGTGAAAAATTAGAAGAAAATGTGAAATATCTCATTGAAACAACAACTGACACGGAAAACAGACTTAGGAAAGATAATTTAAAAATTATTGGAATACCTGAAAGTCATGATCAGGAAAAGAGCCTTGACATCATTTTCAAAGAATTACTACAGGAATATTGCCCTGATATTCTAGAGGCAGAGGGCAAAATAGAAATGGAGAGAATCCACTGATCCCCCCGAGAAAGAGATCCCAAAAAACCAACCCCCAGGAATATTAAAGCCAAGTTCCAGAACTCCCAAGTCAAAGAGAAAATATTACAAGCAGCCAGAAGGACACAGTTCAAGTATCGTGGAGCTGCAGTCAGGATCACACAGGACTTAGCAGCAACTACATTAAAGGCTCATAGGGCTTGGAATATAATATACCGGAAGGCAAAGGAGCTTAGAATGCAGCCAAGAATGAACTACCCAGCAAGGCTGAATGTCCTCTTCCAGGGAAAAAGATGGACTTTCAATGAACCAGGGGAATTTCAAATGTTCCTGTTGGAATGGCCAGAGATGAACAGAAGGTTTGATCTTCAGATACAGGACTCAGGTGAAGCATAAAGATTGGAGGAGAGGGGGGAAATATGAGGGACTTAATGAGGATGAACTGCATGTATAGAAAAATGATACTGATAATATTCATATGAACCATCTCAGTTAATAGAGCAGGTAGAGTGAGCTTTTATAGTTGAAGCACAGGAGAAAGCTAAATTCGAAGATAAAATATGGTGTAAAAATGGAGTTAATAGGAAAAAAAGGGAAATGGAATGGGAGAAAGAAAAAGGAGAGGGGGAATAGTCCAAGATATTTCACATTAATAAGATTTTTTTTATTACAATGAGCTATTGCAATGATATGGAAGGGGGGGAAGGCAAGGGGGAACAAGGGAATCTTCGCTCTCATCAGAGGTGGCTAGGAGAGGAAACAGCAAATATACTCAATGGGGTATAGACATCTGGAGTAAGAAGGAGTGGGGAGCAAGGGGAAGGGGTGGGGATGTGAATAAAGGAGGAGAGGATGGACCATGGGGAGACAGTGGTCAGATATAACACATTTTCTTTTTTTACTTCTTGCAAGGGGCTGGGATTGGATGGCCTGCCCAGGACCATAGGGCCAGGTGGATTCTGGGCCTAAGGGGTGGTATGGGGGCTCAGGGCTTCTTGGCCCCAGGACCAGGGATCTGTCTGCTGCGCCACTCAGCGACCCTACAGCAGAGTCAGAGTGAAAGGAGAGAGAAAATATAGTACATGGTAGTGGAGAAATAAGAAAGGAGGGAGTTGTGATCAGCAACGGCAACGTTGGAAAAATATGGAAGTAACTTTTGTGGTGGACTTATCATAAAGAATGTGATCCACTCATGACAGAGTTGTTGGTGTTGGAACAAAGACTGAAGCACATTTTTTGTTATTATTATTTGGGGGAGGGTGCAGGGCAAGTGGGGCTGGGTGGCCTGCCTGGGGCCACATAGCAGGGTGATCTTTGGGTGTCTGGGGCCGGATTCGGACCCAGGTGCTCCTGGCTCAAGGGCCAATGCTCTGTCTGCCACCCAGCCACTCCTACTATTATTACTATTTTATTTTATTTTGGGGTCTTTTTTTTTCTTCTTTTTGGTTTTTGCAGGGCAATGGGGATCGGGTGGCTTGCATGTCACATGGCTGGGCGATTATTAGGTTTACGAGGCTGGATATGGACTTGGGTGCTCGTGGCTCCAGGGCTGGTGCTTCATCCATTGCGCCACCTGGCCATACCTACAATTATTACTGTTATTATTTTAAATTTTAATTTTTTTCTCTCCCCTTTACTTTTTTCGCCCAAGCAAGTCTATCTATATTCATGGGGGGAGGGGTATTTTGTTTACTTGTAAACAAGAATATTTTATTAATGTAAAAAAAATTTGTACAAAATAAGAACAAAAAATAAATTAAAAAAAAGAAAAAAAAAAGTGGTAGTTGTATCACTCTAACCACAACCTAAATTCTGATGTCTTTCAAACCTACATCTTCACGGTGGCTAGGTGATGCAATGGATAGAGCACTGGCCCTGGAGTCAGGAGGACCTGAGCTCAAATCTGGCCTCAGACACTTAATAATTGCGTAGCAGTGTGGTCTTGGGCAAGCCACTTAACCCTATTTGCATTGCAAAAACATAAAAAAAATTTCTTGCCCTATAACTTGTCAATCATAATAAAATATACTCTCTTAATGCCTTAAACTTAATATACTGAAAATCTATTTTGGCTTTCCTGAAAATAGACATTTTCTTAATTCCTCTATCATTAGTGGAACCATTATTTTCTTGATGCTTGAACTCAAATTTTATAAATTTTTTTCCCTTAGAAAGATTTTATTTATTTTGAGTTTTACAATTTCCCCCCCAATCTTACTTCCCTCCCCCCCCCACCCCCACAGAAGGCAGTCAGTCTTTACATTGTTTCCATTTACATAAATTTTTTATTCCCTTCTCTCTTCCACCTACCAAATTTAATGAATTACCATACTGCAAAGATTTGCATCACCCCCATCTAAATTATTTTGACATGTTTCTATACAGAAGCCATAATGGGCTTATCTGGAGCTGGGGTTATTTCCAAACTGATGGGAAGAGATGGAGAAATGACCTTCTAAAGGAGGTTGTTAAATGTTTCTGAAGACCCCCCACTGTTTTCCTCCTTGAGAAGGGATGACCCTACTTGGTAGACCCCAGTCCTGATGAATAAGACCTCTGAATAACATGAAGTCAACTGCATGAATTGACAATTCTGGAATTAAATTCTATTCAAGATGAAAGTAAAATAAAAAGGAAACTATGCTCTGCAAACCTATACAAAGTCAGTCTGAAATTCTCAGGCTGAAATCTGGAAGAACACAATCTATAGAGCATTCCCCTAAGTAAGAATGCTCCTCTCTCCCTTCTATAGTAAGATTTTCTGATCATTTAAAATGATACTTAACTGTTATATAATGACTTTGGGCAGTTAGATAACTTGCTTAATGTAAAAAAAATGTTTGCAAGACCAAATAAGAGATAGAGAGATATTAAGGGAAAGTATGGGATGTCAAAGATTTGTAACTTGTAGTTTGGGAGGAAAAGCTGAAGCAAATAAAAGCAAGTAGTTTTTATGTGATTTGGAAAAGAAAAGGAAAATTGCTCGCTCTCTTGTCTATTGGAGATGAACACAGTTTGTCCTAGAGGAGGCATTCTCTCATGTTTCTCTCTCTCTTTCTTTTTCTCTCTTTTTTTTGCCCTTCTGAAGGAATTGGAAGAGTTTCCACCTGCCTCCTTTTGCCTACCCAGAATTTCAATGTTACCCAGACTCCTTGGAAGTACTTTCCCATCTAGTTGCAAGCACCCAGAGAGAAACAGGAGGCAAAAAATGTATAATGTATAATTTATGCCCTTTCTCCTCTTAAATACCTTCTCCTTGTCTATCTCCCTTTTTCTAAGAGTTATATCCTCTGGGACATGGTATGTAGAAATGTTAAAACTATTGAAATTAAGTTACTCATGGAAAATACTTAAATTACTGAATGAATTTCCATTCTGATAGAAAATGATTTGCATTTCTCTTTGTCCTACATCAAGGCTGTCCAAAATCTACCAGAAGTATGATTTTTATGCAGCCTGCCTATGGATTTACTAAAAATTTTAGTACACAAAGCTGAGGTAACCCAGAACTCTCATTAAATTGGCAAATCAAAATAAAGTGTCTATTGTTTCAATGAAAACTTTTAAAAGTAAGGTTGGACAGCCCTTTCCTACATGACAGGATTATTTTTCCTTGCCAACTTGGACTGTGAGAATCCTTAACTTCTTTCAAAGTTCAGCTCAGGTTTCAGCTCTTATAGGAAGCCCTCCTAATTTCCCTAACTTTTTATGTTCTCTTCCTCTCCCCAGCAGAAAAGTTTTCCTGAAATAACAGAATTTTTGTTGTTGTTGTCTGAATCCTTGGTACTCAGCATGGGACCTTGTATGTACTAGGTACCCTTGGTACTCAGCACAGGACTTTGTATGTACTAGGTACTTAATAAATAGTAGTTGTTACTGTTGAGTTAAAATTTCCCCCAAAGTAGTCAATGAATATTTTCACATTTTATCCTTCATTGATTAGGCAGCACTGCATAGCAGATAGAAAGGAAGACAGGAATCCTATTGACCAGAGGTGATAAAGGGAGCATATTCCAGACTGAGGGGAATCACTGGTGCAAAAGCAGCTGTTGTTTCACCGAACCATTTAATGCTCATGGATTGAAGGCTGGCCCTGGAGTCAGGAGACCAAGGTTCAGGTCCTGCCTGAATCCTGCCAAGTTAGTTCCCCCTCAAGAGCTCCAGGGAATTCTCTTAATTGTATATTAGGTCACAGAGAAGGTGAGGATGTGCACTGGAAGAAGGGTTTTCCATACCTGGGAGTTCCCTATCTCATTAAAATCACAGATCCAATCCCTACCCTTAATAAATGGACACTTTTGATGATGTTTGCTATTGTTAGTATTTTTTTTTACACTTCTGTTTTCAAAATAACCCTCTGAGAATCTTTTTTCAATAACATCTGCCAAGATACACAAGTGCCCAAACTAAAAGCATTTTTACAAGACTCTTGGAATATGTGCTAAAGACACATTTCCAGGGAAAAAAGCATCACTAACAGTTCTGGTAGAAAACAATGGCATAAGTTTTTAAAGACTAACCATGCTACCAATTCTTGCAACATTTTTTTCAATGACTTATCTTGCCTCTAATTTCTCCTTATTCTAATCCACTCTAGAAACAACTACTAAAATTATCTTCCTTCTTAAATAAAAAAGTTTTCTTAAAAACCTATAGAGCCTTCCAACTAAGAGGAAAAAGCTTGGCCAATTCTAGGGGTTTTCACATTTTTCACATAGTGCAAGTCACATAGAAGCTTCTCAATATAAGTTAGCAATTATGTGCAATATGCATTTCAATGAACACTTATTTAGTACCTATGCTCTACAAGGCCATTATCCTATGCCCTGATGTCAAAAAGACAAAAATGAAATACCTCCTAGTTTCAAGGATCCTCCTTTCTGCTAATCATGTTTATTTGGTGAGATTCTTGTTAGGTTTTCCAAGAGAACCTTAAGCCTTTCTCCCTTTCCTGCTAAGAGTTCTTTTATATTGATTCTATATAAACTAGAAAGTGAGTTTTTTTAAGTACTATTTTTGGTAGCTTTTTCTTTTTCTATTTTAATAGAATCAATTGCCATTTCTTTTTCTTCCTTTTATCATTGATAGTTTATGTTGATTTCTCTACTCTGGCAATTTCAGGAGTGCAAGAGAAATACAACAATCATGACAATAAGAACAATCTCTCATAGAAAAAAAATATTGGTTGATGCATAAATAACCATGTTAGAAAAGTAAAATACTGAAAATTTTAAATGATTTATCTCTACAGTAAAAATGAACAAAGTTGATTAAAAACAAACCAACCATATCTGACATGACACCTGACAGGTTAGGAGAGAACAAGATATAGATTATTTACTAACCTGTAAATTCTTTTGCTTGCTCAGAAATAAGATGGTTGAGTGTCTCTTTTTCCTTTTTCAGCAATGTATTCTCTTCTTTAAGATTTGATACCAGCTGTAAAATAAAACTATTAGTGTTAATAACAAATATAAATATACTGGAAGCAAAATTCAACAAATTTGTTCTTGAAGTAATAGTGGGCTCTTCATCTTCATTCTTTCCTCAAAATAAGGAATTCCCTGAGTGAAAACTTTACTTATGAGGGGTCAGATTTTTAATGAATGAACAGATAATCCTGATAGGGTCCTAGAGGGAGTGACAAAAATTATTATATTTTATATAAAACGAAATTAATTTGGCTATATTTACCAAATTTAATACACAATGTTAATTTTTAACTAAAACTATTTTTAAAAAAACACAGATTTTCCTCTCGTGTAGCTGAGCAAAAAGTATAAAGAGACCAAGGATTGTCCTATGTTACTGAAGGCCTCTCATGATCTGGAAAAATGACATTTTTTAAACAATCCTTGTGCCATATCAAAATCTGAAAGCACATCCAAAACAAGTTCTTTTATGTAAAAGAAAAACTTAAGTTTACAGTAGTCCTTTTCCAATTTTCACATACAAAATTTCCTTATTCTTAAAATAGGAAAACAAAAACTCAGAGCTTATAATCCCCACTCATCTTCTTTTCTCAGATAAAGTACTTGACAAAATCAACTACAATCAATGCCTCCACATCATTTCCTCTTTTTTAAAAAATGATCTGCAACTTGGTCTCTGTCAACATAATTCAGTTGAAGCTATCTTCTCCAAAGTTAACAATGATCTCCAAATTTCCACTTCTAATGGATTCTTTTCAAATCTCACCTCTATAGTATTTGACCTTTGATCATTTCCCTACTCTCTTCTCTCATGAATTTATATTACTGTTCTCTCTTAGTTCCTTCTCCTACCCTCCCGATCCCTTCTCAGTTTCTTTATTCTGTTTTTACCCAAGTCATGTTCATTAGCTATTGGTGTCTCTCAAGGTTCTGTCTGGTACCTCCTTTTCTTCTCCCTCTGTGTTATCTTGTATTCTCATCAGATCTATATATTAAGCCCTATTCTCCTGAACTCACAATCCCATATCATACCAATTTAGAAATCTCAAACTGAATATCCTGTAGATATGTAAAACTCATTCTGTCCAAAACAGAACGAGTTATCCCCCATCCTCCTGTTACTATTAAAGGTATCACCAGATTCATAAAGATAACATATTCATAACTTCAGTGTCATCTTCAACTCCTTTCTCTCTAGCTTATCCCATATATCCAATAGGTTGTAATTTTTATCATTACATTACGACATTAGCCACCTAAATTCAGGATTTCATTACCTATCACTTCTAACAACTCTCCGTAGCTCAAATCTCTCTATATTCTAATCCATCCTTATCTCAACATCATCTCCTACTAATCTATCCATCTGCCCCATTAAAGGATAAGGTGACCATTATTATGGACAGTAGTGATCTGCCCTCAGTCCCAATCCCACCTCTCTCTCCAGGATGGTGTCACTTTTTTTTTTAGATTTTTTTTCAAGGCAATGGAGTTAAGTGGCTTGCCCAAGGCCACACAGCTGGGTAATTATTAAATGTCTGAGGTCGGATTTGAACCAGGTACTCTTGACTCCAAGGCTGGTGCTTTATCCACTGTGCCACCTAGCTCCCCCAATGGTACTACTTTTAATGCCCTCACTCTTCCTTATTTTATCCTCTTCTTATCTACTAATTCCTTTCCCTGCTGCTTAAAAATATACCCAGATCTCCCCCAAAAAATTTAAAAATCTTTTTTCAAAAAAATTCTTCAACTTGATCCTACCATTCCTTCGAAATATCATCCTATATCCTTTCTCCCTTTAACATCCAAATTTCTGGGGGAGGGGGGGGAATATCCAAGTCACCTCCACTTTCTCAATTCCCAATCATTTTTCAACCCCTTGTAATCTGAGTTCCATATTGCTCTTCCAAGTTAACCAACAACCTCTTTAATGCCAAATCCCAATGATTTTTTTTCTCAGTCTTCATCCTTCCTGAGCCCTCTGGCATTGTTGCCCACTCACTTCTGGATACCTTCCCCTCTCTGGGGTTTATGTGATAATGTAATTGATGATGTTCAATAACTAGTACAAAAAGATTCTAATTAAGATTTTGTCAGCAATAGTCATAAGAAAGACATAATAATTGTTCATGTCAGCTGTCCCTTTTTTTTACTTTTAAGAAGTAAAAATAATTGGGAATTTGAAATATGTCATTTCCTTAGTTTTCCATTCATTTTAAAAAGGGCCTTTATAGACTTTTAAACATTACTTCTGACATCCTACAAGAAAATCCCATAAGAAATACTATCCAGGGGCGGCTAGGTGGCGCAGTGGATAAAGCACCGGCCCTGGAGTCAGGAGTACCTGGGTTCAAATCTGGTCTCAGACACTTAATAATTACCTAGCTGTGTGGCCTTGGGCAAGCCACTTAACCCTGTTTGCCTTGCAAAAACCAAAAAAAAAAAAAAAAAAAAAAAAAAAAGAGAGAAACACTATCCAGCTCTAGAGTTTTAACATTCATCTTTATTTATAAAAGCAATGGAAGTACCTTCAAAAGTTAAACCAAAAATCATGCTTAGGCACTTTTTTTTTCTAGTTTCCTAGAGTTTTGTACTCAATGATGGAAACCAACTGCTCTTTTATCAGTCAGATTCCTTCTTCATTTGGGGTAAGAGCAATTTCCCTCTCTCAGCCCTTTTTTCCCATCCCACCCACCCTCCCTCCTTAACCCCCCTCGGTTGCACTACAGAAATATTGTTGAGTCTACAAATAATTTGCAGTGATGCACATAATTTCATGGCTCAACATTAATGTTCATAGCCTTTTTTTTATGTTTAGCTTTGAACTCTTAGCATCAGTCATGCCTAGTTTTAATTTGATTTGCAGATCTCAGTACAAGATTCTATTAGTATTCCTCTTGTATAAGTCATGAGTTTTTGCTGGGTATTGACAATAAAATTCAGCCTGCTTTGCTGAAAGGTTCTTAAGCATCTTAATCTAAATGTAGGGACAAGCTCTGTTATATTGAATTCCATTCCAACTAGGAGATTATTAAAGAGATTTAGACCTAGTACTAAGTTAATAATTTTCATCCAAAGATACCTGTACCTGTCTCTACTATATTATTCAAAAATTCTACTAAATGTCAAAAACTATTCATAATGTGACAAATGCCTAGAAAATACTAATAAAAGGTACAGAACCAATAAGATTTTTATTTATACTTGGACAACAATGTGGAACAATATGGATTAAAGTGGAACAAACCAAAATCAATGTCCTTTGTAGGGAGTGGTAGTTGTAGGTGGGAAGTCAGTTCTTACCTGCTCTGTTTCTTTTTTGTACTTGTCTGCCCACTCCTCAATTGTTTTTTTCTCTGACTGAGTTCGTTCCAAGTCTTTCCGAAGCTTGGCAAGTTCTTCCTGGAGACTGAGGACACGACTGGTGGCAATCTTTGCTTCCTCCTCACTAAGGTGAAGGCGACTCAGATCATTACGTAGTTTCTCAGTTTCTGAGTTATATGTCCCCTCCAGGGTGGTCAGCTTTTCAAGTAGGGATTTATACTCTTTGTTCTTTGCATCAGTAGCAGCAAAAATAAATGAGTAAAAAACAGATAGAAGGACAGGAAAAAAAGAGGGAGAGAGAGAGTAGGAAAAAGAGAGAAAAAGAAAGAAAATAAGATAACACATCAATTACTTGATCAGAAAGTCAATTTTCACAATTATTAAAGGAAGTAGTTAGTATGTTTTCTCCCAACTCAACACCACCATGAATGTCTATCAAAGCAAATATTTTCTGATCATTGTTTTACTTTGCTCCCCAAGAATTCATGTATTCCATTAATAAGACTGAACCTTACACTTGCTAATAACTTATTCTGCAATTGTTCCTAGGTAGTTTTAATTTTTCCTTCAATTAAACCTACATTCCTCAAAAGAAAATATCAAACCTTCAGTTTCACTCAGAAAACATTTATCTATACTGGTGTTCTATACATAGTGTCTAATAGCTTCATTCATGTCTTTGCAATTAAAATATACTAATTAAAGAATTTTAATTTAAATAATTTTGACATTTTCATAGTGAACTAGATATGCATCTTTCCACTTTGAAAGTTAAGGAATAAGATTTAAAATGATGCAATATTAACCTTTATGTATAGCTTAACCCTAATTCTTCCTCTACGAAAAATGTTTTTCTTCCCACCCATGAAAACAATTGAGCCCATAGAAACTTTATAAACATTTGACGATTGGATGAATTAATGAGAAAATGTACACAAATTGATTTTAGGGAAGAATGTGAAAAAGAAAGTACTGCTAAAGTAAAACCAAAAAGTTTGTAGTATGAATGAAGAGATAGGGAAGGAACCTTCTACCTGATCTTCTAAAAGGTAAAGCCAAATCAAAAATGTCTAAATATGACTATAATAAATTCATATGTTTTTCTCTGCCTTCTGTGACACATCTAAAAAGAGGAAGGAACTAAAATGTGCCTGATAGTTAAAGTAAATTGTTTATGATAACTAGTCAGTTACCATAGCAACCAGCAACCTATAGAAGAGGTGTTACTGAGTGCTATTAGCATTGATTACTAGTTAACACTAAATCTGTTCCCATTACTATCACCTCTCATTTTCTCTTCTGCTCTTTTCCTTCTTTCCTTTCCTATGTTCTTTATTTGTGTTGTCTCTTTTATGCTCTGGTTTCAGTCCCATGCTGGGCTGGGACACCCAAGAGCCCTGCTCTTCCCCTTTAATGGCACTCTAGACCAAAAAGACCTCCTGGGGATTGCTGCTATTGCTATTGCTATTGGTCTTGGGCTGCCTCTACCCCAACTGTTAACACAATCCAATGGTGTCATCTGGGAGGAGGTAAATAATGAGAGAGTTTTGGAGGGGGGGAGGGTGGAGAAGATGGCAAAGAAAGTAGTTGTTCTAGCATAGACTGAGAAAAAAAAGAAAGCTAAATCTCCTTTACTTTGAATGTAACCATTTCCCAGATTTCCAAATCTAACACTCAAGGTAATCAAAGAAACTTTTATCCCATGAAATGCCCAGTATGCCTAGGCAAGCAAGAAACTGTTGATAGTAAAATGGCAATTACTGATTCCTGGAAGGGAGAGTGAGGTGGGCGGGGGGGGGGGGGGGGGGGGGGGGGAGGTGGGAAGGAGAACCCTTAAATTCATCCTGTGCAAAAAAGCAAAATACCCACTCCCCCATCCCCACCTCTATAATGAAAAATTACTCTGGACCCTAGTGTGTTCATGATCTGTATTTCTATGAAAAGCCACTATTGAAGAGGGAGAATAAGTAAATAAATGGTAGCTCAAATAGTACTTAAAAGACAAGACTAGTGGGAACAAGAGAAGAAAAAAACCCAAAGCAGGTTAATTTTTTTTTTTGGGGGGGGTTCTGGAACTGAACATTTCCCCACAATGTAGGAGCTGTTGCAGTACCCTAAGAATAAGCTTCAGTTCTAACTTAGTGAAACCTGCAGGAAAATCTAGTCCAAGAGATCTCTCAGCATTTCTAGACACACAGTGACATTCAGTCTTTTTCTTCCTGTATTCTCCAAATCATTGGTTAGTAGCATCATCAATTTGGGCAAATGAGAGATTCAAAAATAACAGCTATGATGCTAGTTGAGTAAGAGACAGCAAAAGAAAACACATAAGGCTAAAGACAACACTGGTGTCACAGATATGGAGCAAGAATAGATTGTAGAATCCAGCTAATCTAGCTCAACTCAGTTTATAGATGAAGCTTAGAGTTAAGTGAATTGCTCAAGTACATCTAAGCAGCAAGCAGCAGAGTTGAGATTCAAAACTATATCCACTGACAACAAATCCGAATTTCTTTCTTCTGAAGAGAAAGAAAATAGAAGCTGAAGCTTTATCAAGGTTTAGCAGAAGTAGTAATGGCAATGACATCCTCAGTGTGAGGAAGCCTTGTTCAAAGATTCTCTTCATCCAGATTCTCCTCAACCTAGTGTCAGAAGAAAGTAGCTACATTTGCTTAAATTTTCCTCAGGACCTACCACTATATCTCAATGGTATTCCAAAATGTTCAAACTCTGACAAACCCGATTCAATTCAATTTCCTGTCTCTGTTACTAATTAGCTATGTGATCTTTGTCAAGTTAAAGATCCTTTTCTGACATTGTAACTTTTTTCTTCATATCAAGGTCAAGCAGAAGTGACATGTACCTACCTGTTCATCAACTTTGCGCTGCAGCTGCATAATCTTGTTTTCCATACCAATGTGCAGTTTCTTATAGCGTTCAACAGAGCGAGCCTCAATCTTCAACTTCTTCAGTTCTCTTTTGGCCATCATTCGTCGGAAACAACACTGCAGGTAGACAATGGCCTTTAGGCACCTTTTGTAGTGCAGCCGAGCCAACCAGCCACGCACCTGCTTCTGGATGATGATGGCCTTATGTTCATGGAGGATCTGAAAAAGAAAATAAATATTAAGCAATACCATACCCCAGGTAAACAGAGACTAAGTTTAAGATAAAGTTCAAAACCAAAAATTAGGCTAGAAAAATGAGTAAACAACAACAATAAAAAAAAAAAAACTTGACCACAAAAAAGCTACTATGGTGGCAGGGAAGGCCAAAGCATAACAGAAGACAATGATCTAAAAATAACAAAGACTCAATGAAAATGCTAATTGGGCCCAACTAGAACAAGAATTCCTGGACAAAATTTTAAAAAGCTCTAAGAATGGGAGAGGGGAAAAAATGAGAAAAGAAATGAGAGTAATATAGGAAAATTTTGAAAAGAAAATTAAAAGCTTGGTAAAAGAGCTACAGAAAAATAATGAAGAAGAGTTTTAAGAAACAGGATTGGTCTAACTGGTCTAAAAGTTCACTGAACATTAAAAAGCAAAACTGGTTAAATGGAAAAGAGGCATAAAAGCTCACTAAAAAAATTCCTTGAAAACTAGAATTGGTTAAGTTATTATAGTTAATCACTCCATGAAATATCAAGAAACAATAAAACAAAGAATGGAAAAAATAGAAGAACATGTTAATAACTCATCAGAGTAACAACTGACCTAAAAAACATATTCTGGAGATAATTTAAGAATTAATGAACTATCCAAAAGCCATGATCAAAGAAAGAACCTAGACATCATATTTCAAGAAAATTATACAGGAAAATGTCATGATATCTTAGATTAGGAAAAAATGAAAAAATTCACCAATCACCTTCTGAAAGAGATCAAGAAGGCAGATTCAAGTTGGCACTGGTTAGAAGCAAAATAGATTTCTGAGGAAGGACAAAATAAAAAGAAGAGGCAGGGCATGGGGGGGGAGATAGAAGAAAATAGGATGAAGAGGAAATACACTTAGTAATATTAACTGTTAATGTGGTTGGGATAAGCTCACCCACAAAACAGAAAAGAATAGCAGAACAGATCAAGAACCAGAAGTCAACAATATGTTTGTTGTTTATGAGACATATGTGAAGTAAAAAGGCATACACAAGAGTTAAAATATAGAGCAAAAGAAGAATTAGACCTAATTAAAAAAATAATCAGAAAACTATATTTTGCTAAAAGGTTCCAAAGACAATGAAGTAATACAAAAAAAAGGTCTCATTTCTCAAATAAATTGAGAATTGTGTCAAATTTATAAAAATAAGAGCCATTCCCCAATTGATAAATGGTTGAAGAATATGAACAGGCAGTTTTCAGATGAAGAAATCAAAACTATCTATAAACATATGAAAAAATGCTCTAAGTCACAAATGATTAGAGAAATGAATTAGCTCTTTTGATGCTGATAAAGAATTGGAAATTAAAGGGATGTTTATTAACTGGAGAATAGCTGAACAGGTTGTGCCACATAATTGTGATAGAATACTATTTTCTTTAAGAAATAATGAGAGATTTAGGAAAAAATATAGGAAGACATATAAGAAATGATGCAAAAGGAAGCTAGAACTAGGAAATCATTGTACACAGCAGAAGCAAAGTGGTAATGATGATTAATTGTGAAAGACTTTACTATTCTTATCAACACAATGATCTAATAAAATTCCAAAGAACTCATGATGAAAAAATGCTATCCAATTCCAGAGAGAGAAGAGGTGAACTCTAAAAGCAAGCTGAAGTACAATTTTCTAACTTTTATTTATTTTTCTTGATTTTTAAAATGTGATCAAAATGGAATTTTTTTGCATGATTTCACATGTAAAATCACTATCACTTTGCCTTGGTGGGGAGGGAGGAGGAAGGAAAAGAATTTGAAACTCAAAATTCAAAAAGAATGCTAAAAATAATGAAGTTTAAAAATTCAAAATGAAAAATTATCCTAAATATTTCTAAGTAGTAAGATCATGTAAAAAATTAACCTTTTTAAAAAGCAACTTTACTTTTGATTCAGTTTCATAACTTTTTGGTGTCAGTTTTCAATCATATGAACTCACTGTGATTTACACTGTTGTTATATGAGGTATTAAAAGCCTCTTACTAAATATAAGTTTTATAAAAGAACTGTGCACTTATCTTACCAGCAAGCAAGTATGAGGAAACGATAACTAAATTCAAGGAGTGATTTTATATATCACTTCCCTAAACTTAAAATTAAAATGTATTTGGTTATTTTGTCTCTTCTTACTTGAAATTAAATTATTCAATCAGTATGTTTAAGGTAAAAAAACACCCATCTGTTAGACTATATGCCTATCATGCAAAAGATACTTTTGTGTTCATTTTCTAGAATAGGGAAAAAAAGATGTCAAATTTTTCTATCTACTTTTTAAAAATACATGTTAAATCTACATAAGATTAGATACTTAAATTTTTATTTTGGTGTTCATGTCTAAAAGTATACCTTCAATGGGTAAAGATAATGTCTGCAATATACCTTCTGTTATTTCATATGGTGCATATAATTCTGTGGACATTTAATAATTCAATAATTACAGGAATGATCAAGAAGTTTGAATAAAGTTGCTTACCTTACGGTATCTATTCCTAGCCATGTAGCCACGTAAGTAAGACTGTATAACAATGGTGGCTGCTCGTCTAATTTGGTACTTCTTTTTGACCACATACATTCGCCAGTATTTCTGAATGATAGTGGCTGCATTGGTTCTGCGCAGAAACTTGGCGTAGCTATTCAAAGTAAGCAATAATGGAATGCCAATAATTAGAAATATTTAAACATTCATATCATGCAGCCTCTCATAAATGTAAGGAGATATTCCTGACCTGTACATATGTACATATATAAGTATATGTGTGTATAAATACATAAAATTCTGGAATCATAGGATCAGATATTCAGAGTGGAAAGGCAGATCCCCATCTAATCCAACTCTTTTGTTTTACAATTAAGAGAACTAAGACCCAGAGAAGTGTCTTGTCTAAAAAGATTAGTAGCACAATTAATGTTTAAATCAGGGTTCTCTGGGTCCAAATTCAGAGTTCTTTCTTCTATAGTATAAACAATATGCAAATTAACTAGATGTAATCTAGTCAGTCTTTAATATACATTGATATACCACTCTTATTTTATTTTATTTGTTATATGGTCACAAAAAATGTTCACTAATCATCTCGTATATAAATTCATCTGTAGTTTTTATTTTCCCTTAAGGAATATCTAATCTAGAATCTCATTGACAGACATATATATATATATATATATATATATATATATATATATATATATAGATATATATATATATAGATATATCTATATATATATATATATACACACACACACACACACACACACATATATATATAGTTCACTTTTTCAAGTTCACCTCACTTATCCAAAATACACTTCAATAGAATCATTGCTAACTTGGCCATGATAATATATTTGTAACTTTTTTTTACCCACACTTGGTTTCTTTGGTTTCTTTAAGAAGAGACAGGAGATAAGCAATTTTAAGTAGTCCAGATTATGAAAATCCACAAAGCACCTGTGGGAAATGGTCCTACAGTTTTATGAGTTTTTGCATTCTAAATTACATTTTTGTATGAAAATATTTCATGGCATGAGGCTATTCTTCATAATCTGTTCATGTGAAAACAAGATATTGAATGTAGTATCTTTTCAATGCATTCAGTTTCAAAAGGATGGATAGTGAGTGCCTTCTATTTCACTTTTACAAAGTAAAAGTGAATTGGGAAAGATGAATACTAACTATGCAACTATTGCTGAATTTAATACAAACAAGAATAAGAATGGTTATTAGTTTACATTTAAAATACTCAGTGTTCATCCAATAAACATGAATTGGGTATCTACTCTATACAAAATGCATGTTATGGATATGTTCTTTAAGATATGAAAAGCAGATGATAGAGTTAAGTGTATGAAAAAATTTTCATGACTTTCAATTTTATTCATTGGCTTATACTGCTTTGTAGCAGTCATTTTAAGAGAGATAAGCTGCTTTATACAAAGGACATGATTAATCTCCTGGAAAACAAATTCCCAAGTACAGCACAGGAAAGAGAAAGAGGCTGATGGCCTTCTCTGAATGCCCCCCTTAGGAGATTCTAAAATCAGATGGTGTGATTCTGCTTACCATCTCGCCTGGTAGCCTCGAACATATCTTTGAATAGTAATAGCCGCCTTCCTCATACGCAAATATTTCTTTCGCAGCAACCAGCCCCGAATTGTCTTCTGAATGCGGATACAGGCAGCCCTCAACTTGTCTGCCCTTATTTTTTCCAAATAAGCTACTTGACCAGCTCGGAAAAATATCTTGGTCTTACCAAACTGGTATTTATCTTTATCCTATTTTCAGAGAAAAATGATTATTCAGAATCAAAGTTAATGGTCATAAATAATTAAAACAGAAAGGGAAACAAAGATTGTCTAAAAGCAGAATCAGTAAAGAGGTGAAACTACATCTAACAGCAATTAACTAATGGAGCCAAATTTTGAACCTAGGCACTTCAGGACAAAATTTCTAGGATTAGTGAAGTTGCAGAAATGGAAGGGATTTTAAGGACAAATACTTTCCAGAGGTCTTCTACCTGAGAATATAATTTGAGGTCAAAACTTTCTTTTGGGATTTGGGGTAGATTTTTGCTAGCTTGTTTATATTTTAAACATCTCAGAGAAATGGAGATGTTGATATTTTCTTTGATTGATTCATGCTGTAAATGTCTGTATTCCAGGTGAAAGCTGAGGGGACAAAAACACCAAGGATAAGATAAGTCTAAAGTACACAAAATTAGAGAAAATTAGCTTTTCTTTAAAATCATTATTTTTTGTTTCAACTATAGTGTTATTGAGGTCTTTTTTAAATTTTAAATAAATTAAATTTAAAAGAGGAAAAATTCAAGATCTTCTAACAAGTTCAAAGTCATTTTTAGAAAATGAAGGTCAATACAGCACCTAGGTCTTTAGAGTTAAGAGATCTGCACTTTTAATTTCAAAACTAAGGAAACTAAGGGCATTGATCAATTACAGCTTGGCCAAGGTCTGACAATTAAGACATGGAGAAGGAGGCGGCAGGATTTAAATCATATTCTTTAGGTTCCAAACCCACTGCTCCATATGATCTATTCCTCTATGAACAATAGGTACGCCCTTACTTCTGAGTGTGCAGATACTCTATGCTAGGCCAAGAAGTGAAGTGTGTGTGAGGTGAACCATTCAATGAAAAAGCAGTCTAAAATGCACTCACATGATCCAAATTCCTAATAGGACACAGAAAAGATAGACAATTATTCACTGACATAAGGATAGTATACAGAAGAAAAAAAAAATCAGAAAGTTTCACCTTAATCAGGACCTTATGACTTTATCATGTATTTTTAGATTAACATAAGTGTATACAATGATTTTCCAAGGTTAAAATGTGAGCTCCTTGAGGGCAGGGACTGTTTTCTTCTTGGCCTGTTGCATTGTTTCTAGTCTATAGTAGTTGCTTATTGAATGCTTGTAGATTTTAATTTCTACAGAAACACATAAAGTCAGTATACAATCCTCTAGAGGTTGGAATGGAATACAAATAAGAGGGGAAGGAGATTTTTGGTTTCTCTTTGCATCTGGTATATATAGTAAATAAATACATGTTAGATTAAAACAAACAAAAACTAGAATGCTTCTCCTTCCCTCTCCCTTCTCTGACCACTATCCTAAACCAATCCCTAGGGGCCTTCTTTCTTCTCTCAGAGGTTCTATGCATTAGAATCAAACTATAACTCAATATGTATGCCACTTACCTCAGCAAAACTCCTCTGTATAAATTCTTAGAGGAAATACTGAATCATGGATAGAGAGTTGAACTCGGAATAAGGAAAACCTAGATTCAAATCCTGCCTCTAATACAAGCTACATGATCATGAGTAAGTCATGTGACCTGAGTCTCAGTTTCCTTATTTGTAAATGGGGATCATAATATCTGTAGAATCACTGACTGGTTCTAAAACTGAAATTATAGGATATGTATAAAAGCATTACCACTCCTACCTTGAAGTCCCAACAAAACTGGGTCTAGGGTCACACATTGCCTCTTTTCCCATCCTATCTTTAACCTCAGTACCAAGACTCATTAAGCAAGTAGAATATAACAAGTAACAGAAATAGGAAGGATTTTTGCCTTATAGGCAAATAGAAATACTAAGTGTTTTCATTTTCCCTGCATGCTCAACTCACATTAACATTTCCTATCCAAGTAACTGTGAGAAAGAGAACTAAGTTGTATCTCTACCTGGAGACAATTTTACATTGAGTTAAAGATAATAATTACAATGAGCACAAAATGAAACAATATTCTAAATAAATATTCAAAATGAACTAAAATGAAATTCTAATAAAAAACAGAATGCAACTCAAAAAAAGTAAAAATTATTCCAGATTCATCCTTCATAGAAACTTCCAAAGTCAACAAGATACAGTGCTAGTTGCTAGACTATAAAGACAGAAAAAATACAAGTATTTGCTCAAGGAGCTTAGATTTTACTGTAGCAGAAAGCATATATTGTTGTTATTGTTGTTTAAAAGGTAGAGGGATGAAGAACCAACAATCAGGGGAACCATGAGGAGCTTTCTCCAGGAAGTGGCCCTCCAACCACACTTGGAAGGGAACTGGTGACGATATGCAGCAGAGGGGAGGAGGGAAAATATTCCAGATTTGGAAGGTCATTTGCAAAAAGACATGGAGTAAAAAAAAAAAAAAAGGTAATGTCACTCACAAGGGAACAAGAGCAAATAGAACATTCTGTCTGGGATATAAAATTCATGCAACCTTGATTATTTAAAGAAGACAAATTTCTGGATTTCAAGGCCTTGACTGATTTCATCTCTCATTATATCTTATAATCTTATGTCTCCTCTAAGGAAACCTTCATTTTAGTCTAACTATTCACTGAACCAAGAACATGCCCTATGCTTTCTTACTTCAAAACCTTTCCACTTGGGGATAATTCCCTTTATTCCTGCCCCACAATCCAGATCTTATAATGCATGCCCTCTTTTTTTTGCCCTAAATTCTACCTACCCTCTTCTCTCATAGATGTGTGTGTGTGTGTGTATGTGTGTGTATATATATATATATTTACCTTAACTAGTTTTAAGCCCCTGTAAAGGCTTGCCTTAAGCCCTACTAAGTGCAAGATTTCTTGTTATCTCCCAAGTATCAATCATGGTGTCTTAAAGAAGAAAATAATTAAGCATTTATTATTGTTGGTTTTCCAAAAAAAGGATAAGGTGAAAATCATTTGGTCAAAAATTACTAATTTCCAGTTTCTATTTCAGTTTTAGGCCACTTAACACTTAAGAACTCTGATCAATCTTTCCTACCATCATTGAACACTAAAAAACACTTTGGTCTGCCTGTATCCTCAAGCAATTATCTCAATCAGCTGTCATTCTTTAAATCTAATTTTACATTATTCAGCCTAGTTTTCTTTCCCCCCACCAAAAGTTTTGGATGAAAGCTCCTAATGGCCTTAAACAATCAAAATCAAATGGATTCTTAAGGCAAAAATCTGTCAATCAAAAGGTCAATACAAAGGTCTCCTACCAGTATCAGTTTCTCTAATACATTTTTGCATGTCTGCTTCCTGTCACTAAGAACATCTTTTTGCTTCATCAACACACGATAACGACTAAAAAATTCTTGATATGTCCATCTGCCAAAAGAAATCAACAAAAGCTTAGTTAAATACTTGGGAATAGTTCCCATTTAAAACAAAATCTCTGACTTAAGAGATACCTGTCCTACCTGGAAGGGAATCCTGCTGCACTAATTCGGATGGTTTCTAAGACGCCACATGCCCTCAACTGCTGTACAGCCCTTTTTTCATCAAACCTACAGGTAAAAATGCAAAATTATTAATATGCAAGAATCAAGTGTAGCCAACCACAAATGTGAACTATAGCTAAAATTTGCTTCCCATTATTTTGCTCTATCAGAGCTTTAAAACTATGATACTATGAAAGAAGGGGGAAAAAAGGAAAAAAAATGATTCTAAAGGAATAGGAGGAGTAGTAAAAGAAAAATGTGAAAGTAGGTTAATGATTAATCGTGAGAAAATGAACATACAAAGATTACAATCAGATTTGTGCCAAAGTACACCTAACCATAAAGCAGGATAGTATCTCTAAGTGTCTCATTCCTATAGTACTTAAAGTACTATATATAGAATCTATATATTCTAAGATTATATACTCTAGTTCCTGGAGTACTTAAACTTGAAATTTTTAATTTTCTTTAGGTTACTACCTGCCACTTTCCCCTCTCGTCCTCATTTATTTAAATCTATAATAATAATAATAATAATATAATAATAAAGTAGTGGTGGTGGTAGTAGTAGTAATGGAGATAGTAATAATAATACCAATAGTATTTTTAGAAGGCTTTAATATTTACAAAGCACTTTACATGCTATTTCATTTGGTGATCCTTACAACAATTTAGGAAATAAGTATTGCTGTGATCTCCATTTTACATATGAAGAAATAGACTAACAGAATCTAACTGACTTGATCAGGATCCATAAATATCTGAGGCTAAATTTGAACTCAGGTCTTTCTAACTCCAAGTCCAAAGCTTCACCCATTGTGGGTACTACCATGGTAGCTTCTTTTCCAAGTGACTTGTTACTCATTGACTTCTTTCCCAGGGTCATTAAATATACTTTTCTCAACTGAGAAGTTAAAAATGAACTTACGTAAATGGAAACTTGAAGTCATTTGGTTTAATACAGCGCACATAATGGGGAGTTGTTGCATTGAGAGTCTCCATCAGCAAATGAAGAGAGTTTCTGAACTACATGAAAAAAAAATGAGAAAAAGGGAAACAAAGGTATAAGCAAGGGATAGATTAGCTTCAAGATCATATTATCTTATTCACAGGACTTTTTTTATACTGTACCAAAAAAATAAAGTAGGAATGAAACCAGTGAAAGAAAATCAGATTTCAATAGACTATCTCATTTTCAAAGTGCATGCTTTCCATTTGATTAGAAATTTTTTCATATTAGTGGACGTGATTAGAGTTTTACAATACATGAAGGAAAGAAATCTCTGAGTGAGGCAGAACAACCACTGTTATGGCATTTATAGACATAATAAACAAGGCTTAGAGAGTTTTAAGGATTATATCCAAAGTCAAATGAGTTAGAATTCAAATCTAAATCAGATTTTCAAGAGTGGATTCCTTTCTACTACATCAATGTGCCTCTTCCTATGCCCTAAGTACAAAACATAATAGTACCTTATCATCCTGACTTCTTAAATTCAGAAAGATATTGCTAAAAGCTATTGAAAGCAACAGCAATTTAAATTTGAGAACCTGTAGATTTAATTTGGAAAACACAAATCCTTGCTTTCCCTTCTTCAATTCATATAGTTTGATATAAAGTGATACTTAAGTATTATATACATAAAATCTGGACTGAAATTATAGTTCAGTTTTGAGGTTTTCCTCAAAATGAAATTTTTTTTGCCTAAAAAGTATTGAAAAACTTTGTTATTATGTAAGAAGCAGGAGTGGCTAGATGGAGCAGTGGATAGAGCACCAGCCTTGGAGTCAGGAGTACCTGGGTTCAAATCTGACCTCAGATACTTAATAATTATCTAGCTGTGTGGCCTTGGGCAAGTCACTTAACCCCATTTGCCTTGCAAAAATCTAAAAAAAAAAAAAAAGCAGCTAGGTTCAGTGAAAAGAGCATGGGATCTGAAGTCAGGAAGCTATGAAATCAAATCCAGGCTTACATACTTACTAGTTGTATGACTCTAAGCAAATCACTTAATCCCCTTTTGCCTCACTTCTTTATCTACAAAATGGGAATACACTAGATAAAGAAATGACAAAGTACTACAATATCTTTGCCAAGAAAACCTATGAACAAAGTTAATATGACTGAATGAGTGAACAACAATTTAAGAGGTAGTAAGGTACAGTGGAATGAGAAATTACTCTAGAGTCAAAGGTATGGTTTTAAATGCTCTCTTGGACTCATATTATGTGTGTAAGCTTAGATAAAACATCCCTAGGAATCAGTTTCCTCATCTGAAAAATGCAGTAGAGGGTCACTTCCAACTCCAAATCTACACTCCTATGATCTGAGTATATGTGGGGTGTATGATATGGGTGGGTTTAAATGTGTGTGGGAGTATATGTGATATGTGGGGTGTATGATATAGATTGGTGTATGTGTGTGTGGAGGGGTAAGGTACAGGATGATTTCTTCCATGTGGGAAACTCCAGGTACAGACATACCCTCCACTCTCCACAAACTGATGAAGCAATCATTTGTATTTTAAATCTGAGACAGTTGCCTAGGACAAGGAGAGTTTTTAGACATACATCCAGGAAAACCTAGATTTTCCTAATGTCAAGGCTGACTTTCAATTAATTATGCCATTCTGTCTTCCTCTTTCCCTCTCTCTGTCTTTGTCTCTCTGTCTCTCTCTCTGAAAGTTTTCCAAGATTTAAAATTGGAAAAGACCTCAGACACCATCTAGCCCAGATACCTCATTTTCAGATAAGGAAATGAGGCTTCTCCTGAACACTAACATTATTAAATTCCAGGGACATGAAATAGAAAGCATAGAATTATCTCACTTGTGGAACTCGTTTTTCATCATCCTGATCTGGCAGAATCCCAATTTATTAAGATTAAGAGGAGTGGACCAGATGGTAACTTATTATCAAAATGGACATCGCTGGAGGGGGGCAAAGGAACATTCTAAGCTTCTCTTTTTCCTAAAAAGATGTTACTTAGGGCAGTTACGTAGAGCAAAAATGCATTCCTTGGGGGGGGCAGCTAGGTGGTGCAGTGTATAGAGCACTGGCCTTGGAGTCAGGAGTAGCTGAGTTCAAATCTAGTCTCAGACACTTAATAATTACCTAGCTGTGTGGCCTTGAGCAAGCCACTTAACCCTATTGTCTTGCAAAAAAAAAAAAGTTACTTATCAATACTGATATTTTGTGAATGCTATTTTCAAATACTGTTTTTAGATTATTCTTCAGGCCCTGAGGCAAAATGATTACAAAGGGAAAAATATTCCTAACAAAAATATCCCCACCCCACTTCTTAGGTAGAGTTGGATAGAGCTTAGCATAAAGGATTAAGCAGGAAGTGGTTATTCTCCTAGAAGTTTATCCTAGTGGCTATAGAAGGTTAGGCCATGACCATAAAGATGTTTTCACACCCTGGATAAAGATCAGATGTGTCTCTCTTGTATCTACCAATAACCAAATCTCAACAAATACAGTATCCATGACTAGAAACAATAGAGACTAAAACTTGACTTTGAGATTCTTATAAAATTTAAGTCAAAGGGAAGCAAAGACAAATAGGGATTTGCTCTGTCTCAGGTCCTTAGGGAAAGGAATTGGGAAATTTGCCTTATTTATTCATTCATTCAGCAATTATTTATTTAATCTCTATCACATTCATTAGAAGGTAGGACACTAAGAAACACAGAAGACAAAGTTTTTGACTTTCAATAGCTTAGACTCTTGTGTAATGAGAGTGTATATGAAACAGAAAAAAAGTAAAATTAATCTAGTACAAAATCAAAGGTCTGTTGGAGTTGAGAATGATCAGATCTTTTCTGGTTGAACTTAATCAAAGAATGATTCATAAAAAAAAATATGGGGGGGAGGGGGTTACAGCCAGAGCTAGGCTTTGAAAAATTTATAGGATTAGGGTTAGTAGAATGTGTTTTTTAGAAAAATTTTATTTATTTTGAATTTTACAATTTTTCCCAATTCTTTTTTATTTTTATTTTTTTAGATTTTTCAAGGCAATGGGGTTAAGTGGCTTGCCCAAGGCCACAAAGCTAGGTAATTATTAAGTGTCTGAGGCCAGATTTGAACTCAGGTACTCCTGACTCCAAGGCCAGTGCTCTATCCACTGCACCACCTAGCAGCCCCAGTTTTCCTCAATTCTTGGGGTTAAGTGGCTTGCCCAAGGCCACAAAGCTAGGTAATTATTAAGTGTCTGAGGCCAGATTTGAACTCAGGTACTCCTGACTCCAAGGCCAGTGCTCTATCCACTGCACCACCTAGCAGCCCCAGTTTTCCTCAATTCTTGGGGTTAAGTGGCTTGCCCAAGGCCACACAGCTAGGTAATTATTAAGTGTCTGAGGCCAGATTTGAACTCAGGTACTCCTGACTCCAAGGCCAGTGCTCTATCCACTGAACCACCTAGCAGCCCCAGTTTTCTTCAATTCTTGCTTCTCTCCCCACACCACCCCTACAGAAGGCATTTTGTTAGTCTTTACTTTGTTGAGGAAAATAAATATTAAATCCTATTCAATTTAAGAAGCAATTTTAAAGCACTTATTGTGTGTCAGGTGGCACACTATATATCAGGGATTAAAAAACACAGGGATACACACACACACACACACACACACACACACACACACACACACACACAAACAATGATCTAATGGGTTAAACTGAGAAGAAACAAGGAAAGTTTACAACATAATTGGGGTAAAGAAAGGAAGAAGATAACTCTCACCTGGTGACCCACAGTTTTCTTATGCTCTTTTGTTGACTGGCCTGGTCTAACCTTGGTTGGCTTTATAGGGGTCCTGGAGAGTGGGGTTCGCCCAGAAGGAGTGGCTGAAGAGGGACTAATGGCTTTTTCATCATCTTGAAATAATTCTGGTAGCATCTTAAACTATGTCACAAAGAGAAAAATATTAAAACTGGAATAATACCATAAACCTAGCAAAAAAAAAACCCCTACAAAGTAACCTAGAAAAATGCTTTCAGAATCAAACTCCATGAACAATATATGATTCAATGACAAAAGAGTAGAGAATCTAAAGAATAAAACAAAAGATATGGAATAAAAATTGTGCTTTTCTACAACCTAGATTTGATCATTGAATTCAAGAAAATCCTTTTTAAAATTTTTTATTGATATCTTTTGCTTTGATGTCACCCATATTTTTGAATATACCCCTTCTTCATACATTACATAATGAGCCATTCCTTGTAGTGAAGAAAAAAAGACATATCAACTGAGTGATACTGTATATGATATTCTGCATCCCTAATCTAACTAAACACCATCTCTGCAAAGGAGAGAGAGCTAACATTTTATCAACTCTTCTCCACGACAAGATTTGAAAGTAAATTTATTCTTTCTATTTACATTAGTGACATTAGATATACTGATTTCCTGCTTTGGCGTAATTCATTATGAATCAGTTCTTATAAAAATTCCCATAAGAAATTGCTGGCCTAATGTTTGATTATGTAAGATAAACTTTCATCTTAATACTGCAGTTTAACAGGAATTTAACTTGCAATTTAACAAGAAATTTTTATTACAGGTTAAATTAAAATTTGAAGTATTGGAGAGAATATGCAATTTAGCTAAGTCATAATACCAATGCCTTCATGAACATGACAGGAAGAAGATATGCATAACAGAGCCAAATAAATAAGAAAGGGGTCATTTATATAGTTATTTGAAGCTTGTAAAGTATTTTTTGTTCATAATTGTATTTGATTCTAAAATACTCCTGTGAGATAAGCTCTTTTTTGTCCTTCAAGGCTCAGTTTAAGAAGGGAAATTCAAGATAGAAGAGTATCAGGAAACAGAAAAGCAAGCACCTCTCCACTGCCACTTTTTCCAAAAAACTCCTCCAAACAGATCTAGAAAATGCAATAGACTGAATCTTGAAGGGAAAATTCAATAAAAAATAATAGTGAGTAATTTTTCTAGTTCAAATTGGCATAGGGACAGAGTTCCATGAACCATGGATTTTGGCCAAGAAACCAAACTGTAAGAAACACTCCATTAGAATATTTAACCACTAATAGCAACACTGTGTGATGAGCAACTATGCCTTAGCTCCTCTCAGCAGTTCAGTGATCAAGGACAATTTTAAAGGACTTGTGATGGAAAATGTCATCCTTGTCCAGAGAAAAAACTATGGAGTCTTAATGTAGATCAAAACATACTATTTTCATGGTTTTTCCCCTTTAGTTCTGATTCTTCTTTCACAACATGACTAATATGGAAATATATCACAACATGATTGTACATGTATAACCTTTATCAGATTACTTGCTGTAGTGGGGAGGGTGGTATAAAAACTTGCAAAAAAGGATAAAGTTTGAAAACTATTGGGGTAGCTAGGTGGCACAATGGATAGAGCACTGGCCCTGGAGTCAGTAGGACCTAGTTCAAACACTGAATAATTACCTAGTTGTGTGACCTTGGGCAAGTCACTTAACCCCATTGCCTTGCAAAAAAGAAAAAAGAATACTATCTTTGCATACAATTGAAAAAATCAAAATAATATAAAGAAATGGAAAAGAAACACTCCATTATAGGGAGGACTGGACAAAGCGCCAAGAAGAACTCCCAGACCCATACTAGGGCACTGTGTACAGTTGGGAACCACCTAGTTCAGTCATCACTGATGTTCTCTTGGTCATCTTTTCTTATAATAACGTCTGGGATTTATTTTGTGATTTTGTTATTTTCCCCTTTTCCCACCAGATTTTTTGAAATACTACGAGTTCTTAAAACTTAGTTGTCTAAAATAGTCAAAGACTATGCAAAGGCAATTTACAGATGAGGAGATCAAATCAATCCATAGTCATAAGAAAAATTGCTCTAAATCATTAATTATTAGAGAAATGCAAATTAAAGTTTCTCTGAGGTACCATCTCACACCTCTCAGACTGGCCAATATGACCAGAAAGGATAATGATCATTGTTGGAAGGGTTGTGGGAAATCTAGGACACTATTACACTGTTGGTAGAGCTGTGAACTCATCCAGCCTTTCTGGAGAGAAATTTGGAACTATGCCCAAAGGGCAACAAAAATGAGCATACCCTTTGACCCAGCAATACCATTACTGGGTCTATACCCTGAAGAGATGATAAAAAAGGGTAAAAATATCAATTGTACAAAAATATTTATAGCAGCCCTGTTTGTGGTGGCAAAGAATTGGAAATCAAGTAAATGTCCTTCAACAGGGGAATGGCTTAGCCAACTGTGGTATATGTATATGTCATGGAACACTATTGTTTTATTAGAAACCAGGAGGGACGGGATTTCAGGGAAGCTTGGAGGGATTTGCATAGCTGATGCTGAGTGAGATGAGTAGAACCAGAAAAACACCGTACACCCTAACAGCAACATGGGGGTGATATTCAACCTTGAAGGTCCCGTTCATTCCATCAGTGCAACAATCAGGAACAATTTTGGGCTGTCTGAAAAGCAGAGTGCCATCTATATCCAGATAAAAAGCTGTGGAGTTTGAACAAAGTTCAAGGACTATTCCCTTTAATTCAGAAAAAAAAAACTTATTGTCATCAGAACTTGTTATCTCTTAGACTTTTTGTCTCTTCCTTAAGGATATGATTTCTCTCATCACACTCAATTTGGATCAATGTAAACATGGAAACAAAGTAAAGACTGACAGATTGCTTTCAGTGGGGGGGGGAGTAAGATGGGGGAAAATTGTAAAACTCAAATAATATCTTTAATAAAAATAAAAAACTTAGTTGTCTACAGCACAGATCTTTTTTTTAATAAACCATAATTAGTTTTGTCAACTCATTTTCCATTTTGATTTTCTTTAGTGCCATTCTAACCTTTTCACGCAGCATATCTGAGACTATAGTATCCAAATGTGAAGACTTTATTATCCTTGTTGATGAAAAGAGTTTGTTGTGATTACCTTAACAGATTTCTACTTTTTAAAAAAATTTTTTTAGGTTCTTTTTTTTTTGCAAGGTAAATGGGGTTAAGTGGCTTGCCCAAGGCCACACAGCTAGGTAATTACTAAGTGTCTGAGCCTGGATTTAAACCCAGGTACTCCTGACTCCAGGGCCGGTGCTTTATCCACTGTGCCACCTAGCCGCCCTACTTTTTTATTTATTGTTCTCCTGAAAGTTTCTTGAAGATGTTCAAGTTTCCTTAAAACCTATTTCTCACTATTTTATTAAGTTACACTGCTCATATTCTTCCAGCATGAATCTTTGGAAACAAGTTTATATTCTAAATTAGTGTTGTACTTGGCTGCCATTTAATTGTGAATGGGAATAAAGAGGAGCATGCAGTTGGTTTACTGTGCCTTCACAAAAATTAACCATGGATTAGAATATAGAAACCGTAGAGTCAAAAAAGCAAAACTATATTAGGTGGTTCTTGTCCTCATCAAAATGCAATAAAAATTTCATTCAATAAAAGGCCTTTGAAACACAGATTAAAAATTAATTGGGGGGGGGGCAGCTAGGTGGCACAGTGGATAGAGTAGTGGTCCTGAAGTCCAGAGGACTTGAGTTCAAATATAACCGCAGACACTTAATAATACCTAGTTATGTGACTCTGGGCAAGTTAAAACCCTATTGGCTTGCAAATAAAAAAAATTAATTGGAAACTAAATAAGTGGGTCAAAGAAAAAATAATAAAATCAACAATTTCATCAATATGAGACTATACACCATATCACTAAAAGCCTACTTCATTACAAAAAAAAAAAAAGAGTGGGGCAGCTAGGTGGCTCAGTGGACAGAGTGCCAGCACTGGAGTCAGGAGTACCTGAGTTCAAATCCGGCCTCAGACACTTGATAATTACCTAGCTGTGTGGCCTTGAGCAAGGCACTTAACCCCATTTGCCTTGCAAAAAGAAAAAAAAAAAAGAGCAGATCAAGTAATTGGGCATGCAAATAAAAAAAAATCTAGGAAAAATAGCAAATTAAGCCTCCCCATGAAAAGCCAAACTAAAAATACTGAAAATCAAAGAGATAAACAAAACTGAAAGTGAAAAAAAAATCACTGAACTAATAAAATTAGGAGGCAGTATTTTTTAATGAAATAGATTAAGTCATCAAATGCATGATTAAAAAAGCAAAAGAAGAAATTCAAATTATCAGTACAAAAAAAGTGAATTCATAACCAACAAAGAAATCAAAGCAATAACTAGGTGTTATTTTGACCGGATATATGCTAATAAAGCTTAAAAATGAAATGGATGTTTATTTTCAAAAATATAAATTTCCTGGATTAAAAAAACAGAATACTTAAATAATCCTATCATAGAAAAAGATATTTAAGTCATAAAGAAGTTCCCTAAGGAGTTAAAAAAAAAAAAACAGAATTAGATTTAAAAATTCTACCAAACATTTAAAGAATAATTAATTCCACAACTATATATAGTTGGAAAATTAGGTAAAGAAGCTCTATTATATCCTTCAATGACACAAATATGTTCTTGCTATGTAAACAAGCAAGAGTCAAAGCAGATGAAAAACTGTAGACCAATTTCCCTGATGAATATCAATGACAAACTTTAAATAAAATTCTACCAAGGAAATTACAGAAATATATCTCACTATGACTAGAATGAATTCATACTAGGAGTGCAGGACATATTCAATCCTAGGAGAACTATAAGCATAATTGACCATATCCAGATGAAGAAAAATTTGTGACAAAATAGAACACCCATTTCTATTTAAAAAAAAAAAAGCAAGACAGCATAGAAATCAATGGAACTTTCCTGAAGATGTAAAATTCATTCCAAGAGAAATCAGAACATGAGTAAGGATATTCATTATCACTATTTCTATTCAATATTTACTAGAAATGTTAACTACAGAAGAGATCTAGAATGGAAAGAGAGAGAAAGAGAAAAAGAGAGAAAGAAAAGAAAGAGAAAGGAATAAATAAATGCATAATCTGCTTTTAAAATACACATACACACACACACACACACACACACACACACACACAAACACACATAGAGTACAGAGCAAAAATTATAGAAGAAAGGGGCTATTGAAAACCAGGAACACTAAAACACTGATGAAGCTGTCAATTGTTCCAGCCATTCTGGAAAGCAATTCAGAATTAAGTTTTTTAAAACTGGCAAAAATTTCTAAACTCTTAAACCTGGAGAATCCATTTCTAGGCATTTACACCAAAGACTGAAAGAAGAAAGCAATTGAGAAATAGCTTTTTTAAGATATGATACAATAATGTATTAGAATATTATTACTACATTGTAAGAAATGATGAAGAATTCAGAAAAGGATGAGAAGACATATGAACCCATACATAGTAAAGTAAATGGAATCAATTACTATAACACTCTAAATGTAAAATTCCCCCAAATCCCAAAATTGAACCCATTGTAATTCTAATGACCAATCTTAGCCCTGAAGAAGATAAGAGAAAATGTACCTATGTTCTTATTTTGCAAAGTGGAACTCTAAGCTGATATGTTAGTTTTACAATAAATAGTTTCTTTTTTTTTTTTAAAACTCTTTGTCATAAGGGATGGTTCTTTGGGGAGATGATAAGGAGGTATATCTGGAGATTAAGATAATGTAAACATTAAATATATTCAAAAACAGCATAAATATCCTGCCTATCTGTGTTACAGAACAAGAATTCATACCCTTTGACTGTTTTTATAATAAGACTCTTAAAACATGCCAAGCCTTAATAAGAAGCTTTGCATGAAGTAAACCTTCCATGGAAGCAAAAGACAATTTGAAATATATTATTTTTTCTTAGAGTGACTGACAAAAAGAGATGACTAATGATTATAATTGATTCATTAGCATTCATGATTACTTTCTGATGCAAAAGTTCATCAAGAAACTTAGGAAGACAATCATCTGTGTTTAGGGAATTAAGAGCTTGGAAATTTTCTACCTAAGTAAAATTACCTTAAAAAATATCATCTGCAAAAAAAAAAAATACTATTGCAAATTTGTAGTTTCATCACAAATCCTAAAACTATGGTTATTTATAATTAAAACCTAATTAACAGAGAATTAAAACAATTTTTGCATCATAATTTTTTTTTAATTAAGTTTATAAACTGTGCTGCCTGGGAATCAAGAGGATAGGAAAAAGGAAGTGTGATTTTCTCCCCCCACAAAATTCCTTTAGAATCACAATTTCACTTTTACTGTGCCTGAGTTTTGAATTTAGCATTGTGAACTTAAATGATCCAGTCTGAAAACAAGAATCAATATTTCCAAAGCCAATGAAAACCAAAGTTTTTGTTCCAAGAGCAATATCTAAATTTGCATATGACACTCTACTAAAGCCAATTTTCTAAAAAGTAATCTTAGAATAAGAAAATGATAATAGAATACTGCAGGCAGCCTTGATTACCATTTCTCAACTGGTTGTCTACAAAGTATCCAAATAATTTTCACACATTTGAAATTCCCATTTGGGTGCATGGCTTTGGATTTCTCTATTTTACCACCTATAACCTCAATTATCCTGCAAAATAACAACAGACTGAGTATTCACATCTGATCAGTACCCTCTATCCCCAGAAACTCCGGTTGGAAGGCAGATCAGGGAGCTCCTCTCAAAACCTCTACTGAAGAAAGTTTATCTTTCATTTACCAGTGACTGTACTCTTGGATTTTTCCATCAAGTCCCAGCCTTAGGTACCTTCCCTTCTTTCACCCCATAGCCTTATTCAACTTTCTTTTGTCATGTAGTCTTCTCCCATTAGAATGTAATCTCTCTGAGAGCAAGGAGTGGCTTTCTTCCCCTTATTTGCATTACAAGTAGCTGGAAAAGCTCCTAGCACATTATAATTTGACCATATTGATTATTTGTATGGCCAGGGGAAAATATTTTCCATGGTTACCTTGCTTGATTTAAGAACTTTAATTTGTTCTTCAAATACTGTGTCCTTATTCTTCTCCAAGAAGCCTTCACACTGGTATTCAACCTGCAAACATATGGGAAAAATTTCAATATTTAACCAAACTCTCCAAAAACAACAGAAGAGGCTTTTGAGTTATCTACTGCATGAAACATGTCTTCTGAAACATGCCCACTCTGTAATAGGGTACTATATTAGGAATGTTTCATTTAATCAAAACTATTGCTCTTTTAAAAATGGAATTATAAGATGCAAGCATATTAAAATTATAGAAAAATTCACCAGATGTTTTTGTAAGGACAGTAATTTATGGATCAGTGGGATCTCTGATCTATTTATTACACTTAACACTCTTTTTTAAAAAATTTATTTGTCCTAATATTTTATTTAAAATTTTTACCCCAGCAACATGCAAAAGCAAGTTTCAACATTTACTTCCAAAACCTGGACTTTCCAATTTTCCCCCCCTTCCTCCCACCCCACTCTCCCCATTGAGAAAGCAAGTTACTTGGTGTTTAGGTTAAAAATGTGTACCCATGAAACACATTACTACTATAATCATGTTGTATAAGTTAACATAACCCCCCCCCATAAAGAAAGAGAAATAGTATCTCCCATTTACACTATTCTCTCTCCTTTTACCCTGTCCCTCCTCAAAAGTGTGTTGTATCTGACTAGCATCTCTACAATCTTCCCTCACTTCTATCCCCTAAAACCCTCCCATCCCTACCCCTGTACCCTTTTTCCCAACCCTTCTCTCTCTTATTGTTCTCTAGAGTAAGATAGATTTCTATACCCAATTGAGTGTGTGTTATTTCCACTCTGAGCCACTTCTGATGAGAGTAAAGCCTCACTCACTCCCCTCACCTTCCCCCTCTTCCACTCTATTACAAAAGTTTTTCCTTTCCTCTTTATGTGAAATAACTTACCCCATTCTACCTATCCTTTCCCTATCTCCCAGTACATTCCTTTCTTGCCCATTAGACACCATCTTTTTAATATATTATCCCTCCAAATTTAACTCCCTCCTGTGCCTTGTCTATATATTCTCCTTCTAACTGCCCTAATAAATGAAAAGGTTCATATGAGTATTACCAGTATCATCTTCCCATCCAAGATTACAGTTTCAACATCATTAGGTCCCTCATAATTTACCATTCCCATTCACCCTCTTTATACTTCACCTAAGTCCTAACTTGAAGATTGAACTTTCTGTTCAGCTCAAATCGTTTCATCAGGAAAGTCTGAAAGTCCCCTATTTCATTAAATGTCTATCTTCTTCCCTGAAAGAATATGTTTAGTTTTTCTGGGTAGTTGATTTTTGGTTGTAATCCAAGCTCTTTTATCTTCAAAAACATCATATTCCAAGCTCTATGAGCCCTTAATGTGGAAGCTGCTAAATCTTGTGTTATCCTAACTAGTTTCACAATATTTGAACTGTATCTTCTGGGCTGCTTGTGATATTTTCTTCTTAACTTGGGAGTTCTTAAATTCGGCTATAATGTTCCTGGAAGTTCTCACTTTGGGATCTCTTTCAGGGGGTGATCAGTGGATTCCCTCAATTTCAATTTTGCCCTTTGCTTCTAGGGTATCTGGGCAATTTTTTCTAGGGAATTTCTTTTAGAATGATGCCTAGTGGCTTGTTTTTAGTCATGACTTTCAGGCAATCAAATAATTCTTAAATTAAATCTGTTTTCCAATGAGATATTTCACATATTTTTGGTTTTCCATTCTTTTGGTTTTGTTTTATTGCTTCTTGATCTCTCACAAAGTCATCAGCTTCCCTTGGTTCCCATTCTACATTTGAAGGAATTATTTTCTTTAGAGAACTTTTGTATCTCCTTTTCCATCTGGTCAATTCTTTTTAAGCATCCTTCTCCTCACTGACCTTTAAAAATGCTTTTTCCATTTGACCCCAACCATTTCTAAGATGTTATTTTCTTCAGTATTTTTTTCTAATTTCCTTCACCAAGCTGCTGACTTGGTTTTCATTATTTTTCCCACATGGCTCTCATTTCTTTTCCCAATTTTTCCTCTGTTGTCGTTGCTTGATTTTCAAAATGTTTTCTGAGCTCTTCCATAACCTGAGACCAATTCATATTCTTCTTGGAGGAGCTGGATACAGAAGCTTTGACTGTGTTATCTTCTGAGTGTGTATTTTGATTCTTATAGGACCAAAGCAATCGTCCACGGTCAGACTTTTTCTTCTATTGTTTGTTCATTTTTCCCTAGCCTATGACTTGATTTTAACTCTTTGTTAATGTGGAGTTCTGCTTCCAGGGTAAAGGATACACTATCTCAAGCTTTTGAGGGGTTTTGCAGCTGTTTTCAGGGATACTCCCCAGGGATTTTAATTCCTCCAAGGTCTTATGAGTAGCTCTAATGACAAGCATTCCTTTCTGCCCTGGAACTATGAGGAAAGTTTCTGCTCTGCTGTGGCAGTAGAGCTCCTTTTCCTGAGACTGGGACCCCAGACTGGGAGCTGGATCTGACTATGGGTAAAGCCACAGAGTCCTGCCCCAGGGAAAGCAGACACCTTTGCAATCTCCCCAAAACCCCTTACTTTCCATGGGTTGAGCTCTCTTGAAGAGGTTGCCAAGTAGTTCTCCAGGACTGCTTCTGATTCCACGGACTGGGGTAGTGCCAAGGTCTGTGCTGGACTGGGCTCTGTGCTCACTCTGGTGTGACAATTTTCCCACTACTTTTCTCAATTGTCCTTGGCAATCCTTGGACTGAGAAGTCTATAAATCACCACTGCTGCTATAGACCCAGGCACCCCATAGACTGTTGCTGGAGGGCTGGAGTCAGTTCATTCTGGCGTGATCAGGCTGCATAGTGGGTCCTTTCTGACCCTCAGTGTAACAGATCTTTCAAGTTATCTTAAGCTGGAAAATTGTTTTACTCAGTTTTTTTGTGATTCTGCCACTCTAGAATTTAGTTACAGTCTTTATTTAAAGGTATTTGGAGTGGTCTGGGGGAGAGCTTGTGGGAATTCCTGCCTTTACTCTGCCATCTTGGCTCTGCCTTATACTTAACACTTTTAATGAATGTAGGAAGGAACCAAACTCCTTTTCCCTCCACAAGCAGGCAATTCATAATGCCTGAAGCTTATCATTTGTCCCACTACTTCCTTTCCTTCCTCCCATGCCAAAATCATATATCCTTGTGACTTGGAACAAACCATCTGGCAGAAAGGAATTTCCCCTTTAGAAAAGAGGTTGCTTTAGTGAAAAAAAGTGAGAATAAATGGTTGGTTGGAGGAGACAAAGTAGAGTTAATAAAGATTAGAGATAGAATTTGGGGAGACAAGTAAAATTAGAAAATTCCATGGTGTCATTTCAGGGATAAATTCGTATGTTTCATCCGCTAAGGATTATCAACCTCATCAGCCAACTTTCAAAATTAAAAGCTCTATCTCTTTAAGGGATATCTCAAAGTTTCCAGTCAAGATCACAGCAAAACTGGAGAGACAGTCCGTATACGTAACCTTTGCAAAGACAGTAAGTAACCTAGATTCACTCACCATCTCTACCTCCACTCCCTATCTGCAGTCTCTCAATTATTTAACAGCAAAATTCAAATGGAATTGAAATATAAACAAGTAAACAATATAATTCAATATAGGCTAATCAATCCACAAAGCTAAAGATTGAGAGAAAATCCTGCAGAGTAGATAGAAATCTTAAGTTCAAGTCTTTTCTATGACACACATTGGCAGTGAAAGCACCAGCCTTGGAGTCAGGAGTACCTGGGTTCAAATCTGGTCTCAGACACTTAATAATTACCTAGCTGTGTGGCCTTGGGCAAGCCACTTAACCCCATTTGCCTTGCAAAAACCTAAAAAAAAAAAGTACAGGCTGACCTGTATATTCTAGACAACTCTCCATAACTATAATTTGTAGAGAATGTATAAACTTGTATTGATAGAGAGTGTTTCCCCACTGGAGCATTCCCTATATTAATGAAACCAGAGGGTCAGGTCCTATTCCTGTCCCTAAAACCTTTATGAAAGAAGGAAAAGTTTAAAAGAAATAAATAAAAACAATCTACAGCAAAGCATTCTTACTTTGTCAGCAAAATGCTGAATGATAAAAGCTTTGTTTGACATTCGGGGCTTTTCAAAGAGTGCACATTTGTTCAAATGTGTGTTGTACAACTTCTGGGCCCAGGTGTCATCTGAACCTTTAGGCATCTAAGAAGAAAAAGAAGACAGCAATTAGAACATAGCTGTAATGCTCATCTGAAGCAATTAAAATGGCAAACTACACTTCCTGTCACTACATAAGAATCTTTGTCATGTTGCTGTTGACTCACTTTGATGATCTGCAAGCTAAAAAGCAATTATTATTAAAAGTATAATTTAATATTTTCCAAGGCTTACTTCAAACATTTTTTTCATTTTCATTTAACATGTTTTATCAACTTAATTAAATGGCAAGCTAGTCAAACTAAAAGACAAGCTAATGAAAGAGGAAATCTTATAAGTATATGTATTCTTGACATGTTAAGAAATCAAAACAAGCTCATAGGAAAATGAAATTTATCATATATATTGAACATATTCAGAAAGAGAATTTTTTAAATCAAATACCAAATGGGAAAGTTGTGATTAAATAAAATCTTAAAAATATCAGAAGATTTTCTAAGTATAAACTCAATATAAAACAATAATATGATAGGGGAGTAAAAAAAATTATAATAGATTTTCAGCTATTATTAAGAAATACTGTGTCACATTCAACTGAGATCAATGTATAACATGGAACCAATGTAAGGACTAACAGAATGCCTTCTGTGGGGGGTGGGAAGCAAGAATGGGGGAAAATTTTAAGACTCAAAATAAATAAAATCTTTCTTTAAAAAAAATAAAAAGTAAAAAAAAGAAATATTGTATCAAATAAGAAAAGTTATATTATGCTCACTATATTCTACTCTTACTGAATAATATCTCAAAAACTTTTAAGTTCTGAGTTCTTAAGGACACTGGTAAACTGGAAAATAACCAAAGGCAAGTAATCAGAATGGTAGACTTAGAGATAGAAAGGATCAAGAGTTCAACTAGCCCAACCATTTTTTTCTAAAGGAAAAAACGAAATCCAGAAAGGTTTAAATAACTTGCCTAAGATTGCATAAATAATAAAAGAATGTTTAAGAATGTGAAAAGATGGGACAGCTAAGTGGTGTAATGGATAGAGCATTGGTCCTGGAGTCAGGAGGCCCTGAGTTCAAATCCTGCCTCAGACACTTACTATTACCCAGCTGTGTGAACTTGGGCATGTCACTTAACCCCACTAACTTGAAAAAAAAAAAAGATGAGAAAAAATTTGAGGGAACATGGCAGTCTCTTCTGGTAAATAAAGGAAAGATTAATCTTGTGCTGCAAGCCCCATAGTGAGTAACTTGAAAATCAAATTTAGGGTTAATGTCAAGAAAATTTTTCTAATAATTAGAACTACCCCAAATTGTATAGAATTCTTGAGAGGTAGAGCATTCCTAATGAACTTTTCAAGGAAAGGTTAGATCATGTAGAGGATATTTGTTTAAATAAGAACAGGTTAGATGGCCAAGATGGCCTCCAAGGTCCTTTCTAACTCATTGATTTTATGATATTTAGTTATATCTTAAATTATCAGATAACAAAGATAGATAGATAGATAGATTTCAAATATATTTCAATATATTTCAAATATTTATGGTGTCAACATGTTTCTTGAGGATAGGAACAATGTGCTTTAAAAACTAAAGCTATGTATTAAACTAAAGCATTGTTGTTATTTTAGTCGTATACAACTCTTCATGACCCCATTGAGATTTTGACATTTCCATCACCAGCTCACTTTACAAATAGGAAAACTGAGGCAAATTGGGGTTGAATAATTTGTCCCAGATCACACAGAACTTGGGTCTTCCTGACTCCAAGACAGACACTATATCCACTATTCACCTAACTACCCATAAAACTAAAGCACCTCTAACTTAAATTTACACAGAGAGCATAATAGAAAGAACACTTGTCTCTGAAATTATAGGATCTAGGTCAAATTCCGCCTTTGATTCTTTTCACTTGTGCAAACTTGGACAACTCACCAGCAAACTGGACCCATTTCCTCATCTACAAAACAAGGAGGCTGGCTAGCTGGTCCCTGAGTTCACTGAGTTCTATGATCACAAGTCAATTACTAAGTTGCTAGAATCAAACAAAATGTTACCAATGTTATATTACAGAAAGATAAAGTATTATGTATTTAGACATTATAATAAGTAGTAGTCTCTCTCTCTCTCTCTCTCTCTCTCTCTATATATATATATATATATACACACACACACACACACACACACACACACACACACACACACACATATATACTTTCTCCCCCCCCCCCCCAAGGCAATGTGGTTAAGTGGCTTGTCCAGGGCCACACCACTAGGTAATTATTAAGTGTTTGAGGCCACATTTGAACTCAGGTACTCCTGACTCCAGGGACGGTACTCTATCCACTGAGTCCACCTAGCCACCCGCCAATATATATTTTAAGTAAATAATATCAAGGTTACATGGTATAGTGGATAGCTCAGGTATCAACTAGAATAACATCTCTGGGTTTCAGTTTTCTAATCTACCCACTGAGAGAGGTCTACCCTATGACTGCTAAAGACCTTATTAGCTTTAGAGCTAAAATCCTACAAAGGATGAAAATGTATTTTATTTATTGATTCTTTATATAGTCAAAAATATTAGTGCTTCAAGGGACTTAGAGATGATCTAATCTAACTCTTATTTTACGGGTAATTTAAATAACTTGTTTTCAGTCTCAGCTGTCAACAACCACTAAAAAATGTTAATTATTCAAATGTTGAAGATCTTTCATTTAGTAGAGAAGAAAATAAGTCAATAATTCACTAAACTTTTGTTTATCCCTCTAAAGACAAGGGTTAATTTTTAAAATGCTTTATGGATTTACTGTATTATAGCATAAAAATGAAATGCTAAGCTTGAATTTCTAAGATTAACTGTAAGACTTGTAAAATTCAAATGTATGAGAAAACTTTATATGCCATCAACTCAGAATTGGTAATCATATTTATAGAGAATGAAGTTGATGCTAAAAAAAGTTTACTAATCAATTTTTGTAAATACACCTACAGAGTGGAAGGTTTAGCTACTTTTATGAATCTATTATGAAATAGTTCAAGTGGTAACTCTTATCTCCTTAATACAAAAGATAAAGTAAGTAATAAAAAACTTAGTGTTTGGTAACTTGAGGTTGGCAGATGACAAAATGGATAACAGTGATTGTTTCATCAATTTTAAAATGGTGACAACAATAGCACCTCTCCCACAGGGTTATAATGAAGATTAAAAAAATACTTAGCAGTGCCTGGCAAAGGTGCTTCATAAATACTTGTTCCCTTTTCTTTTCCCTGATTTATTTGAAATAATAAAGTTTTAATTGTACTTTCAAAACATATAGCTAGTGGCCTATATGAAGACAGAATTCATTACTCAAAATAATCAGCTTTGACAATTTTAATTATATTAGTATAAACCTTAATTTATGATTTACTAGTTACTCTTTCCTGCTATGAAAATTGATCAATGGTTAAATTATAGTCATGATACACATGCAACCACATCTTGATTTTCTGGGACAATGAAGGACAGTAGTACCAGGCAGAAAAGAATCAATGGATGATCTCAAACCATCTTTTGAGCCATTTTTCCTCCCACTTCTTTTGGAGAAAGATATTAATAATTAATGAATTATCAAAAAAGAGAGGTAGCAAAAGAAAGGAGAAATGGAATAAATGGAAAATCTATCTAGGTAATTAGTCTCAGAGTAATTGAAAGTGGGTTGAAAAACAGCATTTTATTGGAAAACACAATCTGCATTATAATATGATTTATATTTAATGTGGGTGTGAATTACTTAAAATTTCTTTCAAAGATAATTTAATACCAAGGTTAAAAAAACTCAAAAAGGGAGTCAATCATTTCCTTAAATATCTTTTACTATTGAACAAAAAGAATTAAACACACACTGTTAGCATGACAAAAATTTCCAGATAAGAAAGTTGAAAATATTCTCTCATATAGTTTAGAATGAGATTTCTTTAAAAAGAAAAACCAAAAAAAACCTCTACATTCTTCAACCATCATTAGCAAAATGGAACTTTTGGGGAGTTATCAACATAGTTGTAAAGTAATTGGCACATGCAAATGATAAAAAAGGATTGCTTATCAATAGGTAAGAAAGGCACTAAAATCAATCTTACATGATTTATGAATTACTACTTGCTCAAATCTCATCCTTCCAAGCTTCTTTTACATCTTACAATTGACCTAAGGACTCAACTGAAAATATTGAACCTACCTTGCATTCTTCATCCAACAAATCCAGAATCCCCAGTTTTGCTTCTATAAGGTTAATACAAGGTTGATTGTCATAAAAATCTATGAGAGTCCAGGGAATTTGCTCCTTCATATATTCTTCTTGTTCTAATTTAAAGACATGCTATGGAGAGGGGGAAAAAAGTCACTTTTATAATTGTTGGCTTCAAAATACATATATTGAGAATCTGTGCTATTAAGAAGATTATAAAACTGCTGATTTTCAATCACTGAAATCTAGTCAGGGAAACAGAATGAGGACTTATGAGATAGTATAACTATTAATCAGTCTCAAAATATGGGTATTTCTAAATGTGGTTGATCTAGAAAGCAGTTCATTTCTATGACTTCTTAAACTGTTGTACTATGCAATGTATGTGGCTGTAGATGATATGGAGGCACAGAATTAAAAAGTTTAGCTTCATTTTAGTAATATTTACCATGTCAATGGAAATCAAATTCCATCTCTCCTCAATTTCAAAACAAAAGATGAAAGCTGTATGCTAGCAGCACATTTACATAAAAGATGGTTACCACTGTCTTTGAACATAATGGTCTCTGTCTTTTTTTTCACTTTGTTAATGATGAGTAGTCTCTAAAACAGCAGAAGCATTTGCCTGAGATGATAATATTCAGCTGTCCCCTTAGCTAAGTTTTTATATCAAAACTAAACTGATTCTTTGGGCCCCAAAAACACTACTTAGGTGTCAAAATGTTTGAAAATAAATATGGATATAGAGTATTATGTTCAAATGATCATAGAATTATAAAATAGTACCTGAAAACCTTGAAATGCAAATCAGTAAGCCCAAGTTAGTTATCCAAATGCCAAAAATTGAAAATAGATATGACATAAAAAATTACCTACTATATAAGAGGGTAAAAAAATAAGGCTAAAGAAACTTTTCTATTGGCTCATTTGAGTAATAATCATTGCTTGATAAAAACATGCTCAGGGGGGGCCCCTTTCAGAGAGATTCCTTCACACCATAATACTGTGAGGATAAGATTTAATTTCTGATTCTTATCATTTAATATTGTCCATTAGAGTTAAGGTAAATTTATTAAAATCAAACAAAAAATAAATATAAAAAAATCAAATAAAAAAAAAGAATTAGGTAGATCTTGGAAGTATTAAAAAACTGTATTTTACAAGTTACTTCCTGTCTTGGTACTCCAAGCACTTAGAGGCACAGATCTTCAGTGTTGTTCCCATTGAGCAATTTAGAGTCAGGGTGCATTTGGAAGTCTTACACAATCATGATAGACTCTGGATGTTATATTTAAGTAATACTCATCATTTGCTAAACTATTCTAAACAATTCACTTCAGGAACCAAACTTCAAATTCACCAGTTTTCAAAGGAATCAATTTTTAGCTAAGTATAATACAGGAAAGAAAAGTCTTACCATGTTGAATTGTTGCTGTAGTTTCTCATTGGCATAGTTAATGCAAAATTGTTCAAAGCTATTTATCTCAAATGTTTCAAATCTGTAAAACCAAAGATAATTTGCTTTATGAAGAAAAAAATCACAAGAAACATTGCACAACAGAAACAATAAGAAAAGCCCTCAATTTTCTGAAATTCTCTTTTCAAAGTAATGAAGTTTGATTACTTTCTTGGAAGAGGCTCTCAAGTCAATGACACTGACCATGAACCTGAATGTCCACCAGACTCCAGAAGGTTAACAAAAAAAATATAAAGTACTGTCAGGAGAATGAGCTTTGAAAATCTCAGTGAAAATCCAAAGTGGAAGACAATTAAAGTCATCAATAAAGATAGTATTAACATAGCATAAATAAAAAAACATATAGTATTTGAGGTAATTATAATACTTTATGATCAGGACAGTTAGGTAGTATAGTAAAGAGAGAACCAGCCCTGGAGTCAGGAGGACCTGAGTTCAAATTTGGTCTCAGACACTTAATACTTACTAAACTGTGTGACTTTGGGCAAGTCACTTAACTCCATTACCAATGCAAAAAACCCCAACTTCCCCAAAATATTTTATAATCAATTTAAAAATCACCATCATTCCAATATTCTCTTGGTACAACTGTGATAGAAACAAAAAAATGAATAATTTTTTTAAAAAACCAGTTGACAAAAAAAAGTATTACATCAGACATAAATGTACAGTAATTTAACAGTAAAAAGTAGAATATATTGAAGGAAAAAGTTAGAATTAAACTAGATTTATAATTCAATTCAATCCAAAAAATACACATTTATTAAATGCCTTCTATATCTAATGCTCTATTCTAGGTGCTAAAGACAGCAAAGAGAAAACTACAACACAGAGAAAAACCTCAAAGAGTTTATAATAGAGTAGGGAAATAAGACATATATACACAAACAAATAAAATACAAGTCAAAATCTAAGAGGAACATAAAGGTCAAAAAAAGGAAGTATGTCAAATTTGAGGAGGAAAAGTATAACTTCTCTCTAGGAAGCCAAAAAAAAAAATTCATATGGGAGGTATGGGACAATTCTGAGAATTCTGAATTTGTGTCCCTTCCTTTTTTAGCCTTTTCTGTGTTGTCTTCTCCCCCTGGAATGTAAACTCCTTGAGGGAATTTTTTTCTATTTGTATTTCCAATGCCAGATACATAATGGCTGCTTAATATGTACTGACTATTATATGAGCATTTGAGCTGAGCCTTGAAGAAAACTGAGTTTCAACTCAAAAGAGAAACCACTCCAAACATGGGGAATGTCATGATTAAAGATAAAAAGATGGAAAATTATAATGATAAATTATGAAGGAAGTGAAAGCAAAAATATTTTACTAGAGAGTAAACTAGAATTGGATAATATAGGATCACTAAGAAATTCTTTCATCAAAATGGGAAGCTAGAGTATCTAATAGCACCCTGTAGTTATTTGCTTATTTCTGTTTAGTAGTAAATTTTCTACTACGTAAAAGAAATAATATGAAAACAAAATTCCACTAAAATTAACATACTACACTTACCCATAAATATCCAGCACTCCAATAAAAGAGTGCTGCTTTACAGCAGAATGAAGAGCTTGATTGACATGATCTACAATCCAGTTAAAAAGTTTAGCATAGATATGTTTAGCCAAAGCATCCCGAGCATTAGTGGCCTGCAATTTAGGAATTGGTTTGATATAGGTCTCAGTTGCTGTAGCCAGCTTCCTATGGCAAAGCCAATGAGACATTTCGTCATATTCAACTCCCATAAGATCACAGAAAATGCTAAGAGGTTCATGTTTCGGCTGTAAAAAGAAAGTGACTCATTTAGTTAAGTAATACAATTAGAATTTTCTAGAAAATATTTGTGAATATAGAAAAGAGAAAACAGGAAATCTCTGAGAATAAAAAAAATTGACCAGGCTCACCATATGATGATTACTGTAGTACTAATATTAATAATAGAAATTAAGATATAAAAACTATTAGTAATTATTATTGATTTCATATAGATACCTCAAATTTCTATAGTGCTTCATGTTTTCCCAAACTATTTTTACATGAATTGTCTCATTTTATTCTTTTAAATTAGTTTATTTTAATTCTAAATTCAAACAATGAGATTAGCATTTCCATATACATAGCAGAACCAAAAAAAAAAGATTACAAAGTTTCACTTGATTTTTTAACAAGATCTTCATGCAATTCATAAAGACAGCATTACTATCCCTACTTTTTAAATGAGGAAACCAAGGCATAGAGAACAATGGCAGAAATTCAGGTTATAGAACCAATTAATGGTGGGGTTTCAATCTAGGTATCCTGCTCTTATCACAGTAACATACTTCTTCATTTTCCTTCTTTTTTCCCAGCTAGTCATTTTAAACACAAATATATTAAGCATTTAATAGCAAACTGTATTATTGAAATGATGATACTAGTCCCTAAAATAAGCATTTTAAGTATACGTTGAACATTACATCATTTGAAAATAGGTCAGTACATTCTATACTTATTTTCTCTGAATGGAGTCACTCACTTCCTGAGCTAAATTCCCTGTTTTATTTAAACATCTTGGAACATTTACCTATTATAAGTAAAAACAAATTTGGGAACTTAACAATCAACATTAACATAAAACAAGAAATAGAAACTATTCCATCCAGAGTGATGCAAAAAAACTCAAATGGATTAAAATCAAAGTCCAAATGAACTAGTCAATATTACATGAATTAAATTTCTAAGGAAAATTTCTTCTATCAAGTATAAAAAGTATAAATACTCTCTGATAATATATTATTTTCTATTGTAACCATAGATGAAAAAGTGAAGAGAAAGGAAGCTAAAATTACATTTTAAGAAAACTTTAAAATAAAATATCTGATGATGATGATGATAATGATGATCAGTAATAACTCACATGACTTTTCCATTATTTGGTTAGTGTAGTGAAATGGAAAATGAAGTCAATTTAGGAATGACGGGCCTCAACATAATTTGGACAGAGGTTTCTATAAGCAGAGGTTAAATTAGCTTTTGAGTCCTGATTCTTTTTTTGTCATCTAATTTCATAGTGTCAATGTATGCGTATGGTGCCAGCAGGAGTTTATTGTGGACCAATAGCTTCAAAATCACAGCATTCCCAAACATAAAAGGCTAAAATTTTCAAAAAACACTTTTAATAGATTAGAAAAGTCAACAAAGCAAACAAAAGATAAAAACATTAATGTAAGAAGAACTAGAAACACTGACAAGCTATCCAAACAAAGTTATCTTGCTCAGTGTTTTAAAAATCTGGGACGCATAGGTGGTTGATTTGTTCCTTTTTGAGGAAAATTTGGAAGCAGGATAGTAAAAAAATATGTAATACAACCAAGCAATACAAGTCATCAACTTCTGTCAGACAAGTTAAACTGTGTGTGTGTGTCTGTGTGTGTGTGTGTGTGTGTGTAACAAACTAAATTATAATTATGTCATTTTAAGTTGTTCTTTAGCCTGATTATACATATTTTTATGATTATATTCTTAAAATATTAATACATCTCAGTCTCTCATTTTTCTCCTACAAAGGCCATAAAATTTCTATATAGCTTTTTTGTAGCAGTTCTAGTCACTGTCAAGTCAAAAAATTTTCAGTTAAAAAAGAAAGAAGACAATTCAAAGAAGTAGAGAACGTTGAGAAAGAAAATGACTTCTGGGGAAATTGCTCTAAACCAATAGCATAATTGGTCTACTCTCAGGATAATCTTCCCTCCATTTCTTAAGGTCAAGAGAAATACACTAACGTTTTAAGAAAGACTTACAATGTTGTCATGTGGTTTCTAAACTAGTATTAATATTCTTGATTTGTAAAATTATAATGATTTGGGAAAATTCAGTATATTGAAAGCAATGTTAGTCATATGGATATCAGTGAGTTCACCTGAAAAAAAATGCAGTATATAAGATTTCTTTTTTTTTTCTTAGGTTTTTGCAAGGCATATGGGGTTAAGTGGCTTGCCCAAGGCCACACAGCTAGGTAATTATTAGGTGTCTGAGACCAGATTTGAACCCGGGTCCTCCTGACTCCAGGATCGGTGCTTTATCCACTGCGCCACCTAGCCACCCCATATAAGATTTCTTTAAAAGAATCAAGGCCTAATCAGATAAATTCATACAGAGAATTCAGTGACAAGGAATAGATTAAGAAAGACTCAGAAGTTAGTAACTTGCTTAAAGTCACTCCAAAAATAATGATCATAGAATGAGAAAAAAAAACAGAAAAAAAAACACATGGTTTGACCATGTGGATTGAACCTTTCTCCACAAACCAAAATCAATCCATTTATCAATCTATTCATCTGTCTAAATAATTTATAATACCTCCTCAAATACCAAAGTATCTTAGCACATCATATTTCTTTAACTTCTTGAAAAGTTCAGAAAAGAATAAAACTTTGCATTCATGTTGATCAAGAACAAGTTAAAATGAAATAAACCTTAAATATTCATTTCATGTTTGCCACTTTTTTAAAGAAGTGGTGCATTAGGGGCAGCTAGGTAGCACAGTGAATAGAGCAATGGTCCTGGAGTCAGGAGGACCCGAGTTCAAATTCGGCCTCAGACACTTAATAATTACCTGGCTGTGTGACCCTGGGCAAGTCACTTAACTCCATTGCCTTACAAAAAAACTAAAAAGCGGTGTTCTCACAAACTCAAGAACAGAAAACAAACCTCTATTCAGAAAACAATAATTTTTTTAAAAAAAATCTTAGTTCTTCAATCAATTAAAGGATCAAGACAGGGAGGAATAAGAAAGAAGAGCTACACTGTCTAATCTAAGAATGGCTCTGAGTTTCACTACTTTTGTGATCTATAGTTCTACCTTCCTTGAGTTTAAACAAAGTAATTATGGATTTAGTGTTCATGGCTACATCTGAGCTGCCTTTTTTTTCATGATAATGAAGAAGACTGACTTAAAGAAATTGGACAAGAAAGCCCCAAAATGACATAGTCTACTATTCTCTATTGCAATTTTTAAAAGCAATAGAGGGGTGGCTAGGTGGCTCAGTGGATAAAGCAACGGCCCTGGAGTCAGGAGTACCCGGGGTTCAAATCCCATCTCAGACAATAATTACCTAGCTGTGTAGCTTTGGGCAAGCTACTTAACCCCATTTGCCTTGCAAAAACCTAAAAAAAAAAAAAGCAATAGACGTGGAGTGAGAGGACCTAGGTTAAAATCTTGACTTTGATACTTCTAAGATGTCCCATGGCAAGACACTTATTCTCTCTCACTTTCAGTTTTCCTTTTGCCATAAAATGAAAAGGTTGAACTAGACAATATCTAAAGATTATTCCAACTCTAAATCTTTGATTCTATGATACTAAAGGAAAGACAAACATGAGAGGCAGAGGTCAAAAGAGATATCCACCAAAAAAAAAAACAGTTTAAAGCAATACTCCCAAGAAAAGGTCTCATAACATGCATAATGTCAGAGACATACACAGACCCATAAAGACACACAAGAATAAAGGGTTCAAACACATAAAAGGAAAACTTTTAGGAGCTAAATATCTAACCTCTCTATAGGTCCTTCATCTTCTATAATCATATTAATAGTCATGATAATAATAGTAATAATAAAAGTTAACATTTTTTAATAAAGTGCTACTATAAACTTAACAAAGTAAAAGGACAACCCTAGACCAGGATTCCAAAAACTGGGGTCCACTGAACTTGTTTTTTGGGGGGTTTTTTTTAGGGGTTTTTTGGCAAGGCAAATGGGGTTAAGTGGCTTGCCCAAGGCCACACAGCTAGGTAATTATTAAGTGTCTGAGAACGGATTTGAACCCAGGTCCTCCTTACTCCAGGGCCGGTGCTTTATCCACTGGGCCACCTAGCCACCCCTGAACTTGTTTTTTAAAAAATATTTTGATTATTGTTTTTCAACATAATTGGTTTCCTTTTGTCCAAGACATATTATTTTATGAATTAAAAAATAGAATTCCCAAAAGAGATTTGTGAGTTTTCCCGGACTAGTCACTCAAGGATTCCATGACACAAAAAAAGGCTGAATCCTTGTGAGAGGGTCTCTAAGGTTTTATGGTCATTTGTGAGCATTCTACAAAGAAGATCACTAGTAATTTTTAAGTATACATTGTATTTTCAAAATTGCAGGTATAAATTGAGATATTATTTCTTTCTAATGATACTTGGATCAAATGATACACTGCCCCATCAACCAAAAGATATTAAGTTACAGGACAATCTGCTTGTAGGCTGAAGGTTTCCCACCATTATTTTAGAGACTAGAAGACTTTCACGAGGTTAAAAAACTAGAACTGGGACTCAAAATACCTTAATATCTAGGTCAGTACTCAAGTCACTGTATAAAACTGTTTCTCTGATATGTTTTTAAAGAGATGTCAATTAACCTGTTTGTTTTCATTTTTAAAAAATCAACTAAACAAAAAAAAAGCATTATTAGTCCAAAAATGCAAGCACAATCACTATTAAAATGTTTTAGACTTACAGGTATTGAGCAACTGTCTGAATCCCGGGAAGTAAACCCAACATTGCCTAGGTGAAGGATGCCAGCAAGTATTCGGAAAATTCCCATCTGATAGGACTCATTAATTCCTAAAATAATATTAGAACAGTATAATGAATAAGTAGCAAATTTCAGAAAAGGGACTTTTAGACACACAGCCAAATCCTGATTATCCAAACAGATATATTACATGTTAACATGATAAATCAGACTTTCGTTGATATTCCCATATTGAAAATAAACCCTTTGCAAAAATTAGTAATGTCTCTGCTTATTCTTACTCAGATTATAGCTTGAAAACCAACAGGAGTCAATTCATTTTTGTTTCTGTAAGCCCTAAGAATGGTGAAAAGCATACAGAACACAAGATTAGAGAGTAAGTGAAGTTTTGGTCAAGTTAATGTTGTATTAACAGTCTGACATGACACTAACCATTCCCAGTGTGAGGGGGATCAAAGGAGTTATGGAAGGAGGCAAGTGAAGACAGTTTTTCAGATCTTTCTAAATCTTATTCATGTCATAGCTTTATTATCTTATAGAAAGTATCATGATTTTTCAAAACATTAGGCAAAATTATGTTTAAATGAAAATACGGAAATGCATTCTACCTAACCATACCTAACCATAAAGTATTTTTAATTATATAATACATTCCTCCAGCAGAATTCTTTATTTAATTTAATTTTCTTAGAATTCTCTCTCTTAAGAGTTAAATCTGGGGCGGCTAGGTGGCCCAGTGAATAGAGCACCAGCTTTGGAGTCAGGAGAACCTGGGTTCAAATCTAACCTCAGACAATAATTATTTAGCCGTGTGGCCTTGGGCAAGCCACTTAACCCCATTGCCTTGAAAAATCTAAAAATAAAAAAAAAGAGTTAAATTTAATGTAATTTTTTCTGTCTCTTAGATCCTATAGATTTTTCCATTTTTTTGTTCTTATCTAGACACATTATTTCAAATTCAGAATCTATTAATTTGCAATGAAATTGCTCTCAAAGAATAGTAGTGTTAGGAAGAAAAACTTCTGTCAAACACAGCTCCGTGATGGCAGTAATGGAATTAATTACTAGCTCCTTACTTCTTCATGACTTCTAATCTTCCAGGCTCAAAACTTCTGAGTCACCTTTGACTTCTCTCTCAGCTTTGGACCCAAAATCAAATTCACTTAGAAAGTGAAATAAATTGGGGTTACACTTCAGGATACTATAGAATTTAAAAATAAATAATCTAAAAAAAGTATTTTTAAAAGTAGAGACCACATTATTAACCTATAAACCTAATATTCTTTTCCAAAAACAACTACTTAAATTATCATGTCTGAAATTTCAGTAAGACTTGGGGGGAAACATTGTCAGTAAAGCAGTTATGTCATATTTATAAACCTTCCTCAAAATTTCAGTTCATTTGATTTAGGTTTTGTGCTTACTTTAATATTTACAAATCCTGAAATAGCTGCTGTAAGGCAAAGAAAAAAACAGTAGTTTTTATAAGGAACTATGACTATCAATGGTACTCACTACCTAATATAAACCAAGTTGATATTCTAGATGAGGGCTACATGAGTCATGTTATGCATATGTAAAGTGTTGCTCATAGAGTAGTCTTGAGACCAAAGAAAAATTACCTAGTAAAGTACAGGCCTGCCTTGTATGCACCATTTCCTTAGCATCATCAACCCCATCAATTACAGGACTTCCTCCTTGTTTTGTGTAGTGGAAGTAATCAGCATTTCCTGAAATTGAAAAAGAAAGTATTTATTCATTTTAAAAGTACTAAGAAATTTTTTATTGAATGAATGCATCCTCAAAATTCTCTATCTACAATGCCCTTCCAAAACCAAGTGAGTGTTAGGAAGAAAAACTTCTGTCAAAAGCAGCTCCTAGGGGGCAGCTAGGTGACAAAGTGGATAGAGCACCAGCCTTGGAGTCAGGAGTACCTGAGTTCAAATCTGGCCTCAGACACTTAATGATTACCTAGCTTGTGTGGCCTTGAGCAAGTAACTTAACCACATTTACCTTGCAAAAAAAAAAGGCAACTCATGATGGGGCAGCAATGGAATTAATTACTAGCTCCTTACTTCTTCCTGATTTCTCTAGTCTTCCAGGCTCAAAACTTCTGATTCACCTTTGACTCCTCTCTCTGTTTTGGGTCCAAAACAATCACTTCTTTTGAATTGGTCCTTTCTTTTCCATTTCCCTAGATTAGACCTTTATCATTCCAACTCTCCATATAATTATAATAGCCACAGTAATGTATACTACTGCTTTAACTCTGGCTCTGTTGGCACCCTGCTTTTTGGGCTGCCCTGCTGACACACCTCCACAGGACTTTCTCTATCATGCCATAGAATCCTCTTTACCCAGGAAACTCACTATACACCTAGGTTATCTCTCATGTTGGTAGAATCTACCCCCAGGAAACCTCTCTGCTTAACTGGCTAATTCCTCCCAGAACCTCCATTTTAAGGAGGAAGCTCAGACCAACCCGATGTTTCATTCCTCTTTAGGCTATGCTATTGACTCATCTCCACAGGACTTTCTCTACCCTGTCCCTTTCTTTTCCCTCACTTTCCCCTTTTAGCTCTTTTTTGAGCTTCCTTTTAGGTCTTATTCATGATAATTTAAGTTCTTTGAGAACAGGGACTGTCTTTATTTTCTGCATTTGATGCACTTAACACAGTAGTAAGCCACATCGAGCCAATCTGGGAAATAATAAGTGTTTAATAAATGCTTAGTGACTTGACCTATAGTCATTTTTTGGTAAGAAAGAAGGTATTGGGTGGCTAGGCGGTGCAGTGAAGGTCAACTAGGTGGCACAGTGAATAGAGAACCGGCCTTGGAGTCAGGAGGACCTGGGTTCAAATCCAACCTCAAGACACCTAGCCATGTGGCCTTGGTCAAGCCACTTAACCCCATTGCCTTGAAAAACAAAAAAAAAAGGTATTTTATTTTAATATAGCATACTAAAGCTGTTTTGTAGGTATCTTATCTTCCTATATGACTAAACCTCAAGAGAGATCATATCTTATCAAAATTTTATATTTCCTTCAATTCTTATCACACAATGCTTTGAACACAGTAGGCAATTAATACTTGGTGAATTAATTTTAATTTCTTTCCCTGCAACCTCATACTCATGAAGGGCAAACATGAACAAGGACAACACAGTTTCTAAGTAAAGGAGGGAATAACCTTTGCTAAGTATGATCTTCTCATGGAAAACCTAAAAATCTACAGTATGGAAGAGTCTGGCAATGCTTAGAGAGGTATTGGGTAAAGCTTCAACTAATAGTAGATCCCAGTGTACTAGTTAGGGATTTCTGTTCTACAGAAACAAGCACAATTCTAGTCCTTCTACAATTTGGTGCTAACATACTATCTCTCAGTCTTATCTCCCACTTATCTGGCAAATTAGATTACTCCTATTTGGTATTTTATTGGCTGCAGTGTTTTTGCTCATATCTTAACCCACCATCTCTTCTCTGCTAGTTGAAATCTTACATGCCCTTCATGATCTCACCTATTCCAGAGTCTACCCTGATGGCCGATGGGTAAAGTGACCTCAGTCTCAGAAAGCATCCCTTTGTGCCATTCATGTGACAACTGCTTATATGAAATCACCTCAATGTATATATCCTGATGGCTTTGCTCAACACTTTTGTCACACCCTGCCCAGTCCCTAACATGAAAACCAGAAAGTTTCTCAATATTTATTTATGGAATCAATGTCTGTCGTACTCATCATTAACCATAAGGCTCTAAGTGAAATATAAATATCAGTAAGTTATCAGCAATGTTGTGATTTAAATAAAAGTAAAAATCTAATCAATTCACTAGCTAGAATTATAACTAGCCATTGTGATATATAAAATGTTCAAGAGACATTATTTCTGGGGAATTAATCATTTTATTAATTATGCAAGCAATTAATAAAATGGATTAGTGTCACTCTTGAAAACCCTTTTCAGTTTTGTGTCACCTGAAAATTTTATAAACAGGCCATGAATGACTCCAAGTCCTTGATAATAAAGTTAGCCAGCAAATGGTCAAGCCCAGATCCTTGAGGGATTTCACTATAGATTTTCCAAGGTTCATCAAATAATTAATGACTAAATAATTAATAACTATTCTTTGAGTCCAACCAATTCATGAATCCACCGAACTGTACCATTGACTAGGTATATCTCTCCATGAGAATAACATGAGAAATTGATAAAATACTTAGTTTGAATCTGGGTAAATTATATCTACAGCACTCTCCTGTCAAAAAAAAAAAAGAGAGATAAGTTCACTTTATCATGACATGTTCTTTTTAACTTGTTTCTATTTATTTTTTATTTATTTAAGGCAATGGGGTTAAGTGACTTGCCCAAGGTCACACAGCTAGGTAATTATTAAGTGTCTGAGGCCAGATTTGAACTCAGGTCCTCCTGACTCCAGGGCCAGTACTCTATCCACTGCATCGCCTAGCTGTCCCTTGTTTTTATTTTTAACATTCACCTTAAAAAAATTTGAGTTCTAAATTCTCTCCCTAATGCCCCTCCCTCATTCATTGAGAAGGCTGCAATATGATATCAATTTTGCATGTGAAGTCATGCAAAGCATACAGCCATGTTGTGAACATAAAACAACCTTGCCCCAAAAAGCAAGAAATGTAAGAAAGTGAAAAAAATATGCTTCTATCATACTCAGAGTTCATCAGTTCTCTGGAAGTGGAAAGCATTTTCATCATGGGTTCTTTGGAATTATCTTGAATAGCTCTCTTGATCAGTGTAGCTGACTCCTTATGATCATTGCCTTCTTTTCTATATTTTTGTTAAACATTATTTTAATAAATATTCTGGGAATTCAAGTTAAACTTCTTAGCTTATAGGTAATAAACTGTTCTCTTCTATTTCTGAACCCTGGGACATTTGTTCTTTTTTGAAATCAGTGGTACTCATTTTTCAAAGAGCATTAAGAGTGGTTCAACAATCACATAGAATGTTCAGTTTACTATTTGGCAAAAGTTAAACTAGAATCAAGCACTTCTAATTCCTAGTGCAATGCTGTCTAGTGGACTCTCGGTTTTTGCTGAAAGTTAGGAATTGCTTTGTGCATCTTAGGAAGCCATAGAAGACATTACTATTCTAAAATATTGTTGTAGATTTCTAATATTTAATGAAAGGCACTGAGTTTTAAATAGTTTCCAGTTTTGTGCTGGACTATCAATTGAAAAACTGTTTTCTTTATCTACCAACCATATATTTGGTAATTTACCTGATATTGCACTTTACATATAAAGGAACATTAACTACTTGGTAGAGTGTTTAAGAAATTTTTTGCCCTTTTAAAAGAAAATCTCACCATTAGAGAAGATGACTCTTCTATAAAAGTCATTTCTGAGCACCAACCAAAGTGCCTCTATAACTGTTTTTAATTTTTAAAAATTTACTATATTTATGTGTGTATTAGATAAATGTCTCAATCATTATGGAGAATTTAAAGGAATATTCATGGGCTCTATTCCATCCTTAAGCTTTGATAATTTCTCTTCCCAGACATTTCTTAGATCTGTCCTTTCTTTTTATGTCCACCACTGCTATACTAATACAGATCTTTTTCTACTTGGATTTTTACAATATTTTCAATTTTATTTCCCAGCCTTTATTCATTCTTCACTTTAATCTGTCTCATAAGTAAGTACTAGGATAATTTTCTTCCAGTATTGCTACAAAAATGCATTTGTTTGGGGGGCAGCTAGGCAGTGCAGTGGATAGAGTACTGGCCCTGGAGTGAGTAGGACCTGAGTTCAAATCCAGACTCAGACACTTAATAATTTCTTAGCTGTGTGACCTTGGGCAAGTCATTTAGCCCTATTGTTTTATTAAATAAAAATTTTATTTTAAAATGCATTTGTTCTATTTAAAAAAACCTGGGCTTCCTTTCAGTGACTATCATGTAAATAGTTTCCTATTTGAGAAGTCAATTAATTAACCCAAATATAAGTAGAAAATAATATCAGCCCCAAATGTTATTTTTCATACCTAATCGCAGCATTTTAAATTCAGGTAATTTTGCTGAGGCACATAGTTGGTAAAAGATATGATAGTTTCTCTCCTCTTCTGCCTTTGAAAAAAAAAAGAAAAAAATTTAAAATTTTAGTAATCAAACTCAGAAAATTGAAGTATGAATTTTTTTTAATATCACGATTGAACACAGTCCATTTACTAACTTCTTAATTTCATTTACAGCATAAATTTCAATCTCTCCATTTTGAATTTTAAATATCATTACACTCTATATACAAACTATGACACTTTTGACTATATTTTATTTGTACTGATTAGGAAAATCTAAAGTTTAATTTATGATAAGCAATTTAAAAAAAAAGAAAAAAGCAATGTCTATGTTTTGGTTTAAAACCAAAAGTAGTTGTGAGTTTTTTTTTTGGGGGGGTGAGATTAATAATTACTGATATAGAATACTTTTTTTAATTTTTATTTATTTAAGGCAATGGGGTTAAGTGACTTGCCCAAGGTCACACAACTAGGCAATTATTAAGTGTCTGAGGCTTGATTTGAACTCAAGTAACTCCTGACTCCAGGGCCAGTGCTCTCTATCCACTGTGCCACCTAGCTGCCCCAGAATTCTTTAGGTGAGCAGGTACAAGGGAAGATACAAACTTTAGATAAAGCATGAGTCCTGCCCTCAGATAATTTTCGGCTAAAAAAAAGAGACAAACATATATTAGTGAAAATTGCAAGATACTTCATAAGAGAGTTATAAAATTCCATAAGTGATGTTCATTAGCAACTGAGAGAAATCAGGGAACTTAGTATCAAAGAAGACTTTATAGAAGAACTGGCATTTAACTAAACTTAAAAGGAAAGGTAGAAATTCAGCAAACAAAGAAGGGAGGGCATTCAAGGCATAAGGAATAATGTAAGTAAAAACAAAGAAGTTATAGATGACATGGTACATTTAGGGGACTAACCAACTAGGTCAGTTCAGCTGAAGGGATGGAGTGCATGGAAGATAATATGAGATGACACAAGAAAGGCAGAATAACACCAGATGGTGAAAGGTTTTTGAAAGCCAGCTGAAGAAATCTGAACATCACTCACAATACTGCAGAAAGATACTAAAGAGATTTGAGTAAAAGAATGGCATGATTGTATTTGTACATAACATTCAATAAATGCATATATTCATAATTATCAAACACCTACTATGTGCCAGGTTTTGAGACTAAAAACAAAAAATAAACTGTTCCTGCTCTCAAGGAGCTTTCATTCGGATGGGGGGACATACAAGAAAAATTCTTCTAGAAGCAAAATGAAGGATGGATTAGAAGGGGGATAATGTTCTGGTTGAAATTTTTAATTCTAAAGCCTTTTCCTCTCATTTATAATTTATTCTTTATCTAGGTTGTTTGTATATTTTTGTTTGTTTATTTTCCCTCGAATTTGATTTAGAGGTCCCTAAGGACTGTGTCTAGATAGGACCTGGCAGACTGACTGCCAGGGTATTAGGGCAATGAGGTCCATGACTAAGGTGAGGAAAGGGAGGAGGTGTAAAAGGATTTGGGGAGGAAGAAATAACAAGATCTTTTTGAACTGGCTACAATAGATTAGGAAGAAGGAAGAAGATTTCAAACATAAGAGAATGGATGAATCACTGTATTGACAAATTAGCAATATTGAAGCCAGATGAATAAACATTATCTGGGAAAAGATAATAAGTTTGATTTGAGACATGTTGAATTTGAAGTCATTGTGGTACATGCAAAATAAGATGACTTGAAGACAATTAGAGATGTGGGTTTGAAAGCTCAGAAGAAACGCTGGAATCTGATATACAACTTTAGGGGTCATCTGTATAATTTACAAATTGAATGAGACTACTGAGGCAAAGTATATAGAAAAAGAAGACAGAGATTAAACATATGAACATCCAAAGGGTTGGATAAAGATGAAACACTAGTAAAGGACACAAAAAAATGGTTGGAGAATAAGAGAAATAAATATGGTGCTTCTGAAATTTAAAAAGAAAGACTATCTAGTAGTATGGAATGGTCAACTACGTAAAAAGCAGGAGAGAAATCAAGGAGGATTGAAAAAGTTAACTGGTTTTGGGGTCACTGATCATTTTTGAGGGCAAATTATTTGTGGGAAGAAAAGTCAGATTGTAAGGGATTAAGGCAAAAGTGAATAAAAGAGGAAGTGGAAGCATTGGGTAAAGACATTTTTTTCCTGAGTAAAGAAAAGGTGAGGAGAAAGATGGGATGGTAGTTTATATATGTTTGTATAGGATAGAAGGGTCAATAGAAACTTTAAGGATTATACAAGTGTCTGGAGTCAAATGGTAAGAAGCAAAGGAGAAATCAAACATACATCAGAGAAAGAACATAAGTGCAAGAGAAGTTCTGAAGGAGATGGGAAGAAATGAGATCCAAGGTACATGAATTAGACATAATTCTATAACCAAGAGAAAACATATATATATATATATATATGGAAAGTTTCAATTTTCTCAAAAAATCTGTAAGAGACTGGATCATCTGCTTTAAGTGTGGAAGCAATGGGTTTGAGGAAGACAATTTGCAAAATATTCTCTACAACTAATTAAGTTTAGGCCAATACCTTATGTCATATTCTAGAATACATTCTAAATGGATATATGATCTTAATATTAAAAATCTTCTTTAAAAATGGAGGGAAGCAGATTATATACCTGTCACAGCTATGGCTATAACAAGAGATAATTATACAAGATAAAATAAAGGATTACCAGAAACTGTAAGCTTCTGCACAGCCAAAATTAATTCATATAAAAAGGGAGAGTCAAAAGGGAATAAAATATTTTTATGAAAATGGTTTGGTACCCAAAATATATTAAAAAAATTAATAAATATATATATAAGACTAATAGTCTATCCCCAATTTTAAAAAAAAGAGGTCACAGGATATGAATAAATGGATATAAAAAGAAGAATTGCAAAGTATTCACAACCACATGAAAGAATACTCCAAGAGGTGGGGAAAAACAGACAATGCACTGTTGGTAGTATTGTGAAATGATACAATTATTGTGGAGAGCAATTTGAAACTATGCTCAAAAGGCTAAAAAACTGTTTGACCCAGCAATACCACCACTAGATCTGTATCCCAAAGAGAACAAAGAAAAAAGGAAATGGGTCTATGTGTACAAAAATATTTATAGAAAATATTTGTATATGCATCTTAAAGTGGAAAAGAATTGGAGGTGATTCCCATCAATTGGGGAACGGCTGAAAACAATGTATATTTCATATCTGATTGTGCTATGAGAAACAATGAACAGGATACTTTCAGAAAAATCTGAAAAAATTTACATCAACAAAATGAACAGAGCAGCACCTGGAGAATATTGTATATAGAAACAGCAATATCATGATCAACTGTGAATGACTTAGTTATCCAAGGTAATTTTGAAAGACTTATGATGAAAAATGCTATCCACCTCCAGAGAAAGAAATGAAGGAATTCAAATGCAGATTGAAGCATACTTTTTTTTTTAACTTTATTTTCCTTGGTTTCTTTTTAGTCTATATTTTCATTCACAGCATGGATAATATGGAAACATGTTTTGAATGACTACATATATATAATCTATATCAAATTGCTTGTCATCTCAAGCAGAGAAGAGGAAAGGAGAGCATTTGGAACTTAAAATTTTTTAAATGAATGGGGTTGTTTTACATATAAGAAAAAATATTATAATTTCCAAAAAAGTTCCAAAATCACTAATATATAAATGTGTCCATACATGTATTCACACATATATATACATAGATGCATTTATGAATACATGTTTACAGAAATATGAGACAAATTAGCTGTATGACCTTAAATAAGTACCTTAAAATTTCTTAGCTTCAATTTGTTCAGTTATAAAAATGGAGATTTTAATAGCATCTATTTCACAGAGTTCTTGGGATGATCCAATAAGATATCATACAGTAAACTCAAACATAAAAGTGCTATGTTATCTATTATATATTATATATATATATTCACAAAAACACGTGTGAATGTGTATGTGTATACACACACACACACACACACACACATATGTGTATATTTTGGTGAGTTAAGAGGAGAAATTTTATTGATTTCATTGATATAGGAAATTTCCACTGAGGAAATTCCCCTTACCAAGAGATTAGAATTCTGCTCTTTAACTTATCTAAGATCATTCAGTCTCTATGTGTGGAAGACAGAATACGAATTCTGATTTTTCCAATTCCTAGTCAAACTTTATCCATTACAGCACATAGCCTTTCCTAATATGCTAATAGCACACAAAAATGAACTCTAATTTTCTATCCCCCATAGCAAACTAATATCCGACAAACAGTCCATCTTACCTGGAACACCACTCTGGATTTCTCTAAAAGATAAGTTCTCATGTTGGCACCAATAATTCGATATCTCTTATCAAAACCAATCTCAATGTATTTCCCAAAACGACTACTGTTATCATTCCTTGTAGTTTTAGCATTTCCAATTGACTAGGAGGTAATAGAGAACAAGAAATTAATGACCTAAATCTATTGAGAATTTTTTGGCATTTATAACATTTATAAGATGACTGTGGAAGACAGCAGGACCCAGCTTTTGAAAAGGCACCTTCATCTTTGTGAGGGGCACCATTTTTGTCCATAGTTTCACAATTTCACTTATTGTACAAGATTATATCTTACAAATTACTTTTCAGAGAAAAACATGTGGATAAAAATTGAGTAACTGTCAAAAAGGCATTTAACTATAAGGTCTATAAAAACAGAAAGTTTTTCTACATTTAAAAACAGGTTGGGAGAGGGTAGAACAAATCACCAGAGCATCTTGGCTTTGGGGTTTCAATCTTCCTGGTTGATACAGCAGATTTTTCTCTGCTATCTGGGTGGAAGAATTTTATATATAACTCATCCAAATATTTTATTTTAAAATAAATGCATATTTTAATTGAAATACAAGTTTTCTTATGAACTATCATTACTAATCTCAAGAGCACTTAGACTCATATATTATTTGTAAATCATCATTCATTGTTAAATGTTTATATAAAATTTGGTTTAAAAGGCTATCTAAAACATTAAAATTAAAAATATAAGCATGATAATTAACATCTATAATAAAAGCATCTTATTTCTACTAAAAAGTTGCAGAGAATTATTATGATTATATATGAAACCTGTTATAATATGATTTTAGAAATTAAAGTTATATATATTTTGCTCTCTGGTCAAGAAAACATATATAAATTTTAAAACAAAGGAAAAAAGCGAAGAAACAATATTTATAAATAATTTATTCATGAAATTTCATTGATTAAGATCTACAAATTCAATAAAGTTTAGTGCTCCATTTTTGTCACAAACTTATGTATTGGAGTAAGGTTTGCAAGCCCATGACACTTGCATCTAACTTTGTGGGAAAAGACAAGTGAATAGGTTTTAGCATAGGCCTGGTCCTTTTTCCCCAGGATGAAGGCATGTTCAGAATGTAGATTGATGGAGGGTCAAGGACAATAAATGAGAGTAAGAAACTCCAAATCATGAATCTAGCCATATGACTTCCACCAAATCTACTTCTAGCAATTTATGGATTTTTGTTCTTTGGTTTCCTCCTTTTTAAAATAAGGAAACTGCGATCAATAATCTTTAAGATCTCTTCAAGCAATGGGATTCATGATTTTAAACCCCTAACCTGAATATTTTAATTGAAAAAAATCACTTAAAGAAAATTTTGACCCTAGTCTTATGAAACAGTTATTTATTCTAAGCAACCAGAAATAGTTAAAAGAAGAGAAATTTTAGAATTCTTGACTTTAATTAAATTTTGAGAGACTCAAATGAATTGATGTAGAATATTGACTCATTTATCAAAAGTGTATTAAGTTCCAGGCACTATGTTCAAGGTTGGGGATACATAAGGATATGCATTAACAGTTCTCATACTCCATAAGCTTACATTCTAATGAAATGTTCTATAATAAATGAAGATAAAAATCTCTACAGTTAGTTAATTGCTCAGATTAAACAAGTCTGTTGAAATGATGGGGAACTAGAGTTTAAAAACCCCCATCCATTTCCAAGTGGAAAAAATTAGGGGTTAAAGTTAAGGAAAGGGAAAAAAATAACCTGAGCAAACAAGGTTAAAAAGATGTCTTTGTTCATTATTGTCTAAGTAAGTAGCGTGTGACAGGGGCAGAGTAGATTTAAGTACTGATTTTTGAGTCAGGAAGTCCTGAATTCAAATCCTGTCTCGGATAATTGTAGTTTTAGGACTCTGGAAAGTCATTTTCAGTCTATTTCCTCATCTATAAAACTAAGACTCAATCAGGTGATCTCTAAGGTCCCCCGCTACCTTTAAATTACAAGTGGGGGGGGGGGCAGATAGAGCACCGGCCCTGGAGTACCTGAGTCCAAATCTGACCTCAGACACTTAATAATTACCTAGCTGTGTGGCCTTGGGCAAGCCGCTTAACCCCATTGCCTAGCAAAAACTTAAAAAAAAAAAAAAAAAAAAAAAAAAAAATTACAAGCAAGGATAAAATCCTTCAGCAGCATATTAGTTCTGCACATGACACTGTTCATATCTTAGTTAGGCAGACCTGGCCCACAGTTTTCTCTGGCTGTGTACTCCTTTTTCATATCTTAAATAGAAAGATCCCAGATCTATTGTTGACAAAAAATATTTTTCTTCATCCTTGTCTACCCTATTGTCTTCCTGTTACTTGTTCCTTTTGCTGGAGTCAGCATTCAGTTAAATCCAGTTGTTCTTTTCCTCTTTTCTTCCCCTCTCTGAGCAATCCCTATGGACAACCTAAAGTTTTATATCATCTGTACCAATTAGAAAAACTGAAATGAAAGGAAAATGAACATGATTTCTGAAGGGATTTTCCAGATGCTCCAGAACAAATCATTCAAATCTGTTGTATAACATTCACAAGATCCACTCAAATGTCAGGAACTTGCCTCATTCCTACTCAATATAGCATAAGAAATCTGACTGGTATACGACTAGACTGAACAATGTTCATTGGGATAGTTAATAAATATATGAGATTTCTCAGATTAGAACCAACAGCCTGAATAACATACAAATTCAGTCATGGCAAACCATTCTAGGTTTCAATTAAACTAAAAATAGGCATTACAATGAGAGGAAGCAAAATACAAATTTGTTTTTTTCTTAACTCAAACCAACAACTAGATAATAATGCCATTAAAGGTGAAATCTTTGAAATGGATTCTGAGAAGATGAATAGAAAAATAGTTTCAAAACTTGGAAGATATCTAAGATTCTTGATCATTCTCTTTCAATATATGCATTTTTGCTTTCTTTCATTTGCATGCTATTTTTAACCCCATTTCCATCTCTCACAGGAAGCTGCTCAACTCTCCCCACAAATCTAAGTCGTCTTTATATCACAACAAAAATAACAATCAGATTGAGCCAAAGAACAGTCCTAAGGATGATTAGGACATATTATCATTTTCAAACTCCACACAGCACTGCAAACCAGGCACAATTACCTTGGGAAAGACTACTGCAAAAACCCTGTGCCCCAGTTGTGTTAGACCAGTTTTAACTTCATCTGTGCTTTGGGTAACAAGAAAGGCTTGACAAGGAAGAAAGAAGGGATAAAAAAATATTGATATGAAATTCTAATTGGAAGGATTCACTTCTCCATTTCCAAATTAGTACTATTTTTCTTCATTTAACTATACTTCTTTCAAATAACCATTTTCCTTATAAACACATTAATAAATTAATATTTCTGGTGTCACTAATGCTGAAATGTTTAAATTTTCTTATCTACAATATAAGTACTATTTCCTCTGGTAAAAAGATATTTATTTCACAATTATTTCTTGCTTAAAAGATACTCTTTTGTAAAAATTCTTCCCCTCATGTCATATTGTTACTAGTCTTATAATTTAAAAATTTTAAAAAGAATAGTATTATTGTATTTCCTTCTCTAAGCAGAAAATCATGACATTAAATAAGAAAACAAATATTTCAGTCAAACTGTTGAAAAAAGTAAAAAGGAAAAAATTTTAATTACTGTAATGACAATCATGATAGTGAAACCTGAGTTTAGCATTTATTTTTAAAAAAATAACATTTTTAGGAGAAAGGAAGGAATCAGTCCAACTAGGTATGTAAAATCAGTCAATAAAAGCAAGACTCTCCTGTAATTCATTAATTAATAAGCAGGAGTAATGAATCCAGTATATTGACAAAAGTATAAATAAGAATAGATAAGATCACAAAACATATTTCATTCACCCTAAGCTGAGGAAAACTTCAGTGAATCCAAAATCTAAGGTTCTAAGGATATTGTAAACTAGATGTGATAATTTACTTTTTGGAAAAATAAAAGCTTTAATGAGTCAACACTCCTTTCTACTTAAAGGAAATGAGTGAATTTGGAGTGAAATTCAATTGGCATATAATATGGCATAAGTTTTAAGTATATATGCAGAAATAATTTACCCAAAATTTTTGGTAAAATAAAAATGCTTTAATGCACCTAATAGATATAGATAAAAAATTAATGGATCAGTAGGGAATAACCATGCCCCAGATTCTATTACCATTTAAGAGACTGTTATTAGTTGTCACACTAGGACATTTAGATCATATATATTAATTTTAATTACAGCTGAACACAACTAATTTTATAAATAAATGGATGTGCCCCAAACACAATCAGTTTTTAATTTTGTGGCCTACTAGTGAAAAAGTTGGACATCCCTAAAACTAAACTAAGCATATATAAACATTTCCTAAATTCATTTGTAACTGTCTGCCTATAATAAATTTCACTGGTTTCTATAGCTTTCTCTATGTACATAATTTCATTTTCCAAATAAGAAAAAAAGAGATCCCAGAGTTTATTACTGATTTTATCCTGAGGTGCTACATTATTTATATATTTCACATTTATCTTAGTCATAGCTAAGATGAGCAGCATCATGTTCAACTACTAAGGTTGAAGATGCTGCTACCTTACCTCCATAATGGGATTAGAGGCCAGGACCTTCTCTTCAACATTGGCCTCACTGGCAGAACCACTCACAGTGGCAAAGTATCTCATGGCATACTTAGCAGAGACTGTCTTTCCTGCACCAGACTCTCCACTTACAATGATGGACTGATTCCGTTCATCCCTGAAATACAAAGACTGTTAATCGCCAGCTGTTTCTCAAGGCTGATTATAAACAGTATTATTTTCTGGCCAAATGAAAACACCACACTTCTACAAGTTTATTCATGTTGAGATACATAAGAATGAATGAGACTAGTCTCTTCCTTAATAACAATCACAAGCACTATACTGAAATGAATAAACATCTGTCAAGGCCTCCCATAAATGAATGAGTCTAGACATAGGCTCTTTGAATGATTTCATACATGCCACAAAGTATGTGCAGACTATGTGCCAAACAAATAATATGGACACCAATCTAAAAAAAAAGTAGGAGTTGTTCCTCTGGTACCTTAGCAAAGAAATCAATAGGAAAAAATCTGTTTTGCTAAAAATCCTTGAGTCATTCATTTGTATACCAGCAGTTGTTGCTGAAGGAATCTACATTTCAAGCTCTCTTGATTATAAAAGCAGAGAAGAAAATGGTTCAGATAATGGCTAGATTAGTTAACAAAACAATAGAATATTATATATTAACACACTGTTAGTCAAAGTTCAGTTACTCTTCTAATTTCTATTTATTCGTACAATGACTTAATTCAGAACTTGCTTCAATGAACAGTCTTGATTCATAGGGGATTATCCTTCTCTTGTTCATTGCAAAACAAAACCCTGAAAAAAAAACCCAACAAAAAAAAAAGAGACAGCCTTCAACTTAGACCATGAGATACCAAGAAATGGTATCATTAATACCTAGATTTGCTAAAATTAAAAAAAAATGAGATGTAGCATTCCTTAATGTCCAGAATAGTAAAGTGGGTGTTTTATATGCAAGAAAAAGGAAATAGAAGGATTTCAAGATCTTTTCCTAAAAAAAAAAAATTTAGGTTGTAAATGATGCACATTTTGTAAAAATTTCTAGTCTTGCTGACATTTTTTCTTAAAACGCATAAAGGTTTTACCCCCAAAAGTTTTAGTAGAGTAGTTAGCTCTTAAGAGTCTTAGGAGATTGGCTATATCAGGGGCAGCTAGTGGCTCAGTGGACAGAACACTGAATATGAAATCAAGAACTGAATTCAAATCTGACCTCATATACTTATAAGCAGTGTGAAACTGGGCAAGTCACTGTAAACCTCTGTTTCCTCATCTATAAAATGGGGTTAATAACAGTCCCTTCCTCCCAGTAGTTTTATGAGGCTCAAGTGAGATTATAAATGTAAAGCACAGTGTCTGGCACAGAATAAGCACCATATAAATGCTAGCTCTCAACATCATCAACCTCATCATCTTTGCCTATTGGACAATGGACAATCATCAAAGATAAATTTCTATAATTAAAGGCATGATGGCATGATGACCTAGTTTCCTGTGCCTAATTATTTAAATTATGTGCCATAATTATCAAAAAATAAAATGAGAGGGGTAGCTAGGTGGTGCAGTGGATAGAGCACCAGTCCTGGAGTCAGGAGGACCTGAGTTCAAATCCAACCTCAGACACTTAATAATTACCTAGCTGTGTGGCCTTGGGCAAGCCACTTAACCCCATTGTCTTGCCAAAAAATAAAATCCTTTAAAAAATCAAATGATACTTATTTGAGAAAAATTCTTAGAGCTTTTTTGGAGCTACTTTTTTTTTAAGCTTTTATTTTTTACAAGGCAATGGGGTTAAGTAGCTTGCCCAAGGCCACACAGCTAGGTAATTATTAAGTGTCTGAGGCCGGATTTGATATCAGGTCCTCCTGACTCCAGGACTGGTGCTCTATCCACTGCACCACCTAGCTGCCCTGGAGCTACTTTTCCTTGCCTAGCTACATATTATTTGAATGCTCTAGATAATAAGAGAAAATTCATTCAATAGTTAATAACTTTGAATATTTAGAGACAAACAGTTAAACAGAGCTTTCAGAACTTTCCTGAGAAGCATAACAGTCTTCTTTCCATTCCCCCCCCTTTGTCTCAGAGCTCTTCTTGATGGGAAGATCAATCAGCAGCCATCTATCAAATAGCATTGAACATTTCAGCACTAGATACTGAAGAGTACACAAAGACATGTAAGACATTGTTCCTGCCTTTAAAGAGACTTAGCACCTGGCTGTAGAGAAGACAAGAGCTAATAAACAAAAAAAGGTTACTCTACAAAGTGGTCAATGATTCAAACAAGGATTCACTCATTTAATAAGCATTTATTAAGCCACTGCACTATGCAGGCACTTTGGATGGGTACAAATGAAAGTAAAAAAAAAAAAGTTCCTGTCCTAAAGAACTGACATTTTATTGAAAGGAAATAACATCCACAGTAAGTAAACAAAATGTATACAAAAAAATATAAAATAAGTTAGATAGCACTATCAACCAGGAGTGATCAGTAAAAGAGGCAGAAGAAACAGGCACCTAAGCAAAGTTTTGAAGAAATCCAGAACTCTACAACGGGGATGGGAGGAAGTAGGGAATTCCAGGCCTGTCTGTGCAAAGGCATAAAGAAAGCATAAGGAATTTTATGCATGAAGATGAGCTAGAAGGTCTGTTTGGCTAAAATGCAAAGGGGAGTAAAGAGAAGCTATATATAATAAGGTTGGAAAGGAGATTCAGTCAAATGTAAAAGGCTTTAAATACCAATCAAAGGAAATCTGTAATTTTCTTCTAGGAAACAATAGGGAGTAAGAGTTCTTTGAGGAGGGCAATGACATGCCACAACTACTGAACTTTAGTAGATTAACTGATAACCTAAATTTTGTTTTGTTTTTTGTTTTGTTTTTTAGGCTTTTGCAAGGCAATGGGGTTAAGTGGCTTGCCCAAGGCCACACAGCTAGGTAATTATTAAATGTCTGAGACCAGATTTGAACCCAGGTACTCCTGACTCCAAGGCCAGTGCTTTATCCACTACACCACCTAGCCGCCCCCAAGCTGATAATCTAAGGATATGTGACCAAGGATTTTGGGGGAGATACAGAGGGAAGGGGACAAGAGAAGGGGACTAGATTTGTGTTCTTCATAGACATAAGGAATTCCCAGATAAAGAAGCTCCTTCTCTCTATGTAGATCAGAATCTGTTCTAAAATGTACAGTCTTAGTTGTTTGCGGGAACTGAGAGATTAATGTGACTCTATGTCTAATCTTTTTGGCTTTCTTGCTTCACCTTACTCCCAGTATTCTATTGTCCATCTCCATGCTTTTTTTTACGGGCAGTTCTCTCTTAAATTCCTGACTTTCTTCAAGGCTCAAATCTAAGGTTTCCTCCTATGGATAGATGGTCTTCCCCTGTAAAACTATCTTCCATCTTCTCTTCTCTGTAGTTAGGTCTATGTTGTTTTGTCCATTAAAGTATAAACTCCTGGAGTGGTTAGTTGGTGCATTGGACAGAACCCTGATCCTGGAGTCAGGAGTACCTGAGTTCAAATGCAGACTCAGACACTTAATAATTACCTAGCTGTGTGGTCTTGGGCAAGCCACTTACCCCATCGTCCAGCAAAAACTTAAAAAAAATATATAAACTCCTTGAAGAAAGGGACTATTTTTGCTTTTTCTTTGTATCACGAGCTCTTAGCCCAGTGACTGGCTAGTGATCACTTAATAAATACTTGTTGATTGATTACACAAGGTAGTGTTAGTGGCAAAGCTGTCACTAGACTCCAAGATATCTGATTCTACCCAGTGCTCTTTCCACCATCCTATATTCCCCCTAGGTCAACAGTTTCAGACTGTAGCTTTTAGGTTGTGTAGAAAAGAAACAGCCCTGAATCCAGAAAGAACAAAGACCTAGAGATCAGTTTGTGTTTGTTTATCACTGGGAAATTCAAACAAAGAAACTAGATAAGCCAGTATCCTTGAGATCTAAAAGTAATTTTTTTTAAAAAAAACTTTTTTTGTACTTAAAGATTTTACTTATTTTAAGTTTTACAATTTTTCCCCTAATCTTACTTCCCTCCCCCCCCACCCCCCAGAGAAGGCAATTTGCCAGTCTTTACACTGTTTCCAATGGTATAGAGTATCCAAATTGAATGTGATGAGAGAGAAATCATATCCTTAAGGGAAGAAACAAAGTATAAGAGATAACAAGATCTGACAATAAGATATCAGTTTTTTTTTCTAAATTAAAGGGATAGTCCTTGGTCTTTGTTCAAACTCCACAGTTCTTTCTCTGGATACAGATGGTATTCTCCATCACAGACAGCCCAAAATTGTCCCTGATTATTGCACTGATGGAATGAGTGTGGCATCAAGGTTGATCATCCCCCCCACGTTGCTGATACGGAGTAGTGCTTTTCTGGTTCTGCTCATCTCACTCAGCATCAGTTCTTGCAAATCCCTCCAGGCTTCCCTGAATTCCCATCCCTCCTGGTTTCTAATAGAACAATAATGTTCCATGAATATACATATACCTCAGTTTGCTAAGTCATTCCCCAAATGAAGGACATTTACTTGATTTCCAATTCTTTGCCACCACAAACAGGGCTGCTAGGAATATTTTTGTACAAGGGATGTTTTTGCCCTTTTTCATCATCTCTTCAGGGTATAGAACCAATAGTGGTATTGCTGGATCAAAGGGTATGCACATTTTTGTTGCCCTTTGAGTGTAGTTCCAAATTTCTCTCCAGAAAGGTTGGATGAGTTCACGGCTCCACCAACAGTATAATAGGGTCCCAGATTTCTCACGACCCTTCCACATGATCATTATCCTTTCTGGTCATATTGGCCAGTCTGAGAGGTGTGAGGTGGTACCTCAGAGAAGCTTTAATTTGCATTTCTCTAATAAGTAATGATTTAGAGCAATTTTTCATATGACTATGGATTGCTTTGATCTCCTCATCTGTAAATTGCCTTTGCATATCCTTTGACCATTTGTCAACTGGGGAATGGCTTTTTTTAAAAAATATGACTCAGTTCTCTGTATATTTTAGAAATGAGTCCTTGTCAGAAACATTAGTTGTAAAGATTATTTCCTAGTTTACTACATTTCTTTTGATCTTGGTTATGGTGGTTTTATCTGTGCAAAAGCTTTTTAATTTAATGTAAACAAAATCATCTAGTTTGTTTTTAGTGATGTCCTCCATCTCTTCCTTAGTCATAAACTGCTTCTCTTTCCATAGATCTGACAGGTGATTAAAAAAAATCTTAATAGTATTTTTTTTTCAAATTACATTTTTTTTTTGTGGTTTTGTTTTTGTGAGGCAAACTAGTAAGTATCAAGAGATCAAATCTGAACTCAGGCCCTCTTGACTCCAGGGTCAGTACCCTATCCTTTGCTCCACCTTGCTATCCTTAAACATTTTGTAAAACTTTCTCCCTCTGGGGCAGCTAGGTGACATAGTCGATAGAGCACCAGCCCTGGAGTCAGGAGTACCTGAGTTCAAATCCAGCCTCAAACACTTAATAATTACCTAGCTGTGAGGCCTTGGGCAAGTCACTTAACCCCATCTGCCTTGCAAAAGTCTAAAAAATAAATAAATAAAACCCTTTCTCCCTCCCTCCTTCTCCTACCCCCCCAATGATGGTAAGCAATCTGATAAATGTTAAATATGCACAATCATGTTAAACCTAATTTCCTATTAGTTGTATTATGAAAGAATCAGAACAAAAGGGAAAAGCTACCAGAATGAAAAAAAGGCAAAAAAAAATGTTAAGTGAAAAATAGCATGCTTTGATCTGCCTTCAGACTCAATAGTTCTTTCTCTAGAATTAGATGGCATTTTCCATCACAAATGAAAGTAAGATTTTAAAACCAAAGGGCTGATTCTGAAATACACAGAACCCTCAGTGTGCCATTGGAAAATAAATATCTATTTCAAAAATAAACTTTAAAGTTTAAAAATAAAAGCTTCTTCCCAGGACAGACAAAATTATTTTAAATTTTTTATGAACATTTTAAAAAGTAGTGAAAATAAGTAATTAAGATTAAAGGTCAAACTATAAATCAACAGGATACACCCCTCCTCAGATTTTCATCTCCCCTTCTTTCTCTTTCTTGATCTTTCTGAACTTTTTCCTAAAAATAACTTGCCTTTCTATCTTATCCTATAAAATTATAAAAACTCTTTATCCTAGAGGTAAATGAACTTGCTTTCTCCAAAGCTAAGTCAGAACAACAAAAGCTCTGGCAGATCTAATCAAGCTATAAATGCTTTAAGTAGAAAACAAAGGACAAATGACATATTCTACTCCACAATGCTAGAACCAAGCTGTAAAAGCTTGTCAACAGTCTGACCACAGGGTGTTTAATTTTTAAATTAAATCAAGTCCCAAAGACTTCCATCTACATAGACAATATTGAAATATTTCCAATGCTTAGAAATACATACAGAGGCAACTAGGTGGCACAGTATTTCTATGCACTGGCCCTGGAGTCAGGAGGACTTGAGTTCAGTTCGGGTTGAGACACATAATAATTACCTAGTTCTGTGACCTTGGGCAAGTCCCTTAACACCACTGCCTTGCAAAACCAAAAAAGAAAAGAAATACATACAGACAAAATCATGGATCTTCTCTCTCTCTCTCTCTCCCCCCCATAAACATATATATATATATAAATATTTCCAAATATTGAAGCAAAAATTTATGGTTAAAAAGTTCTTTAAATACATTATCTCAATGAATCCCAAAGTCCTGATATTCTTGTTATGTTATATGAGGTTTGAAAAGAGTGTTGAACTAACAATGTGATCATGAACAGGACACTTAGGTTTCTCATCTTGAGTTAGAAATCAAATGAGATCATGTATACAACAAAGTATTTTTAAACTTTAAAAAAACACTATATAACTATCCATTATTATTACTCATGTTTTACAAGAAAGAAAACTTAAGTTTCTTCTTAAAGGGAAGGAAATGTGAATGAATGCTTAAAAAAATAAAATAGCAATCATTAAAAGCTAACTTGGGGGATGGCTAGGTGGCACAGTGGATAGAGCACTGGCCCTGGAGTCAGGAGTACCTAAGTTCAAATCTGACCTTAGACACTTTAATAATTACCTAGCTGTGTGGTCTTGGGCAAGCCACTTAACCCCATTTGCCTTGCAAAAACCTAAATAAAAAAAAAAAGCTAAGTTGGTAGCATCAAGTATAGGTCACATGTTAAGAACAGACATATAAAAGAATGCTCCAAATTAATAATAAAAGAAATAAAAAAACAGCCCTGAGGTTTCACTTCACATCCTAAGAACTGCCAAAAATGATAATACATTGATCCAACCATTTTGGAACTATGCCTAAAGGACAATAAAACTATGCATACCCTTTGATCCGGCAATGGCATTACTATATACTAAAAAGATCATTAAAAAGGGGGGGGGGGGAAGAAGACCCACATATACAAAACTATTTATAGCAGTTATTGTTATAGAGACAAAGAATTTGAAATTAAAGGGATGCCCATCAATTGGGGAATGTGATGGAGTACTATTGTTCTGTAAGAAATCATGAGAAGCAGAAAAGCAGGAGAATACTAGCATGAATTGATGCTGAGTGAAGTGAGAACTATTGTACATATAACCCTCAATATTGTAAGATGATCAACAACTCCTTTAAAGCAGTTCAGTGATCAAAGGCAGCCATAAAAGACTGGTTAAGGAAAATGATGTACATATCCACCCCCCCCACCCTCCCCCAAAAACCCAATACTTTGGAGTTTGAACGCAAAGCAAAGCAAACTATATTCACAGGAAGGGAGGGTGGTAGAAAAATGTAGGACTCAAAAGTTTGCAGAAAGATGAAAACTACCTTTGCATGTAATTGAAAAAATGATTTGACAAAGGGTGAAGAAAAATGACAAAATAGGGGGATAGTCAATGTTAAAGACCCTGTGGGAAGATAGGTACAACAGTGCACACTTTTTTATCTTAAGGTTTTTGCAAGACAATGGGGTTAAGTGGCTTGCCCAAGGTCACACAGCTAGGTAATTATTAAGTGTCTGAGGCCGGATTTGAACCCAGGTACTCCAGACTCCAGGGCCAGTGCTCTATCCACTGCGCCACCTAGCAGCCCCAACAGTGCACTCTTGATGAAATTATACAATGCCAGCATTTTGGAAAACAATTTGGAATTGTGCAAGTAAAATGACTAGAATAACCATACAATTTTACCCAAAGATTCTAACATAAGATTTATATTCCAAGGAGACCTTGGATAAGAAAAAAGTTACCATATACATACATATATGTTATACATATAGAATCACATTTTGCAATAGCAAAAGATGAGAAACACAGCAGACATCCACAGTTGAGGAATGGTTTAACAAAATGCAATATATGAATGAAAAATTACTGTGCTGCAAGCTATGCCAAATATGAATACAGCAAAACATGGAAAATTTACCCAATCTGATGTAAAACTAAGAAAATAACATACATTATGGCTACAACAAAAGAAATAGAAAGAACTACAAAACATACAAAGGTGAATATTGCAAAATTACAAAGAATAAGCATAACTCAAAGAAAAGATATTAAAAAATATATCCCACCCTCACTCCTTTGCAGACTTGGGGAGATGACATATAAGTTTTCAGACTTTTCAATTGCTTTTGCTTTTTTTACTTAAAAAAATTATTATATGGAATGACTCTTTGGAAGAAGGGGAAGAATAACGGAAAATAATTTTGTAAAAGAAATCAATAAAAATATTAGAAAAAATATTTTAAGTGCAGGTCACATCACATTAACCCCATTTCCTTTTTAGGAAAGAACACTAGCCTGGGAAGGTCAGTAATATCATAGATAGATACTGAGAGATCAGGAAAATATTTGAAAAAGTCTCTCAGGCTATAGTCATGACACAGATGTGTTAGATGACTGTATGGTTAGATAGAACGTGAACTGCTTGAGTGACTAGTGCTAAATAGTAGTTAATAATGAGTCACTGTCAACATGAAAGATGTCAAATGGAACGTCTCAAGGATCTTTCCTTGACTGCATTCTTTTCAACATATGTAAAGTTACCTCACTGTATTGGAGCTGATAGAACTTTAGAGTTAGAGGGTCCAATCTATTTTTCACATTCTACAGATAAGGATAAAGGCCCTGCTATTAAATTATAGACGTAAACTCAAGAGCTGTGACTCAAATTCTACCCTCTTTCTTCTTGTAGGAAGACATAAATGGCATTCGTGTCAAATTTAGAAATGGGAGAAAGGAAAGGAATAAATACTAAGTACCTAGTAATGTGGAGGACACTGTCCTAACAGCTTTATAAATTTAAGTATGTATTAATGTCCAGTATGTCCATTTTATGTGCCAGTGCTGTATTAGACTCTGAGCGTAAAGCAATGATATAATTCTTACTCTTGGGGAGACATTCTATAGGGGAGACAAGTATACATACAAAGAGGAAAAAGAAAGAATAAATTACTAAGAGAATAATCAGAATGAAATAAAAGCAGTTTGAAAAGGCAAGCACTAGCAGTTAACATTTATGCTTCAGCCTAAAAGAAGAGATTCCATGAAGCAGAGATAAGGAGAGAGTGCATTCTAGGCACGTGGAACAACCAGTGCAAAGCCACAGAGAAGAGATAAGACAGTCATGTGAAGAACCAACAGAAGATCAGTTTGGTTGAATTGCAGAGTATAGAAGTAGGGAGATAGGGTGGGGTCACGTTGTGGAGGGCTTTAAAAGCTGAGCAGAAAAACTTAATTATTTTGTCCTAAAGACAACTGAGAACCAGTGGAAATAAAATGACTTTGGCAGCAATGTACAAGATGTAGTGGAATGGGAAGAGACTTAAATCAAAAAGACCAATTAGGAAGTCATTGCAGGATTTAGTAACTTATTGGATATATGGGGTAAAGGAGAATAAGAAGGCTACAATAATATCTTGGTTAAAAACTGAGGAAACTGCATAGCTGATGATGGTACCTTCAACAGAAATGGAGAAGTTTATAAAAAGGATGATTTGGGTAAGAAAAATAATAACTTCACTTTTAGACATGTTGAAGTAGTATGACTCTGGCACATATAGTTTAAAATTAATTGGCAATGAAGAATTGATATTCATACTCATATACAACACATGACACATACCCACATAAGTAAATGTATACTTGTAAACATCTGGGTATATATGCACACTGTATACATACACACACATATTCACCAATTGATAAAATGATCATATATGCCTAGGATATATTTGGTTTAGGTTACTTGAACTTATTAAGAATAGGAAAAAAGGTGTCTAAATCCTCCCCATCTTGTCTTTCCACTTCTTACTTATCATTTCTGTTCAAACCTTCTCTGCCAAAGTTTATTCTTCTTGGAAGAGGAAACAGAAGTGAATTAAGAGTTGAGAAGTTCACCCTTCTCACCATCAGACATTTCATCATTCCATACCCCTGGGCAGGGATCTTATCCTTGATTTAATCCTTCTCTTATTGCCCATATAACTGAAAACACACTTTTGGTCATCTTTAGCATGCATTGCCAACAGCAATTCATTTTGGCTTTCAATGTTCTGACAGTTCTGAGAGGATTGTGTTACTGTTATTTATTCTCAATTACTTGCCCCTGTTTCCATCTTGTGTACAGAATCTGAATGTATTAATGAGGTCCCTGTGCATCCCTATTGGTCTCATTAGGCAGCTCCCTTTCTTCCTTCTCCTTGAAAACAATTCTACTCAAATCTTCAGAATTTCATTCTTGGGCATTCCCTATCCCTCCTAGGTCCTTCCCTCTACAAAATATTATATCATTGAATCTCCCTATAATTGCTCTTGGCATTTTAAATTTTGATGTTCTAAAATCTAGCAAACCATCAAAAAATTCTACCATGCCATAACTGTATAATTTAGATCACAATCAGTTTTCAAGTCTATTAAACACAATAATGGAGTAATGACTGTCTCCAAGATAACTCTCATTTCCATTTTAGCAAAATCAAGCCTCCTTCCTGGAAAGAATCAGATACACAACAGCATTTCTTCTTCTACCTTTTGAAGAATTAAATTTTCATTAAAACAAGATACAAATATCTTCAAACATGATGTCATTACCCTACATGCACATAAGTTACTACTATGTACCAGATACTATGTTTGTTATTTATTCTCTTTGATTATATTTGTTTGATTAGTACCAGAAGATTCCCAAAAGATGAGGCCTGTGAAAATATATCTTTTGTGTACTTAACACTATTCTGAACTGAAATACTTTTAGCTAATTAATATATTTCCATCAGTACTCGATTTGACTAAAACTAACAGGTAGCTATGAGGCACTAGAAAGAATCCTGGTTTGGAGTCTAAATTCAACAACCTACTAGCTATGTGACTCTGGGCAAGTCACTTAACCACCTGCTTACCTCAGTTTCTTCATGTGTAAAATAGTGATATAATAATATCTACCTCCCAAGTATGTTGTGAGGGAAGAGCAAATGAGATAATAATATAAACTTCTTAACACTGTGCCAGGCACTGTATTTAATGTGTGTAGTGTGTGTATGTGTGAATATGTTGTATAATTAAGTATTATTGTTAATGTCTTCCAGACTAGAATTAATGGAATGGAAAGCTTAACCTAAGCAACAAATAGGATTTCTTCCCTATGTTAAATGTAGAAAAATGTCATTCTACAATAAAACACAAAAGTTATACTACTCATCTTGTTAGGAATCAAACCTCTTATTTTGGGAATATGATCTACTGAATTCGTTTTAACTGTGAAAAAATATCTGCCTATCAAAACTTTAAAAATTAAAAGATAAGTTTAAAAGGGAACTCCTTACTATCAAAGAATATCTAAAGAATTTTCCTTACTTATACATCTCAAAGCTTTAGTAGGTTATATATCTATGGTGTTAGCATAAAATAATTTTGACTCAAATAAATTTCTTCTAGTATTGAGGAAATTTAATTTTTGTGTTTTTCTTTGAAAATTGTGACTGAGTGGTGACAACATTCAGTGGTAGTGTATTATATATTGTGTCCTTTGAGAAGATGAGTTTTGTCATTTTCAACTCTTCTGTTAGAGGACTTTAGCTTTCCCTTCAGTTAGGTTGACTAAAATAATCAAGTTCAGAAAGCAAAATGAAACCTCAAAATTACACTGGGCAAAAATTATATATATACCACACTGTTTGGTTTATCTTTATAAGCTGTTAATAATGAAAGATTATGCTCTAGAGAGTCATGAAGAATAGTCAGTAAACGGAAACAAAAGTTCTCTAGAGATGAAAGATCAGGTGATTGCTTAACTACAGGGAAACTCACTACATAAGAGCAACTTCTGAATTTGAATACTCATCTCCAATTATTGTCAGTATTTAACCTTTTCACAGTAAAAAGAATGGCATTTATCATGTAGTAATGATGAATATATACTTGTCTTCTTGTACTTATAATTAAAACATACTTTATAAATATGGCATAGATCTGTTTTTTATCTCAGGATAAAAACCAAGTCCCTGCTACAAATATATAATTAATTATATATAAATCTAAAATTAACAGTATTAAAATAAACAGCCAAGGGCGCAGTGGATAGAGCACCAGCCCTGGAGTCAGCACTACCTGAGTTCAAATTTGACCTCAGACACTATTACCTAGCTGTGTGGCCTTGAGCAAGGCACTTATCCTCATTGCCTTGCAAAAACCTAAAAACAAAACAAAACAAAACAGCCAAGAAAAATGTCACAAGAGCATTCAGAACAAATATATAACAAAACAAACTGGCCAATCCCATAAATAAATTAAAATTAATAGCATTTAAATGAAAAACAACAATGGCACTACAGCAATAGGAAGGAGATTCAACATTAATACTGAATGTCACTATACTTTTCAGTGGTTTCATTTCTGTGATTTCATTTGATCCTCACAACAATATTGTGAGATAATGAAGGCAGTTGCCATTATCCTATATAACAAATGAGGAAATTATGACAAAAAAGGTTAAGTGTCTTGATGAAAATCACAAAACTGTGTGGCTTTGGGCAAGCCACTTAACCCCACTGCCTTGCCAAAAAAAAAACCTAAAAAAAAGTACATTTATAAACAGAAAAAGAAAAAATATGTAAGTAATGGCCGAGCAACATCATTTGGATATTCTAAGCCTAAGTATGCATAAATTTTTGAAATTTCCGTCTCTGCATAAGTAAGGATTCCTGTAAGAAATAACTGACTGAAAAATAAAAGAAATCTTTTTTTGAGAAAATGAAAAGAAACATATAATAGATTAGGCTACGATGGAATCTCAGGGAAGTTATAAAAAAATTTGTGAATGTAACAAAAATAAACATTCAAGAATGAAAGGAAAAAACTGAAATATGAATATCAATAGATCATCAAGGTCTAAGGAAAAAACTTCAATTTAAACCATATATATATATATATATATATATATACATACATATATATATGTATATATATATTTTATATTCTTTTTTAGGTTTTTGCAAGGCAAATGGGGTTAAGTGGCTTGCCCAAGGCCACACAGCTAGGTAATTATTAAGTGTCTGAGACCGGACTTGAACACAGGTACTCCTGACTCCAAGGCCGGTGCTTTATCCACTACACCACCTAGCCACCCCCAACCACCTATATATATATTCAAAGAAGTCTTTTATTCCTTCAAGGAAACATTTTTCAGCTTTTTTAGGACAGCCTTTTCTTCCTCTTTGCATATACAACACTCAAAACAAACAAGTACTATTCTGCTTCCTTGGTGTACAAGGCACTTACCATCTTGGCTTGAAGGACCAAAGTCCCTCCAAAATAGATGGACAGAAATAGTCTACCCTCTTGAGAGCACAGATTTATGGGTTGGAGAACAGAACTGCATATGCATAAATTGATTGTTCTTGGAGGAAGAAGAGGGAAATGATCAGGATTTGTGATTTCTTTGGTTCAAAGACATCATGGTGTGAAAACTTCCCCATCAATGCAAATCAAGGACTCTGTAATTTGCAGTCTTAAGGTGTTTGCTGACGCACTGAGAAATGGAAACCATTTGCCCCTGATCCTACTGCAGTTGTGTTTCAGAAGCAGAAGTTGGAGCCAGGACTTCCTGACTCCAAACTTGGCAGTCTGCCACTATACTACTCTGTTCTTTCTTAGATCATTTATTTTTATTATTATCATTATTATTTCCATTTTGATGAGTATAACCTGGTCTAAAATTCTCCCCTAACCCTTTTTATCCTACTGGTAATTTTTTTGATACTTCTCAATTTAATGGGTATTTTTAATGATATTATGAGTTTATGCAAAAAAGGCATAGCATCATTTTAAAAATGTGTTCTTGTAAATATACCAGACGTGTTATGAGGCAATCCAAAAGTAGAAAGAGGGTTGATATTCAGGAATAATGTTTATTAATACATATGTAATTATGAAAAATAGAAGCTACTTGAGAACAGCTAAGAGCTGTTTTTGGATTTGTCTTTGTATCACTAGTATCAAGTGTCTGATATGTCACAGCCACTTGATAAGTAAGTGTTTTTTGAATAAGAAAATTCCATTCAGGGCTTAGTACTTTTATAAGCCCTTTACAAATCTATAGGTATAGAGTTGAAAACATGACTATTATTTCCATATTGTAATGGTTAGGTACATCTTGAACATTTAAAATTTATATATACCATCAACTCAGTCACATGTTATGGGTTTCCTTTGAAATAAAACATCAAGATTTTTTTTAAAAAAGCAACCAAGATGATAATCTGAAAATGTGTGGACCTAATCAGAGAATTTTAGAGCTATATGTAATGACAGGATTCACTTAGTCAAATTTCCCCATTTTGCATATGAGGGAAGTCCCTTTACTTCTTCAAACCTCAATTTCTTACTTTGTAAAATGAAGAGTCAGTGACCTCTGAAGTATTTTCTTGACCTAAAACTCTCTGATTAATTCTGAACATTTTCAAATCACCTTCCTAGATCTTCTGATTCCAGGTCTGGTGCTCTTTCCTTTACTCTGCATTGCCTTCTGAGAACAACAAATGATAAACAAAGATAAATTCATTTTCCCTCACCTGGCCATCTGCTTATAAGCCTCTTCTGCCACAGCAAAAATGTGAGGATCCATATCTCCCATGTTCTGGCCACTATATGCATTAATGATATCTTCACCATAGATAGGCAACTGTTCATAAGGATTTATAGCTACTAAAACAATACCTGCAAAAGAAAATAAAGCACATAGTACAGAATAATATGGTAAATTTTGAGGAAGGCTGGTAGAAGAAAGATCAACATTAACAATGATTCCTTCCTGATCTGTCCTATTTGTACAAAGATTATAATTGGATTTCATGATCTTTAGTAGCCAAAAGTATCTGAATGATCCCTCCTAGGCTTAAATATAATCATCACATAGCTAAGAAATAAAGTAAGGATCAAATAATCCAAAGTCTTATTTTAATTTCAACCATTCCTGGTCTTAAAAACTAAAGGGCCAAGGGGTGGCTAGGTGGTACAGTGGATAGAGCACCAACCCTAGAGTCAGGAGCACCCGAGTTCAAATCCGGCCTCAGACACTTAATAATTACCTAGCTGTGTGGCCTTGGGCAAGCCACTTAACCCCATTTGCCTTACAAAAAAACCTAAAAATAATAATTAAAAAAACTAAAGGGCCAAGTACAAAACTAGTTCCATTGCCAAATAATCTGAACCAATCTACATTTCCTCCATTTTTAAATGGTTCTGCTTCATGTCTTTCCTAGCTCCCTGCTTTCCCCTATAAGGATCAAACATATCCTGGCAAATTCATGTTCACAGAAACAAAATGAGAAAGAGATGTAGAAATAGAACAATAAATAGAACAGTAAACAAAAATACAAAGTCATAAAAATTACTTGGAAAGAGATGATGAATATACATTTAAAGCCTAAAAAAGAGAAAGAAGGGATTTTAGAGAAGGCCCTGCATGTGGGGATCTTTTGACTCCTGAATAACTCCTTAAATCATACAGTTTATGACAAAACTCTATAATCCTATGGTAACTTATATAACCAGAGTTGGAATACTCCTTGCTTATATAATTACATATCTTATATAACCAGAATTGGAATACTGCTTGCTCTCTAGAGTCTTTCAGATTCTCCTTTACCATCATCACTCAGCAACCTCTCTTCCTTTGAAGTTTAATCCACCAAAATTTTCCATGCAATCTAGATCAAAACTACCATAGATCAGCTTCCATGTCTACTACTCTTCTTTACTCAAGAAATTCAACATGGTTTACTGTCTTCTTTTATTACCCAAATTCTTCCTTGAGTGTTTCAGTAGCTATACTGATCCTCTCTCAAATTCCTTAATCTTCCAATTTCTCAATTTCCTTAAATATTCCTTCAATGAATGAATATTCAATATTCATTCCTTCACTCCACTTCAGCCATACATAAGGATGGTCACACACTGAATTTTGTCATTCCTTCAAGAATTCCACTTTCCTGATTGAAAAAAGATAAAACTCTGACATGGTTCTGATCATAAACTCCTGTCATTTCATTTTTCCTTATGTCTCACCTTTCTTAAATCTATTCTTAGCACTGAGATCTCCAATCAATTTCTTAAATTTCTCTGTACTTTCTGATGACACAAATATTGTTCTAATTTGATTCTCTTCAATTCTATATTATCCTTTACTCTTGAATTCTCTGTTCCCTTGTCCTGTTACCATCCATCTCACTCCATACCTTAGCTCTGGATTATTCCAACTATTCATTCTTGACTTCCTTTCTGACTCATGAGTTGTTGAATGGAAGAGCTATCTGATTTCTGACTTTATCACTCAAATGACAATGCTCTTTCCAAAGTTACCTGCAATCTAAATGCCAAATCTGATGGTTTCTTCTCATCCTAGATCTCTTAGCTTTATTTCAAACTTTTAACTATCCTCTTTCTGAATATTCTCTTTTCTCTGGGTTTTTCTAACATTATACTCTTCTCATTATCCTGTAATCTGAGCTTCCTTTGCTAGTTCATCAGAAAAGTCATGATCCCTACCTATGAGTGTACCCACTAAACTCTGTCTAAACCTTTCATTTTCCATTGTATTCTTTTCTTAGCTGAAGTTATCAGCTTCTATGGGTTAAATTATCTCTATGCAGATGACTTATTGCTATATATCTACTTCTACCAACTTTCTTGAGTTTCAGTCACATACCATAAACTGTTTATTGGACATTTCAAACCAAGTGCTCTAAAGATCTCTCAAATTCCACATATTTAATACCAAAACAAAATTATCCCCCCCATTTTGAAAAAAATCCCCCAAACCTTCAGTTTCAAATTTCTCTATTTCTATTAAAGATACCAACCACTATTCTTCCTGTCTCCAAAGTTCATAACTTTGATATCATTCTTTACTCCTCCTTCTCCCTCACCTCACACAATTAGCTTTACCCCCACAGATATCATTACATTTCCCTATTTCATTACAATAATTATTTGACTGTCTCCCTGTCTCAAGTCTCCCTACTCTAATACACCTCCACTCTATTGCCAAAGTGATTTTTCTCAAGTACAGGTCTGACTATGTCATTATATCACACTCTCCTTTATTCAATTAATCCAAGTAGTTCCCCTAATACTTCCAGGATCTAATATAAAATCTTCTGTTTGGCATTTAAAGCCCTTCACAACCTATTGTACCCTCACCCTTCCACATACTCTACAATCTGTGAACACTGGCATGCTCACTATTGCTGACATAATGGTTTTTATCCCGTCTCCTTTTTCACTAGCTTTTTCTCTCATAATTATAATCTTCTTATTCCCCTCTACCTTCGAGATTCAGTTCAAATACTATTTTCTGTAAGAGATCATTCCTGGATACACACACACACACACACACACACACACACACACGTTCTTTTGCCTCATCTCACTTATTAGAATGCAAACTCCAGGAGGGTAAGGATCTTATTTCTCCTTTCTTTGTATACCCAGTGCTCAGTATAATGCCCAGACCCCATGTTAAATGCTTAATAAATACTTATTGACTGCCTACCCTCACACCCAGGCCCCAACCTATCTTTCCTGCTACACTTGCTCTCCACCTATGTTATGACATATCCTAATTAGGCTTCTATCTGATCTTTACACATAACATTCAGCTCCCTGTTACTGTGCCTTTATATTGCCTGACATGTATATCATTCACATATGGGCTATACTACCTCACTTCGTTGAGAGAAGTCTTCTTCCTTCAAGATTCAGCTCGAGTACAACCTTTAATAATAAGTCATTCCTGCTCACCCCTACTGCTCACAGCTTTCTCCCAAACAATTTTATATTTAATTATTTGCTATCAATTTGTATTTATTCTCTAAATTTATTTATGTATATCTTTATAGAGATACATATATGTATGTATGTGTTTGTATGTATTTGTAAATTTCCCCTTTAAGGGAGTTATAATTATTTTATATTTTATATTTCTATCTCTGAGACATAATGCAACATCTAACACATAGTAAGAACTTAATAAACTTTTGTTGAGTCATTGATGCACAGGTGACAAACAATTCAAAGAAAATATCCACTAGTATAATCAGGATTCTTAGGGAATAGCAATATTGGAGCTGCACTTACTCAGAAAATTCCTAAGTAACTTCCTTCCCTCTACTACTAGTATATACTACAGATACCTGGGATGGAAATAATTCCCAGGATTTATCCCTCCCACTGAACATTTCTCCATAATATATTATTATACCAAATTTCCTTTAGTATACAGAAGATGAAGGAATAAAAATTAACAAGTTTTTGGTGACCACCAGCTCCCAGGTACTATAACAATATCAGTCATAAGTATTATACATTTTTAAGAGCACAATAGAAAGAGAAATAGATTGATAGATCACTTCATCTGATCTTTCCAACAACTTATGAGTTCAGTACCACAGTATTACTAACTCAGTTTTACAGATGAAGAAATTGAGGCTGCAGAAGTTAGAGGACCTGTCTACGGTCAAGAGGAAGAGAAAGGATTCAAACTTGAGTTGCTCCTTATCCCAACCTCAGAACCCTTTCTATTAATCCAAACTGATTCCTCCATTAAAAAAAAAGGATAAAACACTATTCTTGGTCCCAGGGAATTTATAATACACCATGGTGATAAATTAAGGCTTACACATATGAAAAAATAAAGATCAAGATAAAAATATATTGATATAACCGAATGTTGATACAGAGAGTAAGCACAAAAGAATAAAGTATGCAGTAGGTGAGAGAACTTTTAGACAAGATTTCACATTTAAAAAATACTGGGTTCTGAGTGTGCTACATACTCAATACGAGTCAATCATGTGACAGCCAAAAACATTATGTGACCTAATGTTGTATTATTAGAAGACATCAAAAACAATGCCTCTGTAGAATTTTCTGGTCAGACCACAGGTAGAGCATTTTGTGCAGTTCTGGGAAAGATATTTATTATTATATCTGCTGATAAGATATGTGCAGAAAAGGAAAGAGAAATGTCTGTCATATGTAAATTGCTTGAAGGAACAGAGATGTGTATCTAGGAAGAGACAAGTTAATTATCTTTCAGTATTTGAAGACCAGTGATACAGAAATGGAGTCAGATAATCTGCTTATTAAGGAAAGGTAAAATAAGAAACAAAGGTAGAAGAAAAAGGAGAGAGAGGTAGAATTTGTTGTAACAGATAAATTTCCCAATAACCAGCATTATCCAAAAGGAAAAATGGGCTGCCATTTCTCCCCCAACTTCCTTATTTCTATCAAGGATATGGTTTTCAACCTAGCAGTCAGCCTTGACTCTTCACTTTCATTCATGCCCTATATACAATCTGATGTGAAATTCTGTTGAATATTCCACCTCCTTAACACCCCTGAAATAACACTATCTTTTCTCTCCTCACACCATAACCACTCTAATTCACGTTCTCTTCATCTCTGACCAGGACTATTGCAGTAGTTTAATTGATCTCTATCCACAGACTCTTTTATCACCAATCTGTCTTTTACAAAGATACTAAACTAACATTTCAACAGTGCAAGTCTGACCATGTAACTCCTTTACTCAAGAAGCTGCAGTGACTACTTTCTCTTCTGTTTGGCTTTTAAAACCCTTCACAATTTAGCCTCATCTCATCTTTCCATGGTAATTGCATATTATTCTTTCTCATTCATTCTACACATCAGCCAAATTGATCTATATACAGGCATAGAATGTTCTTTAACACCTCTAACTTTTGAAACTCCAAGTTCTCTTCAAAGCTCCCTTGAAAACCCAAGAATTTCATCTACAACCAAAGATTTTTTCCTGATTCCTTCAAGCTGTTATTTCTCCCAAATCCTCTTTCCTTCAACCCATTCCTGTATATTTTGTGTCTATTTTCCAACTGTGAAGATGTTATATTCACATTATAGAATGTCTTAATTTTATATCTGCATTCCTATCTTCAAGGACAGTACTTAGCACATAATAGTCATATCATAAAATCTTTTTCTTCAATTGACTGCATCAGCAAGTTTCCCTTCATTGAAGGTCTTCATATAAACCTTGAAGAATATTGTAGAATAGGGGCAGCTAGGTGGCGCTGTGGATAAAGCACCGGCCCTGGAGTCAGGAGTACCTGGGTTCAAATCCAGTCTCACACTTAATAATTACCTAGCTGTGTGGCCTTGGGCAAGCCACTTAACCCCATTTGCCTTGCAAAAACCTAAAAAAAAAAATAATAATATTGTAGAATAGATCTATTCTTGTTCAGGCATGATTTATACTATATTGTCCCATCATTGACTCTTCTTCTTCCCTGACTTCTCATATCTAATGAAGTTATACCTTAATGATGTCCTCTAAATCCAACACCTCTTTTCTATTTCCATTGTCATCAATTCAGCACAGGCCTTCATTCCCATCCTTCTGATGGTTAATAAATGGGGAGAAATGGAAACATGAGATCCAAGGGTGTAAAGAATATGAAGAAGAAAGGATAGGTAGCGCAGAGCCATAACTAGTATGTGATGACGAAGTTTTGGACCTGACCATCAAAATGCAACCTGTACTCCTCTAACAGCTAGAAACAACCAAAGCTAGAACCTCATTAGCAAGAATAATTATTTAAAATAAGAAACTATATATCAATACCCACTATAATAATTCCTCCTTCTGTACAACTGAATCTGTCTTAATTACTTATTTTATTTTCACAGAATGAATCACAAAAAGTTCATTAGTGAGCACTTTTCATCCTGCCTGTCCCTGGCATGAATATCTCTATTAAGGCTCTGGGTGGCTCATAGTACCATACAGTAATAGGAAAACTGGCAAACTCCTTCATTAAGGAAGGAAGTTGAAAAACGCTCACTAAAGCAGTGGACACAGACAGAAGAGAATGATGGTTCTAGGACTGTATTTTAAGGTTCTATGAAGATCAATGGGGGGGGTCATTGGAAGATAGTATTCAAAAAGTTAGCAATGAAGAGGAAATAACATATACATAGTAGCTGAAGAGAAATGCCAAGATGTTCAGTTAAATATTATGAACCAGAATGACAAAGCAGCAAGTAGGTGCTCACATTCATGGTAAAGGAATAGAACTGAAAGAGGCACAGTGACAATAAAGAAAATGAACAATTAAGGAACAAGGAAAACATTCAGCTCTACATAAGGCACTAGAACTTTAATACATATATCAACTATGTTGTCTTATGCAAAAAAAGCTCATGATGAGAGAGATAGATGGCCTGTGACTTCCTCTAAGACAATGTCACATTTCCCCACTTCTGAACAAGATGTCCCAAAAGTCTTAATTCAATTTTTGTAATTAAAGCTTAGTAATTTAAACTTTAAGGTTTGCAAAGTTAATTTAAGGTATTTCATAATAACATACCCCCGCCTCCCCAAATCAATAGTTTAAGCTACTAAAGCTTAAAACTGCACTTTGGGACACCTTGTATTATTCTGTATAAATTATGTAACTTCAAGAAGCTATTCAACACAAGATACAATATGACTGGAGAAATCTGTTAAGACTACCTAATAATGCTGTATGTCATTTTTATTTCCTTCTCCTAAAAATAATCACTAACCTAACTTCTTAAGTTGAACATGTTTCATGGTTTCATGTCAACAAAGGAGATTTGTACTTCTTTATCTGGGATACACACTTACCACAATAGGTGTAAATAAGTTTAGAATCAATAAAACGGACTCTGAGATTGTGTAGGACAGCAGGTTCATGAAGATAGCTGAGAGCTGTGAGGTCATTTTCACCCACAAGGATATCAGGGTTTCGTAAATGAGGCAACTCCTTTGTCTTTGGATCTAGGCGATATTCCAAATCCTGAAAAATTGAAAAGACAAAATTTGTGGGGATTATTTAAATATAAATGAGAACATATTTTGTTTTTTTAACTTATAATTACTGATGGATTTCATCTACTATTTCCAATTTTTATTTATTCCTAACATGAAATTGCCAATTTCTGACACCTTCTGATATGACAGAAAGCTTGGTAGAATTGGTAAACCGTGAAGCCAGATGAATCTTGTTTTTGTTCAAATCATTCTGGCAAGAACATTGCCCTCTTTCTGTAAACATTATCCCAATTATAAGACCACTTAAGACCAAAGCTTTACAAAATTCAAATGGCAAAGTTAACCATAGACTTCTGCTTTTTGAAATCTGAACCATTAATTGTTTTTTGATGTATTTGTCTTTATTTCCCCAAGATTTTAATGTTCTTTGAATGCAGGAATCATGGCATTAAATGCTTTGTATTTTCTACAATGCCTTTCCCATAGTAAACCTTGATAAATATTGGCAGGTTGATTGACTTAAATATCTAATTCTAGACTGGTTTCCATCAGCCACTCAGCTTTAAATATTGTGTATACTATAGATTACTTTTAACAATGGCTTAAGTAAAAATCAAATAGATATATTTGGGATGGAGATGGTGAAAGTAAAGTAAGATATTCAGGGCCAATATAATACTTTTGATTTCTTGCTATTTTGCATTATTCATATTACATGTGTACTTCATTTTCAAGGATAATTTGCTAACTATATATGAATCTAGAAGGCAAAAAAATAACATTGGAACAAAAAGTAAAACTACAAACCTAAGTAAAGCACACTATAGTCTCTCCAAACTTAATGGCTATTTTTAGTTTCTGATATTTCTCCTCTACAACAAATATCTTGGATTGTATAGCTAAGAGGATCTCTTAAGATCACTGTGATAGATCAACCCACTCATTTTATGGGCGAGGAGGAAGAAAGATGCAGATAAAGTGCAAAATGAAACATAAGTAGTAAATGTCAGAATACCCAAAGCCTGCAAAGTGGTAAAGAACAGAAAACATTACCTTGCCTCCCTCAAGGTGTAGTTGAAGCACTGTATCTCCTGGTTTATAATCTTTGAGCAATTCTGCTGATTTCCAAACTTCCTCGGGATCAGGTATCCAAACCCTGGCGAACTACAAGACAAAACAATAATTAAACTAACTTCTTTGAAAAGGTAATATAACTAGATTATACTTTACAATAAATAATTGAACCCAGTCAATTCAACTTTAATTTTTCAAATGTTGGAAATAATTTTTTATCTTTAACAATGACATGAACTTCCATAAATGTTATTAAAATGGTGCTTTCACATAACAGTAACATTTAAAATGAAATAGTCTGAGGGGCAGCCAGGTGGTGCAGTGGATAAAGCACTGGCCCTGGAGTCAGGATGACCTGAGTTCAAATCTGACCTTAGACTCTAATAACCACCTAGCTGTGTGGCCTTGGGCAAGTCACTTAACCCCATTGCCTTGCAAAAAAAAACAAAAAAGAATAAAATGAAATAGTCTAAGATTAAATAGTTTGACTTTATTTTATCCATTACATGTAATACTAAAATATTGCATTTAAAATAAAAATATACACACTAAATATTTACAATGCCTAATCTAGTTATGATAAAATATTCTGTACTGTATTAATTGGTGCCTTATGATAAAAGTCAGTTTGAATATTTAGGGTTGAAGCTATGATTTCTATAAAATAGTTTTGCTTAATTACATAAACATATAAAATCATTTCATAGTTTTTAAAATACCTGTGACTTAAAATTTAACAAAATTATTTTACATTTGCTCTGAATGGTGATATATAGTAGTTTTAATTTCATTCTAGGAACAGGTTTTTAACTTTTTTGTATCACTGTCCCTTTTAGTAGTCAAGTTCAACCTTTGGACCCCTTCTCAGAATGTTTTTAAATGCATAAAATGGAATTATAAAAGAAGGCAATGTTATTGAAATATTTAAAAAATAAAACATGGTCACAAACCCTAAACTAAAAATTTTTGCAGTACAATCTAGATGGCCACCAAAATTGAAAATACAAAGCTCAAAATGGATCATTATACATAATGTTTTAAGGTTTGCAAAGAACTTTACATTACCTCATTTGATATCACCCTGCTACCAATACAAATAGATTTGTCTTCATATGTCTTGCTAGCCTAGAACCATATCAAGGAAGATGACCCTGAAGGACAGAATTTCCATCTCTTCCACTTAGGCCCACCAGCAGGACTATGTGAAAGAAATCATCAAAATAATTCTTCAAAATAAGAAGAAACTAATACTAGAAGTGAGAGTTGGTAATTAAACCCAAAAAGTATCAAGACAGAGTTTTGTTTGTGAAGATAGAAGTTGGCAGGATAAGATAAGTAACCATGACACATTGTGCTAATTCAGGGGCCTTCATAGCATGTCAGATATAGTCAGCAAGGGAAGACCACAGAACTAATAAAAGTGACACAAAGCAAAGACAGTAATTAAAGATTAGGTCAAAAATAATACACAATGCATTTCTATGTACAGGGATGGAAAAAATAAGATTATGTTGTGGAGATTAAGTACAGACAAGGGAAGGAGCCACTCAGAATGAAATATTCAATACTGCAATGACAGGGCACTTCTACAATTCCTTTTCATAAATGATTTTCTATTTTGATTTTCATTCCACTTAGGTATTTATTTTGTACTAAGTCAGACTATGTATGTTACAGTAAAGTCTCAAAGTCTCCCATGGACAGAAACCCTCACAATTTAATAGTTTCCAAATTGGAAAGGGAAGGGGACCTATGCTTAGGATCACAAATGTCTTGTAGCTCTGCCAGATTAGGACTATTAAGTAAAGTGATAAAGAATCACCACTCTTCTTTTGCCTTTTTGCATGTTGTAATAATGTTTTTAAGAAAGATAGGTTCAAATTAACAAAAATTAACTATGACAAAATCCTGTAGGATTTGGTTCAAAGTTCCAATTCTGACACTTACTAGTTGTGTGACCCTAGGCAAATGACAATCTTTTTGAGTTATATTCCTCAGCAATAAGATGTGGACAATCTTGCTCTGTTAAGTTCAAAAGAATGCTATTTTTAAAAGTGCTAGATCAATGATTAGGAATTATTTCATCCAACTATATACTAGCAAAACTAACAATCTAAGAGAAATGGATGAATATTTGCAAAAAAATATAAACTGCCTATGAATGACAAAAAAAAATGAATAAGCTATCAATGAGATCTCAAAGGACCTAAAGAAATCACAAGTGAATTTGTTTTTTGTTTTGGGTTTTTTTTCTGCAAGGCAACAGGGTTAAGTGACTTGTCCAAGGTCACATAGCTAGGTAATTAATAAGTACCGAATTTGAATTCAGGTCCTCCTGACTCTAGGGTCAGTGCTCTATCCACTGCACCAACTAGCTACCCCCAGGGTTTTTTGTTTTTTGTTTTTTTTCACAAGCGAATTCTACCAAACATTTAAATGACAATTAATACTAACATACATAAACTATTTGAAAAAATAAGTAAAGAATAAATCTTACTAAATTTCTTTTATGAAAAAAAATAGAATTGATACCTAAACCAGGAAGAGCAAACTACAGAAAACTTCATTTTTTTAATTTTAGATTTTTGCAAGGCAATGGGGTTAAGTGGCTTGCCCAAGGTCATATGGCTAGGTAATTATTAAGTGTCTGAGACCGGATTTGAACCCAGGTACTCCTGACTCCAGGGCCAGTGCTTCATCCACTGCGCCACCTAAAACTTCATTTTTTTAAAACTAAATATCAACAGAAAAATTTTAAAGTAAAATACAACCAAGGAGGTAACAGCAATACGGCACAAAGATCATACAGATGGAATTTATGCCAGGAATTTGGTTCAATATTCAGAAACTTATCAGCATAACTGATCACCTAAATAAAATAATAAAATCAAATGATTATAGCAATAAATGCAGAAAAAAGCCTTTGGGAGAATACATTCCCCCTAGAAAGCATAGAAATCAATGGAATCTTCCTTAAAATCATAAGTAGCATGTATCTAAAAACCATTAACTATAATGGGTATAAGGTAGAAGACTTTCCAATAAGATCAGGAATGCTAGTTATACCAATAAGGCAAGAAAAAGAAATTGAAGGAATAAAAATAGGCAATAAGGAAACAAAATGATCACTCTTTCCATATGAAATGATGAAAAACTTGGAGAACCCTAGAGAATCAATGAAAAAACTAGTTAAAAAATAACAGGATACAAAACAAACCTGCATAAGTCATCCTTATTTCTATATACTACCAAGAAAAGTCACCAGGAAGAGACAGAAAGAGAAATAAAATTGGAAATAACTGCAGACAATATAAAATACTTGGGAGTCTATTGATTTGGGAGTCTTGTTGATTTGATTCTATTTTCTAACCTAATACTTATAATACTCCCAATTTCTATTTACTATTTTCTTTGCTTAAGTTTATTTGTGATTGCCTTTTGTGCAACCAGTTTTTCTAGAAGTGAGTTAACTGTTATCTTCTCTTCATAAAAGTAGAGAAAGTAATTTTCATCTTAAACTTCAAAAAAATTATACATCTAGATTATAGATATTTGATATGTGATAGAAAGATATAATTCTAGCCTTATATCATTCTTGAAGAACAAAATCTGCAAGATCCCCTCTGCTATTTTCTGTAGAAATGGAAATCACAATCTTTCTTAGGTTGAGCTGAATCTCTTTGAGAGAGAGAGAGAGAGAGAGAGAGAGAGAGAGAGAGAGAGAGAGAGAGTGTATGTTACTTACATATAGGTTGGAAAAGTCCTTCAGTCAATCATTAAATAAGTATTTAATAAGTTTCCACTATGTTCTAGGAACTATGCTAAGTGCGAAGGATACAAAAAAGAGTTTTGGGGGAATTGAAGAGCTTCTCTTCCACATGTTAAGCCCCATATATACCTAAGTGTGAATTATACTAATCAGAAAATCAAACCAAGATAACAAAGATAAGAAGAACTCAGATACAATAGAAGTTCTCTCTAGCTGGCAGGAAAAGTGAAGGAAAATTTTAGAGTAAGAAGCAACACAGATTGACATCCATGGGGCAGCAAGAGAAAGATGAAGGAGTTTAAATTAGCTGAAGAGACAAAGATTTTCTAATTTATAATTTTGCTGTGGGCCCAGAATGTGTTATTTAGTCAGTTAGAACTACTGTTGATTTTCCAAGTTCAGACTTTGATTCTTTGAATCAATAATTCTCAAAAGAATTGCAAAGAATCAACAAAAATAAATATTTACTCAAAATCATAAAAAATAAAAGAAATGCAAATCAAAACTTTTAGGTTTCACCTCATACCAGGAATCTGGAAAAGATGATAAATGATGGAAATAGTCAGATTGAACAGGCTACCAAAAACCAGGCATAATAATCTTGTTGATAGAGCTATGAGTTGGTTCAAGCACTCAGGAAAAAACCTTTGAAATCATAAGTGATTAAAATGTTCATACTCTCTGACCTAGAGACTCCCAGTTAGATATAAACCCCAAAGAGGTCAAATAAGACAGCTAGAGCTCAAAATATTAATTTTAGAACTTTAGTAGTATACCAAAGAAATAAAAATAAAAGAATAATAGCTCTCCAAAGAAGAACAGCTAAAAAATTTTGGCACATGAATATAATGGAATATTATTGTGCTGAAACAGGATATGGTGGAATGCAGAGAAAAATAAGACAACTTATATGAATTGATGGGAATAAAATAAGCAGAAACAAAAGGCTAATATACATATTGTATTCAATAATGTAAATTTTTTAAATTTTTATTTTATTTATTCAAGGCAAGGGGTTAAGTAACTTGCTCAAGGTCACACAGCTAAGCAGTTATTTTGTGTCTGAGGCTGGATTTGAACTAAGGTCTTCCTGACCTCCAGGGTCAGTGCTCTATCCACTATGCCAGCTAACTGCCCCTCGATAATGTAAATTGAAGGAACAGTAAGAAAACAGTTAAAATTATATAATCGACATTAAGATGATGGAGGCTGACTACAAAGAAGAGATATGAGAAGCCCTTCCCCTGAACCATTTGCAGAAACAGAGGACTATGGATACTATATTATAACAATCGAACTTTGCGATATGCTACTTAATTTTTTTGCAACAGTTTAAGCTTTTTTTTGATATTTTTATTAAACGGTCTATCGCCCTGAGAATGGGAGATGGAGATGAAGAATGGGAAATATAAGTGATATGTTTACATATCAGAAAATATACTACTTCCCTTCCTTAAAAAAGTAAAAAGCTATAGGAATGCAACACTGAATGTATTGTCAGACTCAGTTAATGTGAATAATTAAAGGAAAAGTTTTCTTCTCCCCTTTCTTTTTTGATTCTTTCTTATAAGAATCAGCCTGATGGTAGGAGAAGAAGTAAATAAATATTAAAAATGAAGATTATATTAAAAACTAAAGATATTAATAAAAACTAAAGATTTTCTAAAAACAAAAAATATCCCAAAAGAAATTAAAAAGAGCTAAGGGAAGATTTTGAACAACATACTTCAGTGGCTATGGAAGGAAAGGGAGAAAAAAGAGAGAAAGATTATCAATTTAAGTAAGTGAAAAAAACTTGAAATAGGTAAATGGGATGGTGAGTGCTTTTGAGAACACAGTAAAAAGGCAAGGTTACTTTAAATACAAAGTCTGAGATAAAACAAATTATTTGTGATCTTCCTTTTAAAAGCTCCAACTCTAGAAAACTCATTTCTGGAAGCATGAAAATTCTGGCCCATGACAAAAAAAAAAAAGGTTCTAAGATAAGAAAGATAAAAGAGTCCTAGAAAGGCTCAGTAGATGCTTAGAAAAGGTCTAGAACTGGAGAACAAAGAGAGAAGACACAAAATTTTATGGGCTTAGGTGAAGATAGGGCTTCAAATACTATGAACTATACTCCTATAATAACAAAGAAAAAATGAAATAAAGATAATTATAGATCAAAAAAATCACCTCAAAATAATGAGCAAAGATAAGACATTATCAAAATATCTAGGTCCTAATGTTGAATAAACTGAATAATAATCAGCAATGCCATGACACTGTGAAGAAAGCCACTGACTAGACTTCTCAATTTATTTAAAGAAATATGAAACTGATAGGGTCTTCATTAAAGTACTTTTTAGAGTACTATGACCAGTTTTGCCAATGCTGAAAACAAATAGGACTAAAGCATGTCCAGAGAAAACTGGCAGTAGTGATCAAAGGTGGAGGGGGGGAATGATTGATCTATATATAAAATCCATTCTTTTTTTTCTATCTCTCCCCCACCAAAAGACTTCCATTAGGGACAGTTAGGAGGCACAGTGGATAGAGCACCAGCCCTGGAGTCAGGAGGACCTGAGTTCAAATCCAGCCTCTGGACCTTAATAATTATTTAGCTGTGTGACCTTGGGCAAGTCACTTAACCCAACTGCCTTGTTGGGAAAAAAACCACTTCCATTAACCTCATCCCCTCAAAAAAAAACACCAAAAACCTTGTTTGCACAAATCCAGAAAACAGTTTGTCTATCAAACAAGCTTCTTTCAATGTGGTCTCATTTTAGGGTTTTGGTTTACATAGGGAGGGAACTTATATACAGATCATTACAAAAGATGCTATTTACAAAGATAAACAAAAAAATTAGTCATTCAATATGCAAAAAGAAAAAGCAACTTAGGACCATAGGATTTATAAGTAAAAGAAATGTTAGGGATTATCTATTCCAATTTTATTTCACAAGACTCCTTTTAGAAATGATGGAGAGTTTAAGTAACATACTGAAGGTTACAAAGGCATTAATACTATCCTCAGAGCAGTTAGGTGATGAAGAGAATAGAGTACTAGTCCTGGAATCAATTAGATTCGAATTCAAATGCAACTTTTTTTTTGCCTCAGTTCCTCATCTGTAAAATGAGCACATACTGAAGAAGGAAATATATCTTTGCTAAGAAAATTCCATGAACAAAGGCCAAGAAGGTTAAAAAAAAATTTCTGAAGATAGTTGTTCATTTTGTCCATAGAAAACTAAACAAGAAACTGGCGTCCATTAATTGAGGAATAGCTATAAAAATTGTTGTACAAGAGAATAATAGAATACTGCTGTTTGAAGAAAAGGTATTTGTCAAATAGTTTGGTGGAGGTTTTTTTGTATTTTCTTTTTTTTTTTTAAGAAATGAACTTGTGGGCAGCTACCTGGCGCAGTGGAATAAAGCACTGGCCCTGGAGTCAGGAGGACCTGAGTTCAAATCAGAGTCCAGACACATAATAATTACCTAGCTGCATGACCTTGGACAAATCACTTAACACCACACTGCCTTATTAAAAAAACTTTTAAAAAATGAATTTAAAGAGAGACCTTATTTGAACTTGGGAGAGAAAACTCAGCAACAAACAAAAATACAATTGTTATCAAGGAAAGATGAAGAATCTTCATTCCTTGGATATTTTCAGGAAAATGAGAACCAACTGAATGTCCATTTACCTGGCTAAAAACCTGGACCACATTATCCTTTAAAGTACCCGTGAACTTTAATCTTAAAAACTGGTAAATAAAATGAAGTATAAAGTGCCAGCATAATGCCCAAGGAACAAAAAACTGTTCATAACCTTTGATCCAGCGATACCAATTCTATAGCCCAAAGAAACCATAAAAGACAAGAAAAGTCTCACATGTCCAAAAATATTTACAGTAGTTCTATTTGTAGGGATAAAGAATTGGAATTTGAGGGGATACCTATCAATTGAGGAATGGCTAAACAAATTATGGTATATGAATATTCTGGAATTATGGCATATGAATATTCTGGAATATTGTTCTGTAAGAAATCATGAGCATGGGGGTGGCTAGGTGGCGTAGTGGATAAAGCACCGGCCTTGGAGTCAGGAGTACCTGGGTTCAAATCCGGTCTCAGACACTTAATAATTACCTAGCTGTGTGGCCTTGGGCAAGCCAACTTAACCCCATTTGCCTTGCAAAAATCTTAACAAAAAAAAAAAAGAAAGAAAGAAAGAAAGAAAGAAAAAAAAAAGAAATCAGGAGCAGTTGGACTTTAGAGAAGCATGGAAAGATTTGCATGAACTGATGCTGAGTAAAGTGAGAAGAAAGAGGAAAACATTGTACATATTAACAACACTATAAGGTGATCAACTATGATGAATGCAGTTCCTCTCAGCAGTTTAGAGATCAAGAACAATCCTGAGAGACCTCTTAAGGACAATGCCATCCATATCCAGAGAAAAAACTATGGAGTCTGAATGCAAAGCAAAGCATATTATGTTTACTTTTTTTAAACTTCTTTTATATTTTTCCTTTTTTTCTCTTAAGTTTTTTCTTTCCCCTTAGTTCTAAGTCCTCTTTCACAGCAAGACTAAGATGGAAATATGTTAAACATGACTGTACACGTACAACTTTTGTCAGACTATTCTCCCACCATGGGGGGGGGGGAAGGAAGGAAGGGCTGTAGAAAAATGTCAGACTCATAAATTTGCAAAGGGATGAATGTTGAAAACTGTCATTGCATATAATAATTGGAAAAACAAAATTTCAATTAAAAAATAAAAATAAAATGCTAGTATAGTATAGCAACAATATTTATTCTTTTTTTGTTTTGCTTTTATAAAAATTAGCTTCAAGCTAATTATCTATGCCTTACTCCCAAGAATCCAAGATAGCTAATCAGAAAGCTCTAAAATGTTTGCAGTGTTCATTAATTAATGTGTTCAACACAAGTAACTGAGATATGGTTAGTGATTGAAGCACTTTTTCTGAAGTCATAGAACTATCAAGTAGGTTCCCTTGGGGTCTTCTATACATCCATTCTCAAATTCCTATAGACCTTTACACGAAGAATTATTAATGAACTTTCCTGAATGTAAAATAGCGAAATCCCTCTGACTGAAACAGTATAGAACCATATAACCTGGAACCATTCAGCACTAACACTCATTCAACAGAAAGAAATAAACCTTTCATCTAATGTAAAAAATGATAAACCTGATCTCTGCCCTAGGAATAGCAAAAAAGGAAAAAATTAAAGGTATGAGATTTTTAGAAATCAAATATTGCTTACATATACTGTGCACTGAATAGGTTTAAGAGTAAACAGCATTCAAATCTTCAATATGATTCTGCAGTTATTTTTATCTTATGAAGAAAACAGAAAAGTCTGCAAATTAATTGATAGACATGTTATACCACCAAAAAACAGAAGCAACAATTTTTTTCAAGAGTTTTATATGAGGCAGCAGAGCTTTGAGATGAATATTTTTAGATATTGTTATTCCTTAATATTCCTATAAAGACTATTTTTGGAACTAGGTCTTACTCAATAAGCACAAAGCTTCAGTCTGAACATGGGTAAAAAGACCTATTTCCACTGAAGGTTCTTTTGAAACATTTCCTAATAAAGTAAAGAGTGCTGGGAACTGACACCTTTTCTGAAGCAATAAGGTACTAAAGTTCAAATCAATTCAGCCAACATTCATTAAGCATTTACTAGCAGCCAGGTACTGTGTCCTAGATCTGTAACTAGAGGTACAAAACCAAAAAGTAGTCCCTACCTTCAAGAAACTTTCAGTTTTTGAAGGGAAAACACCATGTATACAGATAAGTATTTACAAAGTAAGTTGTGTTCATTCAAGATAATGAGGGGATTTGGTTCCCATCCTCCCATCTTATTCTTAGTCACCCAAATGACACTTGAGTATTTGCTAACATCTGATTACAGGAATGCTTTTCTGCCCAAGTCTTTCCTAGGAAGACTTTATATCATGGAAGGAACATAACATTTTGTGGTTTTAAATCTAGAAGAGGTTTGAAGGAACTTCAAAGTCATTGAGCTTAACCCTTCATTTTACAGATGATGAAACAAAGGCCTAGAGGTTAAATAAGCTGCCAAAGTCACACAGAAGAGCCAGGATCTAAATTTAGTGCTTCTGATTCCAAAGCCAATGTTCTAAATATCATATCTGTTAATGCCTCCAGTTGCACAGTTTCATATTGCAGTTTCTTTTTCAGCAAAACTAACTCCTATATAATGCAACCAAATCCTTAAGATTTACACTTTCTAGGGGCAGCTAGGTGGCACAGTAGATAGAGCACCGGTCTTGGAGTCAAGAGTATCTGGGTTCAAATCTGACCTCAGACACTTAATAATTACTTAGCCATGTGGAGTTGGGCAAGCCACTTAACCCCATTGTCTAGAAAAATCTTAAAAAAAAAAAAAAAGTATACTTTCCTATAACCTTAATCTTTTGGATTCTAATGTATTATATTCCCCAAGTTGTTTATATACTCAGTTCTTAGAAATTTTCATTACTTTAAATTAAAATTTTCAAATGAAAAATAAATTAAAATTTCAGAAATTTCTCAGTAATTCCTAATAATTATTACCATTGTTTCCTGTGAAATTTATTCCAAAAATGAAATTTCATACTGATTAAATGCTTACATGCCCAGATAGAAGTGCATAACTTTTTTTTTAATCTAGTACTGCTGACAGGGTGTTAATATGCTTAACACCCTTGCAGATGTCTTCAGAACTGCTGTCAAAGTTAGCATTAAAGGAGCTAAAATAATCTTCCCCTTCAGAAATTTCTGTTGGCTGACTAGAATAACAAATGTATATTTTTTATTTACATGATACTTATAATATCCCTTGTTGCTAATATCCTATAATGGATATAATAGTGTCCAAAAAGCAAAGGTCTAGCATGAACTAAAATTTGAGGTGTAAAGCAGTTGGCAATCTTAAAAACTGAAGTGTAAAACAGTTGGCAATCTTATCTCAATTTTCAAAAAGGGGAAAGTATACTTGAAATTTTGCTGGTGAGCTCTACCGAGATGAGCCAAGACATGGTGAAAAGAAATTTGAATTTATAATCAAAGCATCAAATCCCAACTCTGAAGTGTGCCTAGAAAAGTCATTTCACCTTTCAGTTTCCTCATCTATAAAGTGAGAAATTTGGGCTGGATGGCTCCTATGATATTAATAAAAATCACAGAAATGGAAGGGGCTAAATTCCCTCTACTGGGGCAGTTAGATGGAACAATAGATAGAGCACACTCCTTGGAGTCAGGAGGATCTGAGTTCAAATTTGGTCACTTAAGTCACTTAACCCATTGCCTAACACAAAAAAAAAAGAAAGAAAAAGAATTTCCTCTGTTGCTTGTCCTGATGTCTTGAGGCAGAAGAAAAGTTAAGACAGTTGGCGATGACCTGAAATACAATAGATGACCTTGGCACCTGTTTCAGCAACCTTCATGACCACTGGAACAAATCTTTCTCATCCATCCAGTCTGCAGAAGTCTGTATATTCTTGGAATAGACATCCAGCTAATTCACTAACAGGTTTGAGGTCTGTTGGTTATCCTCAACCTGTTTGCCAAGACACATTACTGGGTTGTAGCCACTAAATATTCTACAGCTTTTTGAAGTCACAGGTGAAAGTTGGGTTAAAGGTACTGAAAAGCAGTTTATATAGCCTTACTCCAAGACCTTCAGTAAAAATCAACTCCTTTTATTCCCAAAAGATGCATTCCCCTTTTGGATAGCCACAGTTTTAAGGAAATTTTTCCTAATATTAATCTTAAAAGTCAGTCTCTTTTCAACTTCTGTCCATTGTTCATAATTCTGTCCTCCAGGTCAAAACAGAACACTTGTAGCCTTCTTACAGATTAGCTGATTAGAATATAGCTATCAAACCCAAAGAGTCCAGCTATTGGGATTAAAAACTCTCTCTTTGATAAAAAACTGCTGAGAAAATTGGAAGTTAGTATGGAAGAAACTTAGATTAGACCAAAACCTCACAACCTTTACCAAGATAAGATCCAAATGGATACAGGACTTAGAAATAAAAAACAAAACTATAAGCAAATTAGAAAATCAAGGACTAGTTTACCTGTCAGATCTATGGAAAGGAGAGCAGTTTATGACTAAGGAAGAGATGGAGAACATCACTAAAAAACAAACTAGATGATTTTGATTACATTAAATTAAAAGGCTTTTGCACAGATAAAACCACTGTAACCAAGATCAAAAGACATGTAGTAAATTGGGAAACAATCTTTACAACTAATGTTTCTGACAAAGGACTTATTTCTAAAATATACAGAGAATTGAGTCATACTTAAAAAAAAAGCGACTCCCAGTTGACAAATGGTCAAAGGATATGCAAAGGCAATTTACAGATGAGGAGATCAAAGCAATCCATAGTCATATGAAAAATTGCTCTAAATCATTACTTATTAGAGAAATGCAAATTAAAGCTTCTCTGAGGTACCACCTCACACCTCTCAGACTGGCCAATATGACCAGAAAGGATAATGATCATGTGGAAGGGTCGTGAGAAATCTGGGACCCTATTATACTGTTGGTGGAGGCGTGAACTCATCCAACCTTGGAGGAATAAAGGTGTCCCAGTGGGGTGTGCCCCCCCAAAACCCCCAAACCTTGGAAGTACTGTAAATTAGTCTTGGACTGAGGAAATGAGTAAACAACAGAAAAAGAAGAATCTGACCATAGAGAATTACTTTATTCCCATGGAAGATCAAAACACATACTTAGATGATGACAAAATCAAAGCTTCCATATCCAAGAAAAAAATAAAATGGACTCAGATTATGGATGTGCTCAGAAAAGACTTTGCAAAGTGATTAAAGGAGATGGAGGAAAAATTGGGAGGAGAAATGAGAGCAATGCAGAAAAATCATGAAAACCAAATCAAAAGCTTGGTGAAAGATATACAAAGATATACAAAAAAATACTGAAAAAAATAATATGTTAAAAACCAGTTTAGGCCTAATGGAAAAAGCAAAACAAAAAGCAAATGAGAAGAATGCCTTAAAAAGCACAACTAGCCAGCTGGAAAAGGAGATTTAAAAACTCTCTGAAGAAAATAACTCCTTCAAGTGCAGAATGGAACTAAAGGAAGCTGATGACTGCAAGAAAGCAGGAAGAAATAAAACTCTTCTCAAAAAGTCAAAAATTAGAATAAAATGTGAAATATCTCATTGGAAAAACAACTGACCTTGAAAACTGATCCAGAATTAAAAATTATTGGGTTATCTGAAAGCCATGACCAAGAGAAGAGCCTAGACTTCAATTTTCAAGAAATAATACAGCAAAATTGCCCTGACATCCTAGAAGCACAGGGCAAAATAGAAATTGAGAGAATTCACTGGTCATCTCCTGAAAGAGATCCCAAAAGAAAAACTTCCAGGAATATTATAGCCAAATTCCAAAACTCCCAAATCAAAGATAAAATTCTAAAAGCTGCCTGAAACAAACAGTTCAACTACTGAGGCCCCATAATCAGGATTACACAGGATCTGGCAGCATCTACATTAAGGGCTCGCAGGGATTGGAATATGATATTCTGGAAGGCAAAAGATCTTGGTATATAACCAAGAATCAACTACCTAGCAAAACTGAACATCCTCTTTCAGAGAGGGAAAAGATGGACTTTCAATGAAACAGGGGACTTCCAAACTTTCCTATTGAAACAACCAGAGCTGAACAGAAAGTCTGATCTCCAAGTACAGGACTCTGGTGAACCATAGAGGGAGTGGAAGAGAAGGACTAACTATGAGGAACTTACTGATATTTAATTATTTGTATTCCTGCATGGGAAGAAGATTGACAACTCATATGAACTTTCTCATTTTTAAGAGCTGTCAGAAGGAGCCATGTATAGACAGGACATAGGAGGGAGTGGAATATAATGGTATAATATAGTAAAAAAGATGGAGTCAATGGGTGATAAAGGAAAGTACTGGGAGGAAGGGAAAGGAAATGAAGAAGAAGCTAAGAAATTTCACATAAGAGTCAAGAAAAAGCTTTTTTCAATGGAGTGGAAAGGAGGTAGGCAAGGGGGGGGGGGGGAATGAGTGAGCCTTCATTCTCATCAGAAATGACTCAGAGAGGAAACAATATAACGCACTTAATAGGTTGAGGAAATCTATCTTGCCCTGGAGAAAAATAAGAAGAAAGGGATGGGATAAGGGGGAATGGGGGAAGGGAAGGGGGGAATAGATGATAGAAGAGAGGGAAGATGGGGGAGAGGGTATTCAGATTCAACACACTTTTAGACAGGGTCAGGATGAAAGGAGAGAGAATAGAATAAATGAGATTGGGGAGACATAGAGTGGTGGTAAATACAGCTAGTAATAGCAACTGTGGGAAAAAATATTGAATCATCAACTTCTCTCGTGGACTTATGGTAAAGAAAGCAGCTCACCCCAGAGACAGAGACATTTTAATCTGAACACTGACTATAAGGAGGGATCCTGCTATCTTAACATGGAAGCACAAACTGTAATATCTGAGTATAGCCAAACAGCAGTTCTACCCCAGGCAGAGTAAAGAAATCTCTACAGACTTCCCTTACCATCTCTGGGGGTACAGGCTGCTTTCTCCCAATTCTCACTGCAGATTCTGTGACCATGCTCCTCACTTCCACACTCATCCAGGTGCAGCAGAGTTCTCTCACCACCCCTTGAAGCTATTGCTGGTGATCTCTGGGCTGTACTGGGCTGCACCCTGGCCTTTTTTTCCAATTCCTGGTCCTGGTGAAGCATAACTTTCCTGTGGAACTTCTAAGTTATGTTGGACTGGGAAAATGTATCACTCAGTCTTTCTGTGGGTTCTGCCCCCTCTAAATTTTGGCTAGAGCCATTATTTGTTTGTTTATTTTTTTGGAATTTGGGGGAAAGAAGTTCCTGGGAAATGCTGCCTTCACGCCGCCATCTTGGCTCTGCCCCACCTCAGTCAAATTTTATAAAAAAAGCCATTCCCCAATTGAAAAATGGTCAAAGGATATGCAAAGGCAATTTACAGATGAGGAGATCAAAGCAATCTATAGTCATATTAAAAAATTGCTCTAAATCATTAGTTATTAAAGAATTGCAAATTAAAGCTTCTCTGAAGTACCACCTCATACCTCTCAAACTGGCCAATATGACCAGAAAGGATAATGGTCATTGTTGGAAGGGTTGTGGGAAATCTGGGACACTATTACACTGTTGGTGGAACTGTAAACTCATCTAACCTTTCTGGAGAGAAATTTAGAACTACTCTCAAAGGGCACCGAAAATGTGCATACCCTTTGATCCAGCAATACCACTGCTGAAGAGATGATGAAAAAGGGTAAAAACATCACTTGTACAAAAATATTCACAGCAGCCCTGTTTGTGGTGGCAAAAAATTGGAAATCAAGTAAATGTCCTTCAACTGGGGAATGGCTTAGCAAACTGTGGTATATGGATGTCATGGAACACTATTGTTCTATTAGAAACCAGGAGGGATGAGAATTCAGGGAAGCCTGAAAGGATTTGCATAAACTGATGCTAAGTGAGATGAGCAGAACCAGAAAAAACACTGTACACCCTAACAGCAACATGGGAGTGATGTTCAACCTTGGAGGACTTGCTCATTCCATCAGTGCAACAATCAGGGACAATTTGGGGCTCTCTGCAATGGAGAATACCATCTGTATCCAGAGAAAGAACTGTGGAGTTTGAACAAAGACCAAGGACTATTAACTTGAATTTAGAAAAAAACCTGATATCTTATTGTTTGTTCTTGCTATCTCTTATATTTTATGTTTCTTCCTTAAGGATATGATTTCTCTCTCATCACATTCAATTTGGATCAACATATACCATGGAAACGATGTAAAGACTGGCAAATTGCCTACTCTGGGGGGGGTGGGGGGAGGGAAGTAAGATTAGGGGAAAAATTGTAAAACTCAAAATAAATAAAATCTTTAAGTACAAAAAAAGAAAATAAATGAGTGATATAAAAACTAGATACATGAATAAAACGTATTTTGAAAAATTTATGTTCATAAACAAATACAATATTTTAGCTGTGACCTAAGTAGGAAGAAATACCATAGGACTATCATTTTCCTAGACATGGACACACTGCAAGTGTGGATAGAACACCCTCCCTGAAATCAGGAGGACCTGAGTTCAAATTTGATCTCAAACACTTGATACTTACTAGCTGTGTAACCTTGGGCAAGTCACTTAATGACTTGAAACTTAAGACCCTGCTAACTCTTCTGGTTCCCATACCACACAATTGAAACACATTGAAATTTTCTTCTGTCAAATTCGTCACTTCTTTTTCAGACAAACTCCTATTTATTCAAATTTCTCATTCTGTACTTGCAAATGTGATTTTTTATTCAAGTGTAAGACTTTACCTCTATTGAATGTCATCTTATTAAATTTAACTTATTGTTATAATTTGTCAAAATCTTTGAATAATCTAATCTAGCATATTAGCTGTCCTTTCCAACTGTATCTAAAAATTTTATGTGTATGACATCTATGCTTTTATCCAAGTCACTGATAAAAATGTTTTCCAGACCTACTGAGTTCACACAACTAACAATATTAGTAAAAAATGAGATATAGGTTTGCTGCTCCACATTGTTCTTGTCCCTGGCTCCAGCTCCCTCTAATCTAAGGACTCTCCCTTTGCCCTGCCACTGCTACTAGTTTTAGTCCTTGAAGTACCTATCATAGTTCAAAAAATTTTCCCACCCCAATACAGCCTCCAAAAGTGGTACTGTATCTGGAACTATGTGACTCCCTAAGAAAGGTTTTCACAAATGTACATCTGTACATCCCCTTCGAATTCAAATCTGTGAAGTTCCTCTCCTTTTTTAGTTATCTATAACTTCTTTTAATTTTTATAAATTGTTTGCAAGATAATGAGGTTAAGTGACTTCGCCAAGATCATACAACTAGATAATTATTAAGTGAGGCTGGATTTGAACTCAGGTCCTCCTGACTCCAGGGCCAGTGCTATATCTACTGTGACACCTAACTGCCCCATCACTTCTTTTAAAAACCAAGTCCAGGGGCATAGCATGACTAGGTATATGATATGAACAGAATTGCTGAGTCAATTAGTATTTAGAACAAGGCAAGTTCTTCTCTTATCAATTAGTTGTGAGATTTCTTTGACAAGGTTAAGAATAGAAACAGGAAACTCATCTGTTGTGTCACATGTATTCCAGGCTAAGAGCTATGAAGGGTTAACACAGAAATAGTTATGTGCTTTAACAAGCAAGATGTGCTTCAGAGCTTAGACAAGGGAGTAGCTGCATGTCTGAGCTAAGGAGGTACATTCCCAGGCTCAGATAGATAGCACATTCTCAGACAATTACCTTCTGCACTTTATCAAATCACTGTTTGGTTCTCAAAACAATCTGCATTCTGTTTATCAAAACACTGTTTGGTTCTCAAAACAATCACCTAAGACATACACAAGGATATGCATGTGAAAAAAATGCTTGCTAAAACGCTTATGTAATTAGTTACGTAAATATAGAGTATAAAAGTATGTATCCTGTGATCAATAAACGAACCAGCTTATGCATCATATTGAGGTCGGCCTGAGTTCCCTCCTCCGGACTCAACACTCATCCAACCCTTCTGGAGAGCTATTTGGAACTATGCCCAAAGGGCAACAAAAATGTGCATACCCTTTGACCCAGCAATACCACTACTGGGTCTATACCCTGAAGAGATGAGGAAAAAGGGTAAAAAGATTACTGGTATAAAAATATTTATAGCAGCCCTGTTTGTGGTGGCAAAGAATTGGAAATCAAGTAAATGCCCTTCAATTGGGGAATGGCTTAGCAAACTGTGGTCTATTAGAAACCAGGAGGGATGGGATTTCAGGGAAGCATGGAGGGATTTGCATGAACTTATGCTGGGTGAGATGATCAGAACCAGAAAAACACTGTACACCCTAACAGCAACATGGGAGTGATGTTCAAACTTGAAGGACTTGCTCATTCCATCAGTACAACAATCAGGAACAATTTTGGGCTGACTGCAAAGGAGAGTGCCATCTGTATCCAGATAAGGAGCCACTGTGGAGTTTGAACAAAGTGCAAGGACTATTCCCTTTAATTTAGAAAAAAAAACGGACTTCCGGCCAAGATGGCGGAGAGAAGACAGGCACAGTTCTAGAGTCTCCTGATCTCTTCCCCATCTATCACATAAAACAAACCTCTTAGAGGAAGTCCAACCCACGGAACCCAGAGAGAAAAGCCAGGAGAAAGAGCATCTACCTCAGGATTTGTCTCCCACTGCAGCTTTGGTAAAATTCGGGCGGGTGAGTCTGGGCTCAGAGGGAGGATCAACCCCCTGATCAGCCAGATTAACAGCTCAATTGGAACCAGGAGTCTGAGGGCCCGAGAGCTGGACCTGCTGGATCAGCAGTGGGGCTGGACGACAGGGGCTTGGGTCTGCGGGGAAGCAGAAGCGCTGATGTTGGTGCTGTCCCCCTGGAGCTTGGGGACAGGGCTGCAGGGAGAGGGCTGGTGCAGGAGAGTTGCAGATGCCATCCCTGGGCTCCTCAGGTCTGAGAAACTCTGAGTCCAAGCCTCCATTGCACTGAGGCCTTCTTCCAAACAAACAATTGCAAACTACTTCTGCCTCAGGCCCAAGTGTTGGAGCCAAAGAACCAACCCAGCTGAGGAATCACCTCAGGCCAGGGTAAAGCCCACCACTGATTGAAGGCAAAAGAATTCAATAGTTCCAAATGCTCCCTTCGGGCAAAGGGAGAAGGCCTCTCAACCCAGGTCACAGACATTCCAGAGAGGGCAACCAGCACCTCCTACTGGCCAGCCAGAGAAACTGCACACAGTAAAACCTTTAGCAATCCCAAGCCCAGGTGAACCAGCACCCCCCAAGTCAAGGTCTTAGCATTATGAAGAAGGGTCAGCGGAAAGGTGGATCCATAGAAAAATTCCTGAAAGGGAAAGACCCCAACTCAGAGAGACCTGGAACCTCTGAGGAGAATACAATCTGGTCTCCAGCACAGAAAGACTACCTCAAAGAAATAAAGAAGGAGCTTAAAAATTTGGGAGAGACAATTAATACCTTGTAACAAGAAAACAAAACCTTAGAAAGTACAATTGTACAAACACAAAAGGAGAATAAATCTCTCAGATCATCAATTGGACAATTACAAAATGAGAATAATTCAGATCTTCAAATGGGTAAATGCAAAAAGAAATTATTTCTTTCAAAACCTCAATTGGTCAAATGGAAAGCTCTTTCAAAAGTAGAATTGACCAATTGGAAAAGGAGTTGCAAAAGGTTAATGAAGAAAACTCCTCCCCCCAAAAAAGAATGGAGTCGACAGAAACTAATGACTCCACGAGACAGCAAGAATCCGTTAAACAAAATCAAAAAATTGAAAAAATAGAAGCAAATGTAAAATACCTCATCAACAAAACCACTGACCTTGAGAATAGATCAAGGAGGGGCAATCTGAAAATTATAGGACTTCTGAAAACACTGAAGAGGAAAAAAAAGCCTGGACTTCATATTACAGGATCTAGTGGTGGAAAACTGCCCTGATATCATGGAATCGGAGGGCAAAGTAGTTATTGAAAGAGTACATCGATCCCCACCAGAAAAAAATCCTAAAATGAAAACACCAAGGAATGTTGTGATCAAACTGCAGAATTATCAGATAAAAGAGAAAATCCTGCAAGCAGCCAGAAAGAAACAATTTAAATATCAAGGAGCCATAGTAAGGATCATACATGACCTGACTGCATCAACATTAAGGGATCAAAGGGCCTGGAATGAGATATTTCGAAGAGCATGGGAGCTTGGAATGCAGCCAAGAATCTACTTTCCTCCAAAGCTGAGCCTTCTCTTCCAGAGAAAAAGATGGACGTTTAACAAAATGGAAGAATACCAAAAATTTCTGATGAAAAGACCAGAGCTAAACAGAAAATTTGGACATCAAACAGGAGGTTCAAGAGACACATGAAAAGGTAAAAAAAAGGGGGGGGGGCGGTAAAAGAAAAAAAATGCAATCCAGTAAGTTAGTTGAAACTGGCTATATCCCAGCATGGGGGTAAAAAAAAAATTCTCATAAACCTTGAGAAATGTAACTCTAACAGAGAGAATACACCTTGCCAGAAATGATGGACATTCATGACCTATCCATGAGACTACTATCTAATGGGATGTAACTGGCTTTAACCCCATTTGGGAGAAAGACTCTAATAACTCTCAGGAATTTTGACTCTATTCGATAGAATATACAGAACTAAAAGGGTCAGACACTCAAAATTTTCTATGACTTAGATAGAATGATCTAAAAAAAACCACTACCACCCTAAAAAGGGGGACAGGAAAGAGACAGGAGGACGGAGGGGATTGAATGGGGTAAATCTCATTACACTAAGAGGTACAAAAAACCTATGGTAATAGTGGGGAAGAAGGGAGCAGAGGAGAAACACCTGAATCTTCTCATCAGACTTGGCTTAAAGTCAACCTACACATACTCAGTTAATTTATAAAACATCTAACCTTTCAAGTATTAAAAGGGGAAAAGGGGAGGGGGGATGGAAAAAGGGAAGGGGAGTGGGGGAAATAAGAGGAAATAATAAAAGGAAGGAAAGGGAAAAGGGAAAAAGGGAAAGGGGAAAGAAAGGGGAGGTTGTGATATAGGAGGGTAAACACACTGAAGGGGTAGTTTTCAGAAACAAAAGACTGGGGAATATGGATGAAGGGGGGGGAAGGGGGAAAAATACAAACAGAGGGAAGATAGCACTGAGGGCAATAAAGAATTAGTAATCATAACCTTAAATGTGAATGGGATGAAGTCTCCCTTAAAGCGTAAGCAAATAGCAGAGTGGATTAAACACCAGAATCCTACAATATGCTGCTTACAAGAAACTCATTTGAAGCAGAGAGAGATATAGAGTAAAGGTAAAAGGTTGGAGCAAAATATATTTTGCCTCAGCTGAAGTAAAAAAAGCAGGGGTAGCAATACTTATCTCAGACAAAGCAGCAGCAAAAATAGATAGCCTTAAAAGAGATAAGGAAGGAAACTATATCCTCCTAAAAGGTACCATAGACAATAAAGTCATTTCAATATTGAATATATATGCACCCAGTGGGATAGCATCCAAATTCTTAGAGGAGAAGCTGAAAGAATTACAGGAAGACATAGATAGCAAAACTCTACTAGTGGGAGACCTCAACCTCCCGCTATCAGATCTAGACAAATCAAATCATAAAACAAACAAGAAAGAAATTAGGGAGGTAAACAGATTGTTAGAAAAATTAGATATGGTAGATTTATGGAGGAAACTGAATGGGTATAGAAAGGAATATACCTTTTTCTCTGCAGTACATGGAACTTATACAAAAATTGACCATGTACTAGGACATAAAAACCTAATGCTCAACTGCAGAAAGGCAGGAATAGTGAATACATCTTTCTCAGATCACAATGCAATAAAAGTCATATTCAATACTGGGCCAAGGAGATATAGACCCAGAATAAATTGGAAACTGAATAATCTCATTTTAAAAAATGAGTGGACCAAAATCAAATTATAATAAGAATTAACCATTTTATCATAGATAATGATAAGAAACAACATACCAAAACCAATGAGATTCATTCAAAGCAACTCTCAGGGGATACATTATAGCTCTAAATGCTTATATGAATAAATTGCAGAAAGAGGAAATCAATGAACTAAACATGCAACTAAAAAAATTAGAGAAAGAACAAATCAAAAATCCCCAATTAAGTACTAAATTAGAAATTCTAGAAATTAAAGGAGAAATTAATAAAATTGAAAGCAAAAAAACTATTGAATTAATAAATAAAACCAAAAGTTGCTATTATGAAAAAACCAATAAAATTGATAAACCTCTGGTCAATTTGATTAAAAAAAAAAAGAAGAAAACCAAATAGCCAGTATCATAAATGAAAAAGGTGAACTCACCACCAATGAGGAGGAAATTAAAGTAATAATTTGAAATTATTTTGCCCAACTCTATGCCAATAAATATGATAATCTAAGTGAAATGGATGAATATTTACAAAAATATAAGTTGCCCAGGTTAAACGAATAAATACCCAAACAACCCTATCTCAGAAAAAGAAATTCAACAAACCATTACTGAACTCCCTAAAAAAAAATATCCAGGGCCTGATGGATTCACAAGTGAATTCTACTAAACATTTAAGGAACAATTGGTTCCAATTCTATATAAACTCTTTGGAAAAATAGGGAAAGATGGAACTCTGCCTAACTCTTTCTATGAAACCAATATGGTGCTGTTACCTAAACCAGGAAGAGTTCAAACAGAGAAAGAAAATTATAGATCTATCTCCCTGATAAATATAGATGCAAAAATCCTAAATAAAATCTTAGCAAAACAATTACAAGTCATCACAAGGATAATACATTATGATCAAGTAGGATTTATTCCAGGAATGCAGGGTTGGTTCAATATTAGGAAAACTCTTAGTATACTCAATTATATCAACAACAAACCTATCAGAAATCATATGATCATATCAATAGATGCTGAAAAAGCTTTTGACAAAATACAGCATCCATTCCTATTAAAAACACTAGAGAGCGTAGGAAATAAAGGGACTTTTCCTTAAAATAATTAGCAGTATCTATCTGAAACCATCAACTAGCATTATACTCAATGGGGAGAGGCTAGAGGCATTCCCAATAAGATCAGGGGTGAAACAAGGGTGCCCACTAATACTACTACTATTCAATATTGTATTAGAAATGTTAGCATCAGCAATTAGAGAAGAAAAAGAAATTAAAGGAATTAGAATTGGGAAGGAAGAGACAAAACTCTCACTCTGCAGATGGCATGATGATCTACCTAGAGAATCCCAAGAAATCATCTAAAAAACTACTGGAAACAATTAGCAATTTTAGCAAAGTTGCAGGTTATAAAATAAACCCTCATAAATTCTCAACTTTTCTATATATGTCTAGCAAGAAACAGCAGGAAGAGCTAGAAAGAGAAATCCCATTCAAAGTAACCTCAGACAATTTAAAATATTTGGGAGTCTACTTGCCAAGACAGACTCAGAATCTTTTTGAAAACAATAATAAAACACTTCTCACACAAATTAAATTAGATTTAAATAACTGGGCAAATATCAACTGCTCATGGATAGGTAGAGCTAATATAATAAAAATGACAATTCTACCAAAACTAAACTATCTGTTTAGTGCCCTACCAATCAAAATTCCAAAAAATTACTTTAACAAGTTAGAAAAAATTGTAAGTAAATTCATATGGAGAAATAAAAAGTCACAAATTGCCAGTAGCTTAATGAAAAAAAGTGCAAAAGAAGGTGGCTTAGCCGTACCGATCTAAAATTATATTATAAAGCATCAGTCATGAAAACTGTTTGGTATTGGCTAAGAAATAGAGTGGTGGACTAGTGGAATAGACTAGGTGTAAAAGGAGGAGATGATTATAGTAAGCTCCTGTTTGATAAACCCAAAGAGTCTGGCCATTGGGATAAAAACTCCCTCTTTGATAAAAATTGCTGGGAAAATTGGAAGTTAGTATGGAAGAAACTTAGATCAGACCAACACCTCACACCCTTTACCAAGATAAGATCCAAATGCTTACAGGACATAGACAAAAAAAAAACAATACTATAAGCAAATTAGAAGATCAAGAACTATTCTACCTGTCAGATCTATAGAAAGGGGAACAGTTTATGACTAAGGAAGAGTTGGAGAATATCACCAAAAAACAATTAGATGATTTCGACTACATTAAATTAAAAAGCTTTTGCACAGATAAAACCAATGTAACCAAGATCAAAAGAAATGTGGTAAATTGGGAAACAATCTTTACAACTAATGATTCTGACAAAGGACTCATTTCTAAAATATACAGAGAACTGAGTCATATTTTCAAAACAAAAAAGCCATTCCCCAATTGACAAATGGTCAAAGGATAATGATCATTGTTGGAAGGGATGTGGGAAATCTGGGACACTATTACACTGTTGGTGGAGCTGTGAACTCATCCAACCCTTCTGAAGAGCTATTTGGAACTATGCCCAAAGGGCAACAAAAATGTGCATACCCTTTGACCCAGCAATACCACTACTGGGTCTATACCCTGAAGAGATGAGGAAAAAGGGTAAAAACATTACTTGTACAAAAATATTTACAGCAGCCCTGTTTGTGGTGGCTAAGAATTGGAAATCGAGTAAATGTTCTTCAATTGGGGAATGGCTTAGCAAACTGTGGTATATGTATGTCATGGAACACTATTGTGCTATTAGAAACCAGGAGGGACGGGATTTCAGGGAAACCTGGAGGGACTTGCATGAACTGATGCTGAGTGAGTTGAGCAGAACCAGAAAAACACTGTACACCCTAACAGCAACATGGGAGTGATGTTCAACCTTGAAGGACTCGCTCATTCCATCAGTGCAACAATTGGGAACAATTTTGGGCTGTCTGCAAAGGAGAGTACCATCTGTATCCAGATAAGGAGCTGTAGAGTATGAACAAAGTGCAAGGACTATTCCCTTTAATTTAGAAAACAAAACAGATAGCTTATTGTCTGATCTTGTTACCTCTTAGACCTCTTCTCTTTAAGGATATGATTTCTCTCTCATCACACCCAATTTGGAACAAGGTACAACATGGAAACAAAGTAAAGACTGACAGAGTGCTTTCTGTGGGGGGGGGGGGGGGGAAGCAAGATTGGGGGAAAAATGTAAAACTCAAATAATATCTTTAATAAAAATAAATTTTAAAAAAAAGGAAATAAAGGACAAACAAAAAAAAAGAATAAAACTCTTTCCTTAATGGTGCAGATCAAAATCTCTCACCAAAGAGGAGAAAATGCCATACCTATAGTCTTTGGAACTTTAGTTACATATGTATTCATTCAATTTTTTTTAAAAAATAAATTACTTGATGCATGTTTTTAACTACAAAAATAATAATTTAGAAAAAAACAGATATCTTATTGTCTGATCTTGTAAAACTCAAATAATAAAATTTAAATTTAAATAATAAAATAATAAAAATAAATTTTTAAAAAAAGAACAGAAAGAGGAGATTCTGGAGGGCCACACTAGGTTCTTCCTGAACCCACCCTATATAAGATTTGAGGACACTGGAGCCCAAAAAGGTCATTTGTTCAACAGGCAAGGCAGTAAATAACAAATACAGGATTTCATTCTAAGTCCTGTGGTAACAAATCAAGTACTCTCTTTGACATTTTCATCTTTCTGTCATCTATCATATACAATTAGATATGGCAAGTCCTTTTGAAACTACCTTCTCAATAGCTCTAACCATCCTTTCCACTTTATTCCCACTGCCAGCTCTTACTAAGACCCTCCTTACTATCTGACTAAACTATCAGAATAGCTTCCTAATAAGGCTCCCTAATAGACTCCACACTTGCCCTGCACAAATCTATAACTACTGCCAGACGAATCTTCCTTATTCAAAAATCTGGTCAAGTCACTCTTCTGTTCAAAAGCCTTCAATGGCTCCCTACTATCTACCAAATGAATTTCAACTTCCTCATTTTTTGAAATCCTTCATTATCTAGCAGCTTCACTGAACCTTTCTAACCGTATCTCATAATATAGATCCTTTACCATATATATTGTACTCTAGCAAAACTTTTAGTCAGAAAGTTTGGTGTGCACAGATAGCTCCTTTTTGACTATTGAATTTTTATCCCTCAAGTAAAATTCTATCTTCTTCATGAAGACATTTTAGATTCTTCATGCCAATAATGACCTTTCTTATTCAGTTTATAAATAGCACTTTAGCTTTGCACTTGTCCAATTCACTGAGATATTACTGAATATTATATACATATATTTCTTAGCTGCTATTAGATCCATGAGGGGAAGTGCCAGGTCTTACCTAAATCTTGTTGCTCTTTCAAGGCTTAGTACAGTGCTTTATGCTCACTGGGAACTTAATACTCGTTGAATTGAATAACTTAGTAAGCACTGTTTAAAAAAGAAAGAAAGAAAGAAAGAAAGAAAGAAAAAGAAAGAAAGAAAGAAAGAAAGAAAGAAAGAAAGAAAGAAAGAAAAGGAGAGTATTTCCTGAATCCTAACACTTATTATGCTTTGAAAATAAGGTATTAATATAAAAAATACAAGATAACCTGTAATGTTCAAAACTTCTATCTATATCAGTCATGAGGAAGCAATCAGTCACTCAATAAACATTTTTAAATACTTGCTGTGTCAGTCACTGTGCTAAGCTCTGAGGCAAAAGACAGTCCTTGCCCTCAAGGAATTAATCCGGAAAAAAATGAACGAAGATATTTGAATTAAAATATATCATCAATGTCATTCTTCCTATGATTGAGAAAGACGAAGAGTAATGTTTTCCTCATATAATGTCTCTTCTATTTCTATTTTTTTCTGAATTAAAATAGCCTGATCCCACTGCAAAAACTAAGTAGATATCTAATAGCTCAAAGTATGTGTCACCGGAGGCAGAGAGAACTGAATTGCTTGTTTATGAAGTACAGTAAGTCATGTATGTCTCCTGCATTTTCTGTTGGATTGAATACAGGCTGTCTTTGAAGTTAATGTTATGCATTTCTACGAAATTTGAGGCTTCCACCAAGACTGAGTTCAGGTTATATAAGTATGGATTAAAGCATAGATTGCTTGGCTATGGGTTATAATATCATGATATTTAGAAAAAGGAAATGACTGAACATGGAACCATGTAGGAAGAGACTGGAAAACATTCCATCTTTCCCCAAGATGCAAGCAAAAAGGGGGGGGGGGGTGTCTTTCTTGCTCTCTATTTAAAAAGGTTCTGGCAAAATAATACAAAAGTCAGGTGTATTTACAACTGATTAAAAGATTGGACCCAAAATGTAGCAACTAATTGCTGGGCCAATTTATTAGTCTGAACTAATAAGCAAATGTTTTCTTTAAGCTAAATACAAAAATTACAAAACACACCTTACTTTTCAAAAAAAAGTCAATAAAATCCTAGTTTTTTTCTATAATGATTGGCTTTTATAAATCACAATGAAAGCCACAAGCAGAAACCTAGTAAGTCAAGAGGATATATAAATTCTTAGGATACAGAATTTATCAATTCAGTCAAGCATTAAATATAATTTAAGGTACAAAAAACATCACTTGCCAGGGGAGAATTTTTCTATAACACACTAACAAAACACTGAAGAAATGGTTCTTACTGAAACCTGAAAACTGGTCCTTCCAACCCATTTCCCATTTATTTTAAGAACAATGTGATTGGGGGGCAGCTAGGTAGCACAGTGAATAGAGCACTGGCCCTGGAGTCAGGAGTACCTGAGTTCAAATCCAGCCTCAAGACACTTAATAATTACCTAGCTGAGTGGTCTTGGGCAAGCCACTTAACCCCATTTGCCTTGAAAAAAACAACAAAAAAAAAACCACCCTTAGCAAAAAAAAAAAAAAAGAACAATGTGATCTTGATAAACTATTCAACCCATTGGAGTCTGTGGGTTTATCACAATCATTCCTCTTTGAAATGATAGGATACTTCTATCAATCTCATTTCAACAACATTATCTCCCTAGAACTTTCTTAAATGTAGTTCTTTTACTAGAAAACAAATTGGATTTATATAAGAAAAGTGAGCTAAATATCCATTGATCGGGGCAGCTAGGTGGTACAATGGATAGAGCACTGGCCCTGGAGTCAGGAGTACCTGAGTTCAAATGTGACCTCAGACAATAATTACCTAGCTGTGTGGCCTTGGACAAGCCACTTAACCCCACTGCCTAGCAAAAACTTAAAAAAAAAAAGAATGTTAAATATCCATTGATCTAGAGATTCCAAAACTGGGACTATACCTCAAGGATGTTGCTGACCACAAGAAAAGACTCACATTACAAAAAAAAGAAACTTAGTTGTATTATTTTTTGATAACAGAACTCTAGAAATAAAATACTTGTGAAATAATTGGGGAAATGGTTGCATAAATTAGGCTATGTTAATATAATGGAAGATTATACCATAAGGAATTAAACAGGGTAAGACTTAATATGAAAGGATGTAAAGTTTAAAAAAAGAGCCAAAAACAACAAAACACATAGACCATAGCAATATAAATAGAAACATCACTAAGAGACCACAAATTTCAGATCATAAATTATAAATAATAATGAAGTGAAACATCCTTTCTATAATAAATCAGTAAGCTACTAAAGTAGAAAATGTCAGGTGATTTTGCTTAATTATTTTGGATAAATAGACTTTGTAAGGAGGATTGTTTCAATGTTTGTTGCAAAATGCCTTTTATATCTAAGAATGCATGAATACATTTAATTTTTTAGTAGGCTCTATCTTAAGTAAATAGTTCTATAAACATAAAATTTATTTTAGGAAAATAGTTGATCCAAAGTGAGGGAACAAGAAACATCCTAGGATACAAATGTTTGATTTTTGTTTAAGGGCAAAGGTAGCTTCCCAAAAACTAGGGGAAAAAAAGTAAAGAAAACTTGTACTAGAATTAAGAAGGACAGAATGCAATAGCTTCTGGAGTTCATCTTGTACCAATATAATTAGAGGATAGAGCAATCAGTTAGGGATGCCCTCTAACTGATCATTTTGGACAGTACCTAAACCTGCCCAACACCTGTCAGAAAGAGTCAGTTATACTGATGAAATTGAACTGATGAAATCAAACAAGGATTTAGGCAAGATGTAATTTCAAATAAAGCTTCATTAACTAAACTGTGCACCTGCAAATAGTTCATATAATCAGACATATTCCTCATCACATAGACAAATGATTCTCAGTAAATGGATAGGATAAATGTGGATGACTCAACCAAGAGGAAATAGGAAGCAAGATTTCAATTTGAAGATCAAAATTTAAAAGAGAGACACCCCCCCTATTAAATGCCCTTATACTTTTAATATAGTCAAATTTTTTAATTTGAAAAATGATTGATTGTAAACTCTGAGATCCCTTAATGCAACAAAAATTTATTAATCTTTCTGCTTGATTCTGCCTCTAGCATTCTGCCAAAGTAATATGTGGCATATACATGTGTTTACAAATATGTGTTTACAAATGTCAAGTTCTACTATACTGTCTTTAAGATAAGCATTATTCAGCATTACTTTATCAATCACAGTTCTCAAAAATGAGCAGTGATTCTGAAAAACAAAATGTTCCCTCTAATATTCCATGTCATTTCTAGTCAAATTCTCATATTTCTTCCTTCACACATGAAAATCAAATTTTTATCACTATGGAAACCTGGAGAGCATACAGCAAAGTCTGACAAAAACTCAGTGTCAACTATCTCATCCACAGTTTAAGAAATTCTAACTTTTGTGAACTACTGATGACTAAATATTATAGAATCATAAAATTTTAGGATTGGAAAAAACTTTAGAAATCATTGTCTTTCAACCTGACCTATATCGTCAGAGAAAGGACATTTATTATGTGTCAGTCACTGTGCTAAGTACTAGAAATAACAAGATAAATAAAGACAGTCTCACTCCTCTTAAAAAGTGTTCATTTTGATGGTGGAAGACAACATTATCAAAGGAGAAGTTAAAAGAGGGGAATGAAAGCGCAGAGTAAGCAGAAAAGTTGGGACTTTTGATGATGTGGTATTTCCAGAAAAGAACTAAGTAAGGGTGGAGTTGATCTCATGATGAGGAGGCAGCTGGAATGTTGGTGGGGCAGATCAGGGAAGTGGAGCAGTGTATCTGGGACTTCTAAGGATTTGGCAGTTCCTGGCAAGGATATTCACTTCCTTTAACCTATATTCCATTCCCTAGCTCCCTAGTATTTAATGGTGGCTCTGAGGAAGTCTTCTATCTAACTCTAGGCTAAACCTCTGTTTAACTCAGTTTTCTCATTTGTAAAATGGAAATTATAACAGCCCCTACATCCTAGGATTACTATGAGATTCTAACTAGCTAGAAGGAGAAACAGAAATATTAGAAGGACTAATAGTGGTTGTATTAATAGCAATAGTAGTACCAGTCAGCATTTGAGCACATCAAGAAACCATCTAGGGCTGGCCCATCCATCACTATAGTACATAAAAGATCAATTAATTTAGCAAAATAATATTGTTTTTGTGATATTTTCCATGCCATGAATACCATGAAATTTATCATAACATGCTTAAAACTTTAAGCATTTTAAAAAGATATTTATTTTACTAAATATTTCCCAATTACATTAAAATTTTTTTAACAATCATTCTTTTTTCTTTTTCTTAGGTTTTTGCAAGGCCATGGGATTAAGTGACTTGCCCGAGGTCAAACAACTAGGTAATTAGTAAGTATCTAAGGGCAAATTTGAACTCAGGTTTTTCCTTACTGCAAGGCCAGTGCTCTATTCACTGTGCCACCTAACTGTTCAGTCTTTAGAATCTTGATTATTTAGATTTGAAAATTTTCCAGTACAAGAGCTAGATGTTGCTAAACTGAATTGGTACTTTTTTTTCAGTAGTTTGATATCTTTCTTGTTAGAATGCTATAGTATAAATATCTCAAAGGACTTAAGAGATTTCCTTTGTTTCTATAGTAACCAAAGTCCTTTTCATTTTTTTTCTACCTCAAATTACTAAAAGTTGCCTTCATAGTTTATGAGTCATGGTCCTACATGTGCTGTGTTAAACTAAATAGTAGAGCAACCATTAAGCATGGGGGGAGGAGAGAGACATGAATAGATATTAGTATTTTAATTTTTAAAGTGATCTGCATTGGGGCAGCTGGGTGGCATAGTGGATAAAGCACCAGCCTTGGAGTCAGGAGTACCTGGGTTCAAATCAGGTCTCAGACACTTAATAATTACCTAGCTGTGTGGCCTCGGGCAAGCCACTTAACCCTGTTTGCCTTGCAAAAACCTAAAAAAATAAAAATAAAAAATAAAGTGATCTGCATGATTAAAAGAAAAAACAATAGGAAAAGGCAAGGTAGGTAGGAATACAGAGGTGGCTAATGAGATGATTTACTACTAAATATAAAATAACAAAGACTTTACAAAAAACACAATAAGAAAAAAGAATGCAATGGAATATATCTTTTTCACAATTTAAGATGCAAAAAATGTAAGAGCTGTACAGGATCTTAGAGGTCCAGTTCTTTGACAGATGAATGAATGAATGAAATGGTTTTGAGAACATTAAGTGCTTACTCTATGTGAAGTACTGTGAATAGCAGTGAAAAAACTATAGTGAAATAACTACAGAGCAGTGGATTATCCAAGGATACAAAACGTAACAGTCATGACTGTGGCAAAAACAGAACTAGAACAACCTAGGTCTACCAATCCAGAGCTCTTTTCAGTATATCATACTACTCCATTTTGTACTATAATTTCTTCTGAATATAAGCTTCTAAAAGGTCATGGACAAGACTGACAAAGGATGGACAGATAGGGACAGAATTGCAGTCTGGATCATTGTAGGGTAACCCATGTGAGATCCCAGATTCATTTTAGCTACATAAGCTAATCAAGGAAGAAGAATACCTGGTTTCTAAATTCTCATTTTGACTAGGATTAAAACACTAGACCTAAATTACTGCCAAGTCTCGTCTCAGTAGTGACTACAACTTCCATAGGTTTTTATCCCAAGACTTCTATACATATCCATGGTCAGTCAGTCTCATCCTTGACTCCTCATTGAGATCTTACCATTCTCTCTCCAAAACATCCTATTCACAAACCTCATAATCTCCCCCTCACCCTAGTTTAACCCCATTTCTCAATTGGACTACTGGAATAGTAGTCCTTTTAATCTTCTATAGAGCAGTCAAAGTGATTTTTGCTAAAATACACAGTACCTCCCCACTCAACAAATTCAAATGGCTCCTTATTGTTCCTTGAAACAAATGTCTTTATCTGTTGGGCAGTTAAAGCTCATCACAATCTCAACACTTCCTTTTTTTCAAGTCTTTTTACCTTTATTGTTCTCTTCATATTCTTCTACTAATCTAATCACTGCACCATGAACACACACACAACATATTATCTGCGGTCAGCTATCTTTTGTGGCTTCTCCTCCATGCTTAAAATTTGCTTTCTCTGCACCTATACTTATGAAATCTCTCATTTTCTTCAACATTCAGTCCAAAGGTTCCCTTCTTCATGAAAACTTTCTTGGTCTCACTTCTACTGGTTGCTATGCCCTTCCCCCCAAACTGTTATATAAATTCTACACATTCTTATATGCATACAATAGCTCTTAGAAAGTAACCTCCAGAGAGCAGAGACAAGCCCATTTTATCTTTGTTTCCCCAGCAATTAGCAAAGGACCAGGCAACTGCAAGTGTATAATGAATACTTCTTTTTGTTTGGGGTTTTTTTTTTTATGTTTTTTGCAAGGCAAATGGAGTTAAGTGGCTTGCCCAAGGCCACACAGCTAGGTAATTAAGTGTGAGGCCATATTTGAACCCAGGTACTCCTGACTCCAGGGCCAGTGCTTTATCCACTACACCACCTAGCTGCCCCTATGAATACTTCTTGATTAATAATGTCAACTTGAATAGTATTTGACTAATAGGAGACCACTGGTGACCTCAGAAAGTAGTTCCTATGGAATAAAAGAACAAGTTAGACTACTGGGTGAAAGGTAAATAGTAGTATTAAAAAAAATCAAGAGGCACAAGTTACCCATGAGTTTAGTCACAGAGGACTAAAAGGAAGTCTAATGTTTAATGCACATTTGTTATTAGATATTCAAATATTTGTTTGTTGAAAGGAATTATCCTACAAATCCTCAAAAGAATAGAAATGGCACTGATTTTAGAAGTAGTGAAAAAAAAGTAGGTAATAGAAATAATTTGCCTTTTTTGAAGTGCAGGGAGGAAACATCTTGAGCCCTGGCCATTCTTAGATAGTACTCATTCATCTATTTCTTGACAGTCCTTCTACCACCTCTCCACCCCCACTCCATCAATCATTTCTATTAATCTCATCCTAGGACTTCTTTTGCTGTCCTTAGAATTTAATAGCCAGCCTGAGCTTAATCCAAGTACTGCTCTAGACACTATTCACAGGCTACAACTTTGCTTCCTTCTAAATAGTCTATTTAGAATAGTTGGTTGATGAGTTCCCCACTATTCACACACAACTCAAATCCAGCGTGAAGGCATTATACTAAAAATTGGGGATAGTAAGAAAGGGAAAAAACACAAAAGCAGTCCCCACAATGGAAGATTTTACATTCCACTATGGAAAAAACAACATAAACCCTGATGAGTAAATTAAAAAAAAAAAAACAACTATTGTGACATCTGGAGTATAGAACACCAAAAATTCTTAGAGGAGGAAGAAAAGAATGGAAATCAAGAAAGATTTTGTGTTTTTTACTACTACACTTTGACCAACACATGAAGGAAGATAAGGAATTCAAAAGGTACAACACAGACACTTCAAAAATAGAAGACTCTCCCTAAGGAAAAAATCTCCAAGACCAGAAGATTCACAAGTGAATTCTACCAAATATTTAAAGAACAATTAAATTCAATATTATTTAAGCTATTTAGAAAAATAGGCAATAAAGGAATTCTGATGAATTACTTTTATGATACAAATACAGTGCTAATACCTAAACCAGAAAGAGCAGAAAAAAAAGAAAATTTTTTTTACTTTTTATTCCCTAAGGATTATTAATACAAAAATTTTAAATAAAATACTAGCAAGGAGTTGCAGCAATACATCACAAAGATCATACATTATTATTTCAATAATAACACCAAAAATAATGATTATCTCAACAAGATGCAGAGAAAGGTTTTGATAAAATACAAGACTCATTCCTTTCAAAAATACTAGAAAGAATAATAATAAATGGAGCTTTCCTTAAAATGATAAGTAGTATTTATCTAAATCATCTGTAAGCATTATCTGTAATAGGGATAAGTTAGAAGCCTTTCTAGTAAGATCGGGGTGAAGCAAAAATGCCCATTATCATCACTTTTAGTCAACATTATGCTAGAAATATTAGCTTTAGCAATAAGGGAAGAAAAAGAAATCTAATTTGGAGGTATTACAATAGGCAATGAAGAAACAAAAATTATCATTCCTTGTAATGATATGATGAAGAATCCTAGAAAATCAACTAAAAACTACTTGAAACAAGTAACAATTTTAGCAAAGTTACAAGCTATAAAATAGAACCACATAAATCATCAGAATGCCAATATTATTGAATAGCAAGAGACAAAAAAAGAGAAACTCCATTTAAAATAACCATAGACCAAATAAAATACTTGGGAGGTCACCTGCCAAGTCAAATTTATATAAGACTTTACACACAGAGTTAGATCTGAACAACTGGAAAAATAATAATAGCTCATGAGTAGGCCAAAAGGACATAAAATTAAAATAAATACCTAAGTAGATATACTTATTCAGTGTCTTATCAATCAAGCTACCAAAATTAGTTTTTATAGAATTAGAAAAAATAATAGCAAAATTCATCTAGAAGAACAAAAATCAAAAATACCAAGGGAATTAATGTAAAAAAAAATATCAAGTAAGGTAGCCTAACTGTACCAGATCTTAAATAATATTGTGGATCAGTGGCATAGATTGATTACATAATACACAATAGATAATGACCACACTAATCTAGTAGGAGACAAATCCAAAGACCCAAGCTTTCAGGACAAGAATTCATTATTTGACAAAATCTTTTGGGAAAATTCAAAAACATTATGGCAGAAACTAGGTATAAAGCAACATTTTACACTGCTCACCAAGATAAGATCAAAATGGGTACATAAAGGATGATACCATAAGCAAATCAGGGGAGCATGGAATTACTTCCTTGTCAGATCTATGGATAAGAAAAGAATTTATGACAAACAAGAGAAAGAGAGCATTTTAAGATGTAATATGTAAAATTTTGATTATATTAAATTAAAAAGGATTTAAACAAAACTATGCAACCAAGAAAACAGAAAGCTGCGGCGGGTGGGGGGGGCAGAGAGAAAGGCAGGGAACTCACAGCAACCTTCTCTAAAAATTTCTCAAACATAGACTACTGAGTCAAGTTTAAAAAATATATCATTCACCAATTAATGAAGAAATTGAAGCTATTTATAACTGTATAAAATAATGTAAATCTGGGGTAGCTAGGTGGTACAGTGGATAGAGCACCAATCCTGTAGCCAGGAAGACCTGAGTTCAAATCAGACCTCAGAAACTTAATAATTACCTAGCTGTGTAACCTTGGGCAAGTCACTTAATCCCCACTGCCTTGCAAAAACCAAAAAAAAAAAAAAAAAAACCCCAAAAAAACCTCTAAATCAAAACTGACTAGAGAAATACAAATTAAAATAATTCTTTTATTATGTTGCTTTATACCTAGTTTCTGCCATAATGTTTTTGAATTTTCCCAAAAGATTTTGTCAAATAATGAATTCTTGTCCTGAAAGCTTGGGTCTTTGGATTTGTCTAATACTAGATTAGTATGGTCATTATTGTGTATTATTGAAGGAGATATAGAAAAACTGGGACACTAATGCATTGTTGATGGAATTGTGAACAGATCAAACTATTCTAGAGAGCAATTTAGAACTTATGCCCATAGAGTTACAAAACTGCTTAATATCCTCTGATGTTGCTCGAGCAATATCACTACAAAGTCTGTATTCCAAAGAGATTTAAAAAAAAAAAGGAAAAGGAGCTATATGCACAAACATATTTAAAGTAGTTATTTTTGTGGTGATAAAGAATAAAACATTACAGGGAAATTCCAACTGGGAAATGGCTAAAAAATTTGTGATATATTAATGTATTAGGATGCCTATTGCGTTATAAGAAATTATGAACAGAATGCTTGCAGAAAAACCTGGAAAGAGGAAAGACAACACATATGTAAACCATAAAGTTACTTGCTTTCTCTGGTAAGAAGGAAGGAGAGAATTTAGAATTCAAATTTCAAAAAAAAATGAATGTTAAAAATTGTTTTTACATGGAATTGGAAAAAAAGAAAAGAGAAAAAATTCCCTCCGATATAGAAAGATAGAAGATGGTTCCCCCTTTCTTCTTTGTTAGAATCGTTTGTCTTTTCAAATACCATTCTTAAGAACATCCGATCCAACCTTTCTGGAGAGCAGTCTGAAACTATGCCCAAAGGGCAACAAAATTGTACATACTCTTTGATCTAGTAATACCATTACTGGGTCTATACCCTGAAGAGATGATGAAAAAGGGCAAAAACATCCCTTATACAAAAATATTCATACAGCCCTGTTTGTGGTGGCAAAGAATTGGAAATCAAGTAAATGTCCTTCATTTGGGGAATGGCTTAGCAAACTGAGGTATATGTATATTCATGGAACATTACTGTTCTATTAGAAACCAGGAGGGATGGGAATTCAAGGAAGCCTGGAGGGATTTGCATGAACTGATGCTGAGTGAGATGAGCAGAACCAGAAAAGCACTACTCCCTATCAGCAACATGGAGGCGATGATCAACCTTGATGGACATGCTCATTCCATCAGTGCAATAATCAGGGACAATTTTGGGCTGTCTGCAATGGAGAATACCATCTGTATCCAGAGAAAGAACTGTGCAGTTTGAACAAAGACCAAGAACTATTACTTTTAATTTAGAAAAAAACTGATATCCTATTGTCTAATCTTGCTATCTCTTATACTTTATGTTTCTTCCTTAAGGATATGATTTCTCTCTCATCACACTCAATTTGGATCAGTCATGGAAACAATGTAAAGACTGACAAATTGCCTTCTGTGGGGGGTGGGGGTGGGGTGGGGGAGGGAAGTAAGATTAGGGGAAAAATTGTAAAACTCAAAATAAATAAAATCTTAAAAAAAAAAATCCTATCCTTATAATAGGGCCAATATCCTCTGCAGAAGTTTAGTTAGTGAGATCCTATCTAGTCTTTCACTGAACCCCTTGAAATCTATAATCTCAAAGTCTAGTATGCATATCAGACCATGTTCAGTTTCTCTCTTCTTTATCATAAATTCTAAGATGGAGGAGTCACTTCTCTTACAAGGCTCCTATCAATTCCTTCCTGGATTTGGAAGGCAACCAATTCCTTCCTGATGATGGCAACCAGCTCCTAAATAATAACTTCCTTTATTACTTTCTCTACTTTTTTGAAGAATAAACTCTTCATTAATATAAGTCAATTTCTTAGCTCTGCAAAAAGAGAGTTTCAGCAAATGTCTGGAAACAAAGTCCCATAACTACTATATCATATCATATCATATCAGGATAGTCTGAATTATAGCTCTTGAAATTTTAAATTAAAATTTCAAATTAATATAGTTGCCATATTTCTGGGATTAAAATTTCAAACAAAGTTAGCAAAAAATTCAATTCAATAAGCATTTAAGTGTCTAAGCTAAAAAAAAAATCAGTGTCCTAGGTGCTGAGATAATCCTTAGGCAAAAATTATATTAAATATACAATCTTTCTTTGAGATTAAAACTGTCCCAGAAAATAGAACACACAGCAGATGCTTTAGGGTTTTTTCAGACTTAGAACAGGCTGTTTTAGAAGCTTGTCTACGAATTAACCAGGCCTTTCCCTGCTTGATAGCCCCTTCCTCCTGCCCTGCCACTTTTTTATCTAGAATCTTCTAAATCTGAAAACTTGCCAAATCTTCTAAATCTGGAAAACTAGTTTCCAAGTTGATTGTAACCTCAGGAGTTAAGAAACCAATTTAACAAGCTTAAATAGGACCCCTTTCTCTGCCTGCAAAGCAAATGAGCTGCTCCTGATCATCAGGAGTCTAAGCAAAATCTTGGACATAGGCTACCTTTTCTCATCATAGCCAGAAAATACTATCTCTGTTCAAATCTCTTTTTTGATTATATCTCTTATTCTCCCCATTCATTCCCCTTTGGAAGTATCACACCTGGAATATGTGTGCATATGTGAAGGCTACCTTCACTACCACAATCTCCTTCACTTCCTTCCCCTAGGTGCTTCTTTCTTGTCTGCTTTCAAAAATTTAAAACAAGAAACTATGAATTGAGTAGCTTGTCTTTCTTTTAGTCCCAGCAATCATAAATATATATTGCATATAGCTTGGTAAATCAATGTTCTTAGTAAAGTAATAATCAAAAAATAGATTAGTCTATTCTGCATGATTTCTTTTTAGCAACATAAGCTTCTTTCTAATACTGCTGGCAATTATGCCCACCTAAATGAGAATCATTCAAACCCATTGGTTGAATATCAGGGATCAATATTGGGGCAAAGCACACCACATTTTCCAGTATCTGTGGCTAAGGTTAAAGACTATAAATACTGAGAAAATCTGAAAGATCCAGATGAAAAGATAAAGTATGTATTGGGAAAAATAAACCTTTCAGTTAGTGAGCAATAATAAAAAGTGAATAGGCTAATCACCAAAATAACTATCCAACAGAATTTTTGGACTCTCATTTATGAGGAGCATAATATCTTTTCCTGAAAAAAAGATGTGTGAAGGAACAGTATTGTAAGCAAAGTACTCTGTAAATCTTAAAATAGAAATTATCTTAATGATATCAATTTTTAAAATCAATCATGTTTTCCCACTTAATTTTCAATAAAGCTTAACTTTTAAAGTTTTAGTGTAAAGTTTTTTCTTCACTATTTTTGTCAAGTAATTACTATATTCCAGTACTTCAGGGATTGGTTTTATCATTGATTTGTATGTTCCTTTTTCTATATCTGAGAATTAGTTTCTGTGTCCAAAAAAGCCATCACCTGGTAATGACCTTTCTGAATTTAACCAGACTAGTCTACAGAAAAAAAGACACAATTCATTGTAAGCTTTTTTTTTAGTTTAATAGGTTTGCCAGTTACTTCTACCTCAAAATGGTAAGATTTCAATGGAGAATGAAGAGGTTAGTGTCACTTAAAGAAGCTTGGTTTTTTTATTTTGTAGGTATGAGAAGTTCCTTCTTCCAAAAACATCAGCAGCATTAAGTGGTCTGCCCAGCTAACTCAGCCATTAGGGAGTTGCAGGACTGAAACTGGACTTTCTGACTCGGAAACCATCTATCCATATGTCATATTACATCTCAAAGAGAACTGATATTTAAAATAATAAACAAGAGGAACTGTCTATTTAAATAAATATCTTGTAGTTCACTATTTGAAAAAACCCTTTACAAAGTAAAGAATTATTTTATAATAAGTTATTACTCAAATGTACACACTTTATATTTCTATGCATGAATTTTCTTAAAAGAAACAACTAAAGGTAATTTAGGATAATGATTTAGTTAATAGTGGAAAACTAAGAGTTACTAAAGATTTCTATCATATGAACTAAGTGGTTTATGTAGAAGAGGTCTGCTGATCACTACATGTGACTGCTAATTAGATCATAAGATACTAGATTAAAAAAGACTAAAATCTTTCTGTTTATAAATACTTACCCCAGGTGGTACTGAGGATTTTTTCTTTTTAAATCCAGTATGATCTTGATGTTGTAATTTTTATGGACTTGTTACCTCTTTCATGTTTTCATACATTAATACAATTTCCATATATTATTACTATCACTATAAAATTTTTGACAACACCTATCTGAGGTGCAATAGATTTTAGGCAAATCTTGTAGAATTTTGTAAAACATTTCATTACAGAAACAATCCCACAATACAAAAACTTTATTATATTGTGATTTGCTTAGGTATAGAACAGAAGAAAATAGAGAAGGGTGAAGTGATTTCAAACAAATTATAAAGATGTAAATATTTCTTAATTCAAATATTAATGGACTGATATCTCTGTAGCAATTTACTAATAAAATCTATATTGTCCTTCCCTTATAACATCTTTTGAGGAATAGAGTGCAAGCACTAATATACTCATTTTGGAAAGAAGAAAACTGAGATTCAAATAAGTCTATGACACAATAATAATGATCACATTACTAGAAAATGTCTGAGACAAAATGTTATGATCAGATCTTCCAAAATCCATTTCCTATTAGGAAAACAAGGTTGTTGTGGTTGTTTTAAAGTAGGCACAAAGAACTATCATCTATGATTGCCACCATTTGGAGAAAGATAAATGAAGCCCAAATTTAAAACTTGTCAGACTTGATATAATTCTAAACTATTAGGACAACATCATCTTTGCAAATTGGAAAGTCATTTTTAAGCTTTGAAAAGTTCAGTGTTTTATAATTCTTTGGGTCTGTTCATTATTAAATATTCAATCATAGTAACAGAATTTCACTTTGTTTTAACTAAATTCAATTTCTAGGGAAAAGTAAAAGTAAAAAGGATGCTAAAGATATCTACAAGAGAGTGGAGAGAAAAAAGGAATTGTCATTATTAGTCTATTTCCATTTTTCTAAAGATTTCTGATTATTAAAAAGAAACTCTAAAAGAAACATTCTATGAATGAGGAGAGAGCTGAAGCATTAATAGTTTGGGGAAAGGAGAATAATGAATTCTAGCAAACACCTGGCTTTAAAATCTTATGGGGGAAAGACTTCTAAATTTAGATTTCTTAAAAATGTAATTAAGTATAGTAGGAAAAGTAATGAATTTAAAATCAGAAGACCTAGATTCAATTCCTAATTTTTCCTCTTAGTTCTTAGTCCTTAGACTTTGGTCTCAGTCTATTTATAATCAAAATGAGTAGGCTGGAGTAGGTGATCTCTAGGACTCCTTTCACATTTAAATCTATTTTATATAGTTACTGTTAAGGGATAACTAAATGATGGTAAGAAGGCAAGGTGCAGAGATAATATTATTGAAACAAGAACTTATTTTTCAAATAGGAAGAAGTCAATGCTAAGCCAGAGAATAGGTAAGAAGCATTGGTATCTGAAAATTATTGTTGAATTATATGGCATTCTTAATAAAAAATCTACTAAACAGACTTTTCCCAAAAGCACACAAAATAACTGGAAATAAAGTTCACTTTCTTGGAACCCCACATCCTAGTTCCCTTAAAGAGGAAATTCATCTTAAAAAAAAAAACAGCAGTGATGTGACCAGAATCTTATCACTGCCTCTTTTTTATTCATTTTCTCTATTCAAAACAGAACTCAAGTAAAGGAAACTCCAATCTTGTCTTCCCCTTTTGCTATACACATTGACAATAAAGTGGACACTTGCATTCCAGAGGTAGCTCAGTATTTGAGAGGCTCCAAAAGAAAGTATGGGAGAGAAGAGGTATTGGATTGACTACCAAACTGAAGGTCTACAGAGCCATTGTGCTAACCTCATTGCTATATGTCTGTCAAACTTGAACAGTCTACCAGCGCTATGTCAGGAAATTGAATCACTTCCATTTAATTTGTCTTAGGAAGATCATGAAGATCACCTGGCCAGAGAAGATACCTGACAATGAGGTACTTTCTTGAGCTAAATTGCCTAGCATTCCAACATTACTACAGAGAGTGCAACTGCAATGGGCTGGACATGTTGTTAGAATGCCAGACATACACTTGCCAAAAAAACTATTTAATGGAGAATTCACACAGGGCAAGCGCTCACAAGGGTTTCAGAAGAAATGATATCGAGACACCTTGAAGGTCTTATTGAAGAACTTTAGAATTGATTGTACAACTTGGGAGACACTGGCACAGGACCACCCAGCGTGGTGTGCTCTTCTCAGTGAGGGGGCTGCACTCCATGAGGAAGGCAGAACTGAAGTAGCTCAAAGGAAATGTGACATCTATAAGTTTAGAGCACCCACCCTGGATGTTCACATTTTATGCCCAACCTGTGGTACAGCATTCCAAGCACATTTTGGTCTGATCAGCCATAGTAGGACACACTGAAATTTGTCTCAAATATAATGATGTCATTTTGGTCTTCTTCGATAACAAAGGCAAAGAACCAACCAACCAAAGTTTCTCCAAATTCAATCCAAGCAGTTACACTATGCTTTGCAATACACTCTTCCATTAAGTAGCACTGGCCTCCTATCTGTTCCATGAAGATTCCATGAACAAATTTCATCTCTGGATTCCAGGCATGTGTTCTGGCTATTTCCCATGCCTGGAATACTCTCTCTTCTCATCTCTAACTCTTGATTTCCCTGACTTCCTTCAAGTGACTTCTAAAATCCATCTTCTACAGCAAGTTCTGTCCCAACCCCTCTTAATTCAAGTGTCTTCTATTAGTTATTTCTTTTTTAACCTATATATAGCTTGTTTGTACATATATTTGCTTGATTTCTCTTTCTCCCCTTCCCCTAATTAGATTGTGAGTTTCTTGAGGGCATAATTTGTCTTTTGCCTTAGACCTAGAGCTTACCACATGGTACTTACTACATTGTGCTTGGCACATGGTAGTCACTTTAATAAACATTCACTGATTAACTCTAACATTAGAATAAGGCTGGTCCATGGTGATAAAGTAAAATGAAAAAGAACTGGAAAGATACCACAGGACAAGGCCAATAATTAAGTCAAGACTAGAGAATAAAGTTATGGCAAGAAGTAAATGGTATTTTAGATAAGATTCAAGGGAGTCACCAAGAACAGAACCAGAAAGCAGGGATGAAGCTTCATCTGAGACTGAAGATGCTTCGTCTCCTACCTTGTTTTATATAATCTGCCAGTTATAAAATAACATAAGAAAAGAAAGAAGTCCTGGACCCATTTTCTATAGTTCATTGACAAAAAGTCAGAAGCTTCTAGTTGAATTATTTATAAGATTAGAATTATTTTTTCTAATAGTCTAAAAATATTTATAAGATAGAATCATTTTTCTAATATTCTAAAAACAGTTTTCTGAAATTACATCAATTTTCATATATTTAATGCCATATATAAATTACATGGATAACAATTTATGTTTTTATAATAGTTAATACAGGAGAAAGACCAATATTATAAGTATGGACATTACTTAAGTAAATGTACTTTATTTGTTATATTTTCATTTAATAATATTCTTAATAGATAAATATATGTTATTCTATCCATGCTTTTTTTTAACAAGAGACCTGAGGTTAAGTGAATATACTAATTTTGATTATCAAGTATGACTTAAGATTTGTCCCTGCATATTAGCTTTTTCAATCTGATCATTATTTTTAAAAATACTTATTCACCATAATACATTGAGTGAAAAATTACGAAAAAGTTGCAAAATTTTTTATTGACTATAGGTTTCTGACTTTTATTCATTTTTTTAGTTTTTTTTTTTGCAAGGCAACGGGGTTAAGTGACTTGCCCAAGGCCACACAGCTAGGTAATTATTAAGTGACTGAGGCCAGATTTGAACTCAGGCACCTGACTCCAGGGTGGGTGCTCTATCCACTGCATCATGTAGCTGCCCCTATTCATTCTTCTTTAGGGCTTTAATATTATTATAACACCCAAAGACTTTTAATTTGGTGTAGTATGCAACACTGACTTCATTTTAGTATGCCAGTGAAGCCTGGATGATAGACACCATGCCAGAAAACTGACCCTCTTCCATTTGACTTGTCTTAGCAAGATAAGGGCCAAATTCCTCTCTAAAGCTGAACTGCCTAGCATTCAAACTCTTTCAGAGAGCACAATTCTAATGGGCTTAACCACATAGCCTCAATGTCAATACCTAAAAGATGACTGTATGGAGTACTTATATGAGGTTCAAATGAAGTTCAGATTAAGGCATAAAAGAACACTCTCAAGGTATCTCTGAAGAACTAGAATATCAATTGTGGGTTATGGAAGACATTGGCATAGGACCACCCAGAAAGGCAAATCTAGCGACATCTCCATTACAAATATTAAAATGGATTATTTGTGCTAGACCTGAGATCAATTTATATTGGACTGATCAGTCACAGTCAAATACACTGTACTTTGACTCCAATATTGTGATGTTATTGGTCCTCTTCCAGTATGAAGGATAAACTTCATAACCCACAGCCAAAACTATATGGTCACATTCCCATAACTTTTCAGGTGAATTAATGCTTGTGGTTTAATAAAAATAGTCTAACTAGTTACAGATATGCATATTTTAATGATTCTTTTATACTTTTCACATGTGATTGCATCTTTTAAAACTGTTTTACATATTTGCCATATATGAATGATTGATCTTGTCTCTGGTCTATCATAAAAGTAGCTGTAAGAGTATTTTTTAATCCAATTAGCAAATAGAGAGTTTGTTTCTTGTACTTTGTACTATAGTTTTCTTTATTGCCTCTTTTTTTACATATCATCAAGAAAATAGTCTCTGATGAGTTATATTCAACACATAGTAAGGTGTAAAAATAAAAACTTATTGAATTAACTGTCAGAAAATGTCATCCTATATTACTAATAATCATTATTTTTTATTAATTTCACATTTATATAATGCTTCAGTTTACAAAGGGTTTTCCTTACAAAAACACTATGGGTTGGAAGGTAAAAAACTTAGTTTTACAAAAGAGAATTTTTCAATTGATTGTTTCTCATTGTTGGTAGGAAGCCAACTGAAGTCTGTCAGATCCTAGATTTGGATCCTAGATTTGGAACTGGAAGGACTATCTTAGATATTGTCTCATCTATATAATCTCATCTTCTAGAAGAGGAAACTAAGGCCCAGAGAGTTTAAATGTCCAAGATCACACAGGTTGTCAAGGATAGTGCTGGAATTTGAACCTAGAATCTCTGACTACAAATTCAAGAATCTTTCCATTATACAAGCTATCCCTCAAATGGATTCAAAAACTTTTTCCAATTCTTTCTAGTCTTGATGTTCAATCATCTTATTCTTCAACATTAGAAATATTTCACAATATTATAACTTTGCATTCTATAAGGAACAGTTCACAAAAACTAAACAATAATAACATAAGTGCTGAAAGTTACATAAATTAATAATTTTAAAACTTCTGATCAAATTTACTGTGTGCCCCAGTTGCCAATCTGTGTAATAGGATTTCCTCATAGCACTTTCCTTCCATTTAGAAGGAGCAACTTTCATTGCCAATCCAGAAAGCATTGAAGTATTCATTAAATGCTAAACAGTGTGCTAGGAACTTTTGATATAAAAACCAAAAATTAGCTCTTGCCCTATTCAGGCATATAAAATGAACTGAAGGTTTATATACATCATGGAAGATAATTATTATGTAGATGATTATTTGTTGGAAACAATCCTTAAAAAGATTATAGATAACAAGAAAGACTTAATCAATAAATAATTATTTAATATTTACTATGGAACTACTCACAAAAATGATTGTCCAACTAGAGCAAATAATACTCTATGATTCTGTGGTTAAAAGAGTGGTAAGAAATGTTGGTTTATATAAAATATGACACTACAAAGATGATGTGTAAATACCAGGTGTGAATGACTACAAAAACTGGAATCCTAATGTATTGGGATAGCTATAAGGTCTTGTTCTGATGGTATCCCAAATATAGTCTTCTTGGGTATACTACCCTCCTGGTACTTCAACTTTAATACTACTCAAAAGATGTAATTTCCAAAGTAGCAAAATGTATTTGCACTAAAAAAAAAAAATCACAGCAGGGGCAGCTGGATAGAGCACTGGCCCTGGAGTCAGAAGGACTTGAGTTCAAATCTGGCATAAATATCTAACTCTATGACCTTAGTAAAGTCACTTCAACCTTAACACTTCCTTGCCAAAAAAAAAAAAAGTTGAATTTTATTTTTATATCATATTAACTTCTGAATTTACTCCCACATCACCACACTCTCCAGGGAATGTTCCCTTGTAACAAAAATTAAAGAAAAGAAAGTTCTGTAAAAATCAACCAATATATCAACTGTGCCTCAAAGCATATAAACATTCAAACTCATAGTATTTTTCACTCTTCAAAAAGAGGAAATGGGCTTATTTTTCACTTCTCTGGATTCAAATTTGGTCATTGTAATTACAGAATATACCATTTCATTGTATTTATACTTTTGTGGTTATTGTATATATATTATCTGCTTACTTCACTCTATAGTAGTTTACATAAGTCTTCCCAAGAGTCTCAGAATTCCTCATATTCATCATTTCTTACTTGCGCAATAATATTCCATTATTCATCCACCACAGTTTTAGCTATTCCCTAAGGGACCTCCTTTGTTTCTAGTTTGTTGCTATCAAAAGAAATGCTTCTATTAGTATTTGGATATATGTAGATTTTTTTTGTCTTTGATCACCTTTAAGATATCCATTAGGAATTTAATTTAGCTAGAGGCTGATCTAAATAGGATTCTTTCATCAACTACTTTCCAGTTTTCACAGAAATTTTTTTAATATAAGGAATTTTTAGGGAATGCAGAGGAAATTTATAATTTATGTTTTCAAGTTATTTGAGCACTGAATTCTCTTAGTTTAATTGTTTCTGATTCTCAATTAGTCTTTTCCAAAGATCACATTTTTTATTCATTTAATCAGAACCAAGTAGTTTTGGTAATTACTGTTTTTATACTATAGTTTGAGATCTGAAAGTGCAATTCTTTCTTCTATTCTACTTTTTTTCTCCTCTACATTATGACCTTCTTATTCCTCCAATTGACATTTTTTATTATTTGCCTAAAACTATAAAGAACTCCCCACTTTGATGTTTTGGCTTAACAAAATCTTTGAATTTATTTAGGCAGTATTATCATCTTTATTTTATTAGTATGTCAACCATGAACAATAAATATCCCTCTAATTATTTGCTATTCTTTATATAGAACTATTACATAGTTAAATTTACAATTGTATTTATGTCATGGGTATGCCATGATAATGATTAAGAGGGTTTTTTTGCATTTTGCAGTTGAATTGAATGGGATTTCTCTATTATTCCCTCCGAGTTTTTGTTATTTCTAATAGAAATGATTGATGATTCTTATGGATTTATTTTGTATCTTGTGTCTTCACTGAAGTAACTATTTCAATCAATTTTCTTCCTGTATTGTAAAGAATATTTTGGATTTATAGTTAAATAATTCCTAAATATTTCTTGGTAGGCTGACTCCAAGTATTTTATATATTTTATACTAATTCTTAATGAAATTTATTTTTTGCATCCTCATGCCTTTTTTTAAAATATTGAACAAACCAGTATTGAACTCCCTAAGAAAAAATCTCCAGGGCCAGATGGATTCACAAGTGAATTCTATCAAACATTTAAGGAACAACTGTTCCAATTCCATATAAACTATTTGGAAAAATAGGTGAAGATGGAACTCTGCCTAACTCTTTCTATGACACGAATATGATGCTGATACCTAAACCAGGAAGAGATAAAACAGAGAAAGAAAATTAAAGACCTATCTCCTTGATGAATATAGATGAAAAAATCTTGAATAAAATCTTAGCAAAATGATTACAATAAGTTATCTCTAGGAAAATACATTATGACCAAGTAGGATTTATCCCAGGAATGCAGAGTTGGTTCAATATTAGGAAAACTGTCAGTATAATTAATTATATCAATAAACAAACCTATCAGAAATCATATGATTATATCAATAGATGCTGAAAAAGCTTTGGACAAAATACAGCAGCCATTCCTACCAAAAACAGTAGAGAGCATAGGAATAAATGGATTGTTCCTTAGTATAATAAACAATATCTATTTGAAACCATCAACAAGCATTATATGCAATGGGGATAGTCCAGAGGCATTCCCAAAAAGATCAGGGGGAAACAAGGATGCCCACTATCACCACTATTATTTAATATCATATTAGAAATGTTAGCTTCAGCAGTAAGAGAAGAAAAAGAAATCAAAGGAATTAAAATAGGGAAGGAAGAGACAAAACTCTCACTCTTTGCAGATGACATGATGGTATACCTAGAGAATTGCAAAAAGTCATCTAAAAAAATCTACTAGAAATAATTAGCCATGTTAGCAAAGTTGCAGGATATAAAATAAACTCTCATAAATCCTCAACATTTCTATATATGACTAGCAAGATGCAGCAGAAAGAGCTAGAAAGAGAAATCCCATTGAAGGTAACCTCAGACAATATAAAATACCTGGGAATGTACCTGCCAAGGCAGACTCAGAAACTTTTTGAAAACAAGTACAAAACACTTCTCACACAAATAAAATTAGACTTAAACAACTGGGAAAATATCAATTGCTCATGGATAGGCCAAACAAATATAATAAAAAGGACAATTCTACCAAAATTAAACTACTTGTTTAGTGCCCTACCAAAATTCCAAAAAATTACTTCAATGAGTTTGAAAAAATTGTAAGTAAATTCATATGGAGAAATAAAAAGTCTAGAATCTCCAGGGATTTAATGAAAAAAAGTGCAAAAGAAGGTGGCTTAGCCTACCAGATCTAAAATTATATTATAAAGCATCAGTCATCAAAACTGTCTGGTATTGGCTAAAAAACAGAGTGGTGGATCAGTGGAATAGACTAGGTGCAGCAGCAAGAAATGATTATACTAATCTGCTGTTTGATAAACCCAGAGAGTCCAGCTATTGGGATAAAAACCCTCTCTTTGGGAAAACTGGAAATTAGTATGGAAGAAACTTGGATTAGACCAATACCTCATACCCTATACTAAATAAGATCAAAATAGATACAGAATCTAGACATAAAAAACAATAATATAAGCAAACTAGAAGATCATGGAGTAGTGTACCTGTCAGATCTATGGAAAGGAAAGTAGTTTATTACCAAGGAAGAGATGGAGAACATCATTAAAAACAAACCAGAAAATTTTGGTTACACATTAAATTAAAAAGCTTTTGCACAGATAAAACTACTGTAACCAAGATCAAAAGAAATGTAGTAAATTGGGAAACCATTTTTACTACTAGCACTCCTGACAAAGGACTCATCTCTAAAATATATATATATATATATATATATATATATATATATATATATATACAGAGAACTGAGTCAAATTTTTTTTAAAAAGACAAGCCATTCCCCAATAGACAAATAAATGGTCAAAGGATATGCAAAGGCAACTTACAGATGAGGAAATCAAAGCAATCCATAATCATATGAAAAATTGCTCTAAATCACTAATTATTAGAGAAATGAAAATAGCAACATCTCTGAGGTTCCACCTCACACCTCTCAGATTGGCCAATAATGACCAAAAAAGGACAATGATCAATGTTGGAAGAGATGTGGGAAATCTGGGACACGATACATTGTTGGTGGAGCTGTGAACTCATCCAACCTTTCTGGAGAGCAATTAGGAATTACACCCAAAGGGCAATAAAAATGTGCATACCCTTTAATCCAGCAATACCACTACTGGGTCTATACTAAAAACATCACCTGTACAAAAATGTTCATAGCAGCCCTGCTTGTGGTGGCAAAGAATTGGAAATCAAGTAAATGTCCTTTAATTGGGGAATGGCTTAGCAAATTGTGGTATATGTATATCATGGAACACTGTTGTTCTATTAGAAAAGAGGAGGGATGGAAATTCAGGGAAGCCTAGAAGGATATGCATGAACTGATGCTGAGTAAGATGAGCAGAACCAGAAGAACATTGTACACCCTAACAGCAACATGGGAGTGAGGATCAACCTTAATGGACTTGCTCATACCAACAGGGGCAACAATCAGGCACAAGTTGGAGGTATCTGTGACAGAGAATGCCAACTGTATCCTGAGAAAGAATTGTGGAGTTTGAACAAAGACCAAGGACTATTACCTTTAATTTAAAAAAAAATGTTGTCTTATGTAATTCTGCTATATCTCATACTATATGTTTCTTCCTTAAGGACATGATTTCTCTCATTACATTCAACTTAGAGCAATGTATACTATGGGAATGATGTAAAGTCTAGCAAATTGACTTCTGTGGGGGGTGGGGGGAGGGAAGCGAGATTGGGGGAAAAATTATAAAACTCAAAATAAATAAAACCTTTCTAAAATTAAAAAAATAAAGTAATATTGAGAAAAACTGGTGTTTTGTATGCTGTCATGTTACTTTACTGCCAAGTTATTGTTTTAATTTTTTCATTGAATATCTAGAGTTTTCTGTCACAGTTCTTGACATTCATTTACTTTTTAACATATGACAGATTTTATATATATTATATATATATATAATATAGGTATACACATGTATACATACACTGAGAGCTATATTTCAATATAATTGGTTTCTTTTGTAAACCTGTTTAGTATATTTCATATTTATCTAACTGCATATAGTTAGGCAGTGTAGTAGACAGACCACGAGACTTGGAATTAGGAAGAGCTGAGTTCAAATTCTGTCTCAGATATTACCAGTTGTGTGACTCCAGTCAAGTGACTCAATCTTTGTTTGCCTCGATTTACTCATCTGTAAAAATTAGTATAATATGAGAATCTACCTTACAGAGTTGTTATGGGGACCAAATCAATTGACATGTAAAGCACTTTGCAACTTAAAAGTGCTATATAAATACTATGTTTTGGTCTTTGTTATATATTTTAAAATTCTGAAAAGGAGTTCAAAGTCTTCACCAGACTGCCAAAAGGTTCCATGATCTCTTTTGCTTAAGAATTCCTGCTCTACAATCTATACTCACATGAAAAATTGCTCTAAATCACCACTTATTAGAGAAATGCAAATTAAAGCATCTCTGAGGTACCACCTCACACCTCTCAAACTGGTCAATATGACCAGAAATGATAATGATCATTGTTGGAAGGGTTGTGGGAAATCTGTGACACTATTATACATTGTTGGTGGAACTGTGAACTCATCTAACCTTTCTGGAGAGAAATTTAGAACTACGCTCAAAGGGCAACAAAAATGTGCATACCCTTTGATCCAGCAATACCACTGCTGAAGAGATGATGAAAAAGGGTAAAAATATCACTTGTACAAAAATATTCATAGCAGCCCTGTTTGTGGTGGCAAAGAATGGAAATTAAGTGAATGTCCTTCAATTGGGAAATGGCTTAACAAACTGTGGTATATGTATATTCATGGAACACTATTGTTCTATTAGAAACCAGGAGAGATGGGAATTCAGGGAAGCCTGGAAGGATTTGCATGAACTGATGCTAAATGAGATGAGGAGAGCCAGAAGAACACTTCACACCCTAACAGCAACATGGTGATGATGATCAACCTTAATGGACTTGCTCATTCCATCAGTGCAATAATTAAGCACAATTTAGGGGTTTCTGAGATGGAGAATACCATCTGTATCCAGAGAAAGAATTGTGGAGTTTGAACAAAAACTAAAGATTATTACCTTTAATTAAAAAATAATTATCTTATCATGCAATTTTGCTATCTCTTATACTTTATTTTTCTTCCTTAAGGATATGATTTCTCTCTCATCACATTCAACTTAAATCAATGTATACATGGAAACAATGTAAAGACTAACAAACTGCCTTCTGTGAGGGGTGGGGGGGAAGCAAGATTAAGGGGAAAACTGTAAAATTCAAAATAAATAAAATCTTTAAAAAATAAGAGTTCCTGCTCTAAGCAAACCATCATATCATCTATAAAGAATTTACTTCACTTCTGACTTTCCTATGTTTATGCCCTCAATTTTTTTTATTTTCCTATAACCATGTAAAAGTATCAGTAACAATGAACTTACTTTTACCTCTGATCTTATTGAAAAGGGTTCTAATACTCCTACATTTTAAATAATGCTGACTGTTAGTTCTAGATATATTATATTAAGGAAATATCCATTTATTCCTAAGCTTTCTTAGTTTTCAAAATAATAAATGCTACATTTTGTCAAATACTGTCTATTACCATAATATAATTTTGTTTTTCATATAAATTGGTCCTATTTATAATTTTCTTATTATTTTTAACTCACCTACTTTCCTGATATAAATCCAACATATTGTTCTAACCTCTGCTAATTCTTTACTGAGTATGTTAGAATATTATTAAGTATTTTAGAATTTCTAATTATTTTAGAATTTCCTCTGCTTTCTTTGCTTTTTCCCTTTTCTTTCTTTTCTTATTCTGCTTTCTCCTCCCTAGTTTAGGAGCACATTTATAGAAGGAATCTGATAAGATGTCTTCTATTGAATTACTTTTCAAAGGTAATAAATAATATTACCAAATTATCTTTTAGCTTACTGATAGTAATTTTGTCACAATCAGTTAATTATCAGCTAATTTTAGCTTGTGAGCCTTCACTTTTGCTACCATACCTGAAAGAGAGGTAATAAAAATTAAGTTTTATACTTCGACTTGGCTTTCTAAAGTATGTTGAGTCAAAATATTCAATTTCATGATGGTGAAAACAAGAAAATCACAAAGTGTTCTACAAACACTGACAAGCAGAATACATCTTCATCATATGAAATGGGTTTTTATATTCTTAAGGGCTGATTTGGTATGATATAATGGGGAAAATAAGTAGTGCTTAAGTCAATTATATTGTGGGATAATAGACCTAAGTAATCAAAGTTCCTGATTCAGTATAGGACTGCTATGAAGGGTCAATTTAAGCAATACAGGGATGCATTTTTTGCTTTTTTTTTTTTTAATTCTTATAACTTGAGTCAGTTAAGGGAATGAGGGCAGGGTTAAAGGAAGCAGTAAACTATACAAGCCTATAGAACAAGAAAATTGTGCCTTAGAGAAAAGCATGAGGCCAAAGTTTAAAAGTATTTGATTATAACAACAGATTAAATGACTAGCAAATGTTCCTTAACTATGTATATATAGTGTTTCACAAAACTGACTTATTATCTTCTGAGGTACAAAATACATATTTAGCAACTTCAATTTCACAGATCACATCATGTTAACAGAGAATGGGCCAAATTTCTTAAGATTTAAAAAAAAAGCATGGCCAAATACTGTCCACATAAGTCTTTTTTTTTTCCTGAAAAATAATATAGCCCCCTTATCTGTGGGTACTCTCCAATACTGCAAAAAAACCTCATCTATACCTACTCATCTCTGCAATTTTTGTGTTCCTGTAACTCTTCCAGAGGGAAACCCATTATGTGCTTAGGGCCATCTGCTAAATCTCCTGACTTTTCATGAATACAAATGAAACACACAAGGTCTTCACTGTACAATCAGCCCACTACTTCCTTTTCAGAACATCTCCTGATGTCATTTTTTTCACTGCTTTAACATTTCTCTTAATATGTCATATTTTACTCATGACATCATGAATTTGCATTGTACTTGAGTGGATCACCATTTAATTCTTCAGAAACTGTGATAATCAGAGATGCATAAAAATTTCCATCACTGACAAATATTGTTATTGTTTTAAAAGATGCATCTTGTTTCATGGAGAAGGTGACAGTCATTAAAGTAGATTCACTAATTCTCACCTATATAATAATAACAATAATAATATTAAAAGAAGCTGTTAAATTTATGTCACACTTTAAGGTTTGCAATACATTTTGTAAATATTATATTATTTTGTCATCATAACAATCCTAGAAGGTGTAAAACTGAAACTCATTTTTAAGACTGGAATAGATTTTAAATTCTCCCTTAGTAATTTCAACCTTCACTTACTAGTTAAAGAAAATTACCTAAAAGTCACACTTTTATCTTGTAATTGCCTTTACCCTTTACTTAGGTGGTCTCAATTCTGTAATTTTAATGGAATGTTCATTAGGCATAGTAAGCCTTTTAATTCAAATTCATTCAAAGTGGAAGCAGATTATACTAAAGGATACAAACTAATCCTATCATTTGAGAATTACTCCCACCTTCCAAGAAAGTATTAGAGAGGAGCTAAAGTGACTCAACCCACCCCTCATTAAAATGTCTACCAATCAGTATTATTGTACCTTTGCAAGGTACAATAATCTACAGTCAGGTCAATCAGAAGGAAAATAAAGAAGGTTTAAAAGACCCAGTCAGCCCTCACTCAGGGGTCTTGGGTCATTAAGAGAGGCCATTGATCCAATTTATTGGGTATAGCTAACCAAACAAATTGATGATGCTCAGAATATTGTTTCTCAGTTACTTTTGAATGAAACAGAGGTAAGGGCTATTTTTATCCTCATTTTACAGATGAAGAAACTGAGACTGACAAAAGTTGGATCACTTGTCCAGAGTCAGAATTAATTAGTGTCTAAGGTTAGATTTATGGCTAGTTCTTCCTGACTTCACTCATTCTTATCAATTGCCTTGCCATCAGAAGAAATTATTTTTTGTGGGTTTTAACTCTTCCATCTACACAACTCTGGGCCTCATTGTTCTTAAATGTTGACTGTCCCACATGCCCCACCCTCTCAGACAGGCTTCATCCATGGTTCAGTTTATTCTGATGAATTGCCTAATCAGGTTGAATTGCCTAATGAATTGCCTAATCTATAATCTCATAGCATCTTGCCTACCCTCTATCCCTATTTTCTAGTCCTAAAACTATGTTCAAATCAACTCTATCATTGCTCACATAAAATAAATGTTAATCAATCCTTCAGTGATTCTGTTCAACCCATCCCTGTAATGAATGCAATTTCAGTTGAAAATTTGTTTCCCTGGCCACAATTCTGCAAAGTGTATTATTTCTCCCAAGTAGAACAAATTCTTTGGTTTTTGTCTTTGTATCTCTAGTGCTTACCACTTCAATTGGCACATAGGAAACCTATTACTTTTTTATTCACTCATTAAAAGCTCAAAAATGATCTGCCATATTCACTCAGAACTTTGGCAGTATCTAAGATCTATGTCCTGATGAACCAGAGTGCTACAACCTAGATAACAAAGCCCAAACACTGAACAAACTGAAATATCTGAGTGATTCAAAAATTCAAACTTAGTGTGCTGTCTTCCTATCTACACTATTCAATTATAAATACATACAAAAAAAACAGAAGATTTTTTTTCCCTGAAACTTCTAGGCAGGTTAAATTTAATAATAAATTACCTGAAATAAAAATATAATGAAACCTAGCTTCATTATATTATATAAGAGATCAATAAAAATAAGTAGTCCTGTATCTGGTCCATTCACACCATTATATAGCATTTTATACATGACTGGTTGGTACAGAGAGGACCAGGTCACTAACAGCATCTGGAAAAAATAACTGTCTAGCACTGAGTTAAACTACCCTTTGTTTATAAAATATATTATTTACTCATCATCAATATATCATGAGCTCTGAATTCTTTTTGTGAAAGTGAGAATAGATTTTTCACTTATTCAGACACAAATCCTTACCTTTTGATTACAGTGACTAAAAGTCAGAGACATAATCTGTGTAAAACTGGTTTACAGTGGAATCAGATCTATGATTTGGACCTCCTCTTTACAATACTCTGACCCACAAAGATAATTAATCAAAGATTCTTGATTATAAACATGAGGAAAGACTATCAATCCATTTCTCACAAAAATTACAGGTAATATAGGTAATATACTTTAATTAGGGAATTACCTCACAACAAAATTTTGATCAAAGAATGTCCCGTAGGGGTGGCTAGGTGGCGCAGTGGATAAAGCACCGGCCCTGGAGTCAGGAGTACCTGGGTTCAAATCCGGTCTCAGACACTTAATAATTATCTAGCTGTGTGGCCTTGGGCAAGCCACTTAACCCCATTTGCCTTGCAAAAATCTTAAAAAAAAAAAAAAAAAAAAGAATGTCCCAGAATATTAGAATTAAAGGGAACTTCAGAAATTACCTAGTCCATAAAAGAATGGAAGTTGATGTTCAATTATAAACCCTAATATGTCTATATCAATTATCCACTGAAAACTAAATTACTAAGAAATTAACTCAATGTGTCCATTTTGAAAGTGGCAAAGGATAGATTCTCAAAATATCTAAAGGGGGGGATAATAAACTAAAAAAAATTGTGGACTATGATAATTAATTGGACCCCCTATTTTATTCCAATCAGAATTAGTTTGATATGATTCCAAATTATAAATTTGGATATTAGGCTTCAGAGCTGTGAACTGAAGATTTTTAAGTTTACTTGCTTAATCATAGGAAGTTATCTAGAGGATGTCCACCCTTGTTTTTCTTTGCTATGGTGATTCAGCCCCAGCCAGGGTAGGTGATTCAAATAGATTGGAAAGTCTCCCAGCTATTTTTGTTGCCCCTCCATCTCTTATCACTCCTCTATTGCCCAACATGGGCATCATGAGCACTTGACTAACAAATGGCCCAGGATGCCAGTCTGCAATATTGCCTTTCTACCAGCAAATGGATGTGTTCATAAAAGTGAAGATAGGTCTAACAAGGGCTACTCATTAGCCTGTTTGTCAACCAATGGGATTCTGCAGATCCTCCTAGAAGATCAAGTTATATCAACCAGTGAAATTCTATACATTTTAATTTGCTTAATCTGTATCAAACCAATATCAAGCACTATAAAACTAAGGCCCTGGAGAAGGGGATATCTCAGATTATAAAGAAGATTTTCTTGCCCTGAAACTGATAATATTTTCCCTCCCAAAATTACCTTGTAGTTAAGGTAAGTGAACTTGTCCACAGTACTCAAAACTTCTCCATTTGCTGTACTCACTGGTTTCACATATGAATGGTGTGGTGCTGGCTGATGAAGCATCTGTATTTTCTTGGTGTTAATTTGTTGACTAAAATGAGCACAAGCAGCAGAGAACTGATCCATACTTTGTTGCATATAAGTTTTAGAAGCTGCATTGAGTGCACAATCATCTGCAAATAGAAGATCATGCACCAAACTCACTCTACTTTGGTCTTGGTTTGTAGCCTTTTCAAGTTGAAGAACTTGGCATCAGTGCGGTAGCTGACCTTGATGCCACATTCATCCTCAGTGAAGGCATGTGATAGCTGGCTGAAAACACCATGCTAAAAAGTATGGGAGCAAGGACACATCCTTGTTTCCCCTCCATTGGTGACTGGGAAATCTCGACAGCCATCATCCACTTTCCAAGGAGGTACATACCGACAATGAAGTCAACCCTTGCATTTCCAGCCTCAGTATTTGGGAGGTTCCAAAAGAAAGTGTGGGAGAAAAGAGGTATTAGATTGACTACCAAAATGAAGGTCTACAGAGCCATTGTGCTGACCTCATTGCTGTATGCCTGTGAAACCTGGTCAGTCTACCAGTGCCATGTCGGGAAACTGAATTACTTCCATTTAAATTGTCTTAGGAAGGTTCTGAAGATCACCTGGCAGGAGAAGATACAAGACACTGAAGTCTTTTCTTGGGTTTATCTGCCTGACATTCCAACATTAATCCAGAGAGTGCAACTAAGATGGGATGGACATGTTGTTAGAATGCCAGATATACACTTGCCAAAAAAACTATTTTATGGAGAACTCACACAGGGCAAATGCTCACATGTGGTCAGAAAAAGCAATACCAAGACACTCTGAAGGCCACAGAATTGATTGTACAGCTGGGAGACAGTGGCAGGACCAGTCAGCACGGCATGCCTTCATCAGTGAGGGTCCTACACTCTACGAGAAAAGCAGAATTGAAGCATCTCAAAGGAAAAGTGACATCTATAAATTTAGAGTACCCACCCCAGTTGTTCACATGAACTCTTTGTGCCTGACCTGTATGTGTCCGAGCTCATATTGGTCTGATCAGCCACAGTCAAACACACAATGAAATTTGTCTCAAACACAGTAATGCCATTTTGATCTTCTTCAATAACAAAAGACAAGAACCAACCACCTGGTGGTTAACTACTTCTATATATTTACTTATATAATATATGTTTATGTTTATATGTATATACAAACATATATATATATTTGATATGATCATTGATCACAAATGCCAGTCCCATATCATCAACTGCTTCCTGAACATTTCAAGCTGAATGCCCAAGAGAAAGATCAAAATCTGTATGTTTGTATCCACAACCCACCCTTCTTCCTAAAGTTCTTCTTTCTGTTACTAACACCACCATCCTTCTAATCACCCAATTGCATAATTCAATTTCTTTTCTCATTTGCATGTCTCCCCCATTATTCAGTTCCTAATTATGTTACCTAAATTACTTTAATAGCCTCCTATTTGGTGTCCCTACATCTTCTCTCTCCTTGTCCATCCATCCTCTAAATAGCAGCCACAATGATATTCCTAAAGCATAGATCTGTCTATATTACTCTACTGTTCAGGATGTTTAAGGAATCCCTTACTATATTTAAAATCAAAATAAATTTCTCTATTGGTCATTTGGTTTATTTAATATATCATTTCCCTACATACACTCCGCTGTTCAGTCAAACCAGCCTAATGGTTATTTTCGATACATAGTAGTCTTTCTCTCAACCTCCTTGATTTCACACAGGTTGCCCTCTCTTGCTTGTAACTCCCTCTTTCTGTACTCCTTCTAAGAATGCCTAGATTGCTTCAAAATCCCCCTCTCAATTACTTTTTATTTACTATGTCTTAACTCATGTGTGTATATATTGTTTAGCCCCCAATAGAATGTAAGTTCCTTTACAGTAAGAATTGTTTCATTTTTATCTCTGTAACCCCAATTCCTAATAGTAACTTGCACATGTGAGGTACTTAATGAATGTTTGTTAAAGGAATCAAGTAATGATGGACTTGCTTATTCCATCAGTGCAACAATTAGAGACAATTTGGGGCTATCTGCGATGGAGAATACCATCTGTATCCAGAGAAAGAATTGCGGAGTTTGAACAAAGACTAAGGACTATTACCTTTAATTTAGAAAAATAAACCGATATCTTATGCAATCTTGGTATCTCTTTTACTTTATTTTTCTTCCTTAAGGATATGATTTCTCTTTCATCACATTCAATTTGGATCAATATATATATACCATGGAAACAATGTAAAGACTGGCAAATTGCCTTCTGTGGGGGCAGGGGGGAGGAAAGCAAGATTGGGGGAAACTGTAAAACTCAAAATAAATCTTTAAAATGGAAAAAAGGATTCAAGTAAAATATATTTTGAGGCAGAAACTCACTAAGATTGATTATTACAACCATATTTGATGCTTCCCCCTGTTTGATAATGAGGACATAGACAAGGATTGCACTAGAAGCAAAAGCATGCATATGTTGCTGTCCAACATGAGAGATTAATGAAAATAAAATCCAAGATTCAGCAAACAAATTAATGTACTAAATTTCACACTAACTAAATGGTTAATTTTCTTCTTTAAAAATACTATATGGGGGGCGACTAGGTGGCGCAGTGGATAAAGCACTGGCCCTGGAGTCAGGAGTGCCTGGGTTCAAATCTGGTCTCAGACACTTAATAATTACCTACCTGTGTGGCCTTGGGCAAGCTACTTAACCTCATTGCCTTGCAAAAACCTAAGAAAAAAATACTACATGATATTACCAGAAACTATGTCTAATTCCAATGAATTATGTTCAAATTATATTACAAAGGACACTGCTTTTCTGTTTCTCTTTAACAAAGATTCAATAATTCAATATCTTTTCAAATCAGAAAACTTGTAATTTTTCAAATGTTCCCTGGAACTTACTATGTGCCTAAAACAGTGAACTACCTGATTGCCATTAACAATCATAATGTCCAATAAAGGGAGCAGCTATAAGTGGATTCTCAATTGCAGGAGTGTTTGTCATGGAAACCTTGTGCAAAATTTGCCATTTCCTTCTCATTTTATAAAGGCAAACAGGGTAAAATGACTTGTCCAGAGTTAACAGGAAATGTCTGAGGCTAGATTTGAAGTCTGGTATTCCTGATTCTAGGTCAAGTACTCTAGCCATTGTACCACTTAACCAGACCTGGAATCAGGAGGACCTGAGTTAAAATCTGGTCTCAGGGGAGTGGCTAGGTGGCCCAGTGGATAGAGCACCGGCCCTGGAATCAAGAGTACCTGAGTTCAAATTCGGCCTCAGATTCTTAATAATTACCTAGCTGTGTGGCCTTGGGCAAGCTACTTAACCCCATTGCCTTGCAAAAACCAAAAAAAAAAAAAAAAACCATCTGGTCTCAGACACCTGACACTTAATAACTGTGTGACCTTAGGCAAGTCATTTAACTCTGCCCTTCCTCACACCCAGGGCCATCCATATCCACTCATCCTGATTCATATCTGGCCAATGGACTCTGATGGCTTCAGAAGATAAAGTGAGGTTGATGACTTGGCACAGCCCCCCCCCCCACTAAAATCCAATTCAAGTGCACGTCATGGCATCACCTCACTGATGTCATGGTCTCTTTTGAGTACAAAGAACAAGCATCATGCAAAGTTCAAAGTACATAAACTTTTCTTTGGTACTTTCCTACTTTCTTTTATGTATCCCATACCTACCCTCTAGAAACTTCTCTGGTCAGCCTAGCATCTGATATTACCCCTTAGCCTGTCTAAAAGTTCCCCTGGGGTACATCACCTAGATCAGCTCTTCACAGAGTGCTAACCTCTAAAATTACCTCTCCGTCCTGAAATAAAAATTTCCATTCTTTTGGTGAAGTTGGTTTCAGATAGAAGTGGGGGTAAAGAGGAGGGGAAGCAATAGCATTAAAATAATTCACACTGATGTGTGAACAACTAATAAATAGGCTAAACTTCTCACAGGGAGTTCAAACTTAAAAGAACAATCTACAGGGTAGAATTGTTCTTGTGTTATTTTTGAGCAGTGATCTTTAATGGCATTTATTCCAATGTGTCCATGATCCCAACTCCATACACAGACAAATATGAACAGAGTCAGAGATCTTGTTCTCCAATTCTGAAAGTATCAGAAATATATTGGGGGGGGGATGAGATGAACATTATATTTTGAATTAACTTTTTTTATATTACTATTATTATACTAGGAGAATATTTACATCAATACTGGGAAGTAAACTAAAACTAAACATATTTTTTTACAAATTAGCTAAATATTGAAATTACCTCAATATCGGGGGCGGCTAGGTGGCTCAGTGGATAGTGCAACGGCCCTGGAATCAGGAGTACCTGAGTTCAAATCCGGCCTCAGACAATAATGACCTAGCTGTGTGGGCTTAGGCAAGCCACTTAACCCCATTGCCTTGCAAAAAAAAAAAGAAAGAAATTACCTCAATATCTAATTAATAGTAAACAACAAAAGCTAGGAAAGAAGAGGAATATGTACTTTATGTACCTAAATGGTTAATAAGTTTTCATCCATTTTTTTAATAGTGGGACCCAGAGAGATCTTAGCTTCTTTTACAGGCATGCTAAATCTCTCTCACCATGCTAACTTCTTCTAGTCATAATTTAAATCATTGAAATGCTTGATTTACAGTAATACTATGTTCTATTAAAAGCCACTTCCAATCACTCAGAAAAAAGTAAAAAGGTCACCTTCTTGGTCAAAATAAATAGCATATGAACATTTATAGAGATTTACATGTGACAGCCTCCCTAAAACTCAATTCTCTAGTGGTTATATCATCTGATAACCACTACATTAATTTATTTATTCATTCACACAAAGAGTTTTACTGTTTTTAAATAACACTGAAAAAAAGAAAAAAATGTTAATCCCTTGTGATTCTCATCAAATGATAGATGTCAAATAAGAATAATTCTTCAGTAGAACATATTACTATCTTGTTAAAGTTGTAATATATAAAACCTGCCTCTCTCTATCCTTGTCTCCCCAATCAGGACATTTTAAACATCAATAACATGGGCAAATTTACTGAACATTTGAAGACTGGACATCATAAGCAGGTGTGTATAGAAATTGTGGGCAAGATAATGGATTAAATTCAAAGATAAAAGGTAAAAGGTGAAATTAGAAAATTAGGCCTGAGGGAGGAGCTTTTTAAATTTTGTCAGTAAATATTCTAAATACCCAATTATTTGATTTTTAAATGCATCATCTTCCTCCTCCTCCTGCTCAACTAGGATAGTTACATATGGAGATTTAAGATATAGTTCTATGAGAAATCCAAACTTACACACTTATAATCATGGCTAGAAGATTTACCCTTTATATATGACTTTTTTTTTTTGCTGTCTCTCATTTTTTCACTATCACTCCATTTTCTAACTTCCCAAGGCCTAACTTCCTGGTGCTGCTGACTATTGAAACCATTACAATTACTTACTTGAGCTTCTAGGATTAATAATGGCAAGGACCTGGAAGAACCAAGAGAAAGATTTAAAAAGAGGCCAAAAGAAGTTAGAAAGTAGTATTGAGTCAAACTGTAAAACACTTCCAGGAATACTAAAGTTTAAAAAAAAAATGAATAGAGTCCAAACTGGGTGTCTTGTGGTCTCTTACAGGAACAACTTCCATATTCTCCGCTTCCCCTTTTCATGAAAAAAGCAGTGCAAAACTATAAATTTAAAAAATAACTAAAACTGTATTTAAACAGTTTTATTTGAAAATTAAGTAACTGGATTATACTTAAGATATTATTCTACATATATAAATCAGTATAGGGAGGACCTATGAATGTGCACAGGAGGCAGCATAGTATTAAAGGAAAAACCTTTGCATTGAGGTTTACAACTGTGTGGCATGAACTAGGGTTCAGAAAACCGAGTTTCAAGTCCCAACTCTAGTCATTTAGGCAATTTCATTCAATTTTTTTAAAGTAAAACTCCCTTCTATAGCCTAAAACATTGTACTATATCAAAAGAAATACAAATATTCAATTCAACTAAACAATGGCTATAAGACACTCTTCCCTGACTTCAAATGATTATAAAGTTCTAGAAGAAATTAAATGTTAAATAATGACAGGAAATAATATCAAATTCCTCTGTCTTCTCCCAATGGTAGAGGATGGTGTTAATAGCCAGAGACAGAGGTTTTGGGAGCAAAAATTATTTTAAAAAAAGACTGAAGTGAAGACCTTCAAAGTTCATCTAGGAAAATGCCTTCATTTTACAGATGGGGGAAACAGGTTCAGAGAAGCTATGGTCACATTTACACAAGGTCACATAACTAGTAGAGTCAGAATTTGAATCCAGATTCAATCTCCTACTCACTACTCCTAAGGAAAAATGAAACGTTTCAGCCCCCCAAATTTTGAACCAAACAAAATCACCTGGAATCCTACCTGAAATCAAACTAAAACAAAAAACAAGGAGGTTGTGGGTCAAATTGTATGAAATACACCATATATTGATTACTGTTAGATTATTCCACAGTAAGCAAATGAACAGCTTCAATATGAAAGAAAGAAATCACATCTGCTGACTGATTCAGCCTGCTAACAGAACCATCTTAACAGGACAGTAAGATGGATAAATAGCTGAGGTCTCAACTGAACAATCTATGCCATTTTCTTTCTCTAGTCTCTTTTAAAAAACTAAACTCTTAAAAAGACAATTCTGTCATTAATTATTTGAGGCAGTTTTTGTTTCACTGGAATTAATTGACATGGCACTTTTACTTCAAGCTCCAGCTGCAGTTGATGTCATTATGCTACAGCAATGAAAAAGGACAACTGACAATTTAAGGAAGTAAAATAACTAAAAAGCACCATTCATCATGATGACACTGGGATATTAGATTATATTAATATAGATTCTTTAAGTTTTAAATAAATTCAAAATGTAGTTTCAAACTTACAATCAGTTAAATAGAAATAAAAAGAAACTAAAGCTTCAAAACAAAGCAAGTTTTAAACTGCAGTTGCAGTGCATCCTGCAAAATGATATGTAATGACAATATTTAGATCATTACAGTGAAAACTAATTAATTTGAACTTCATTCATTGCTAATCTATAACATCTTAATATTGTCAACACTGAACTTTACTTTTAACAAAAAAAAAAGATTAAGTAGACTAACAGCATGAACATGGACAGTTAGAGGGGAGTAAATGGATGCTTAACTTGTCTGAGAACAAACTGATTTAAAGAACTCTGTATCTAGATCTATTGGGCTCTAGATATACTATTACATAAGAGGCAGGACAGGGAACTTTATCACTACAGTTCTGTACCTTTTCTGAAGTTGCTAGTCTTAGAGAGAGCTTAAAGTACAGAGAGGGAAATGACTTGGCCAGAATCATGCAGCCAGAAGCAGAACTGTAGCTAGGTCTTCCTGGCTCTGAAACTGGCTCTCTTTTCACTACTCCATGATGCTTCTGCAACAATTAAAAGTGATTAAAAAAAAACATAATTCGAGAACTAGATATCAGATTTATGAATCTGATATGCATATATAAGGCTTTATCTGTCAATAGATGCTACCTATAAATGTTCTACCTATTTATTTAATCAGCACCTTGGAAAAAATATTGCATACTCCTACAAAATGATAAAACTACATTTTTTCTAAAGATAGTTCCCCATAATTAGTTCAAAATATTGGTTTATTGTACAGATAACTCATTATTCAAATAACTCATTATTATTATCTAGGTAAAAATGAAATAGTACCTACCCCACAGAGACTCACATTCTATCTGAGGAAACACATACAAATATACAAATATATACAAAATTTCAATTAAGAGCTTATTCCTGAGTGAATTTTGTCATTTCCAAATATTCAAGTTCAAGGACTTAAATGAGATTAGGGAGATACATATAGATACAGATAGATAAGACACATTTCAATAAATCAGTAAACTCATCTATGTGGAGTCTCCTGACAGAGCAGAATGGATCCATCCAATATTTCTCATTTTATACATTCCAATCTCCCTCCTCCATAAAATAACAAGCCTCTATCCTGGAAGCCTTCCTAGAGATCTTCTAATATTCCATGGATTCTTTCATTACATGCCTGGCCCATTTCCTTTTGCATTTCCTGAATGTCGTAAAATAGAGTTTATGTCTATTGGCATATATCTACCACAGCATGGAGATGATCCTAAGTTTCTCAAAGGCTATGTCAGTGGAACAAAAGTTCTGGCAGGCCTTAATAAGCTGAAAAAGAGTTACAGGTGTGACTTGGAAATGATTATAGCTATCCAACCCTGACCTAACTAAATTTGGAAAGGTTCATCAGGTTAGCTACCAGGTGATCAACTTTTCTGGACATAGTAATTCATTAAGCCACCTCTATTAAGGTGCAACAGAGTGATAATTCATAGGAACAGAAAAAACATGCACACCAATACACTTATGGATCTTTAAAGTAAATAAGAATAAGTGTAAAATCATCCAACTTCATCCCCATCCCCACACCAAATTCCAAAGGCAGTAAGCAGAAACAAGTCAACTGTTTTAACTGAACAAGCAATAATAATCCCACCCAAACAATCTTACCTCAACCTGTGTGAACCTGGCAAGGTATCTAATCTTTAAGATATTCAATTTCTTATCTGCAAAATAGAAAGAGTATCACCTAACTCTTAAAGAATGTTGTAAGGATCAAAGGAGCATGTTTGCAAAGCACTTTGCCAATCTTAAAGCACCATATAAATATGAGCTATTATCAGAATAGCATCATAATTATTTATTCTTATATAGTCTACATAAGAAAAGACTCACAACTCAGACCAGTAATGTAAAGAACACTTCTCATACAGTCATCACAATAACCATCCAAGAAGGAAAGACCTGTGGTCAAGAAAACATGGCACTGCTCCATACCACACAACCTCTTCTCTGAATCTCTCATCAAATGCTCTTCTCATGACTTTCTCATGCCAAGAAATTCAATACTATGTGTCCACTAATTTCCCCATGACATTAACACACTCCACATTTATCATTGCTAAACTCAATTTTATTCATAACACTTTGTAGAATATGCTATAGTAGGGATTTCTTTCATTTATGAGTTGAATTCTATGTACTGTCAGGTCCCTCCCAACTCTCAAATACTCTGTGTTATTCATCTACCACCCCTGTTCAAATAACAGAAATCTGCCTATTTCCTGGCATCCCCCAAATACCCAGGATTCTAGAAAGTGTTTTCTAATTCCCTGATAACATAAAAAAGTAAAAATAAGAGTGGGTGGATGCCAGCCCCCCAAAGGCATCTAAATTATAGAAATGGTTGTCTTTTGTTCTCAAAGAAGACCTTGACATCAGGGAAGTGATGCCATGACACGCACATGAATTGGATTTGAGTGAGGAAGTGCTGTGCTAAGTCACCAGCCTCACTTTCTCCTCTGAGCCATCTGGATGCAGTGGCCAGATATGAATCAGAATAACTGGAGATAGCCCTGGATGAGAGGCAATCAGAATTAAATGACTTGTCCAAGGTCACACAGCTATAGTAAGTGTCAAATGTCTGAGATCATATATGAATATAGGATCCAGGCTCCAGTGCCAATGCTCTATCCACCTAAGTGTATTTTGAATGAGGACAAATAAAAAAACTTCAAAAACCTGATAAAAATGATAAAGTTATTTTCAAAAAAAAAGGACATAATTTGGGGGAAAGTTGTTTCAACCTTATAAGGCTAAATTACAGAAAAGCATCTATGGTATATACTCAAGCAATCACACATTTAAACTATTTTGAGTGCTTATAAGGAACCATAAAAAGAAACTTTCAAAATCATAAGGGGAACAAGTATTTATTAGGTACCTACTCTATGCCACGCTTCTATATTGAAAGATCATCTGCACAGAGATGATAATTGAACTCATGGGAATTGAAGTCATTAAGAAGGACAGTCCAGATAAAAGAAAGGGTGAATAAAAGGAAGTGAGCCCAGAATAGAGGAGTAATCATACAGTTCAGAGTGCAGGGCAAGCAAGATATCCCACCAAAAAGACTGAAAAGTAACAGACAGACAGTAAAGAAACCCATGCTATACACACTGCAAAAGCTGAGTCTAAGAAAAGAAAATTCCTATGTGATAACTCTCAGAATCTAGGTTCCCTAATCATTTTGGATAAATGGCACATAATTTAATTAGATAGCTATAAGTACATTTGTAAGAATTTTTATTTATTTAGAAATAATTTATTTCCAGGAAATTTAATTCAAATTTTATTATCTATATATCCAAAAAAATTAGTTTCACAAATATTTTGTCTTTTTATTCCTCATCATTCACTCATTATGATTAGTATAGATTCCCTCACATCTAAGTGAAGTGGAAAGTGGTAAGAAATAACCACCACTTGGAAAACACTGTCCTAACATGGTAAATACTTCCTATTTCCAAAGGGAACATATTGGAACATAATAGCAAAGGATTCTTTAAAATACTAGAAAGGGCACAGAGCAGTAGGCACAATCTCAAAAAAATGGAACATATGGTCATATTAGCCCTAATAGAGTCCACAAAGAGTATGACTTTTTTTTTTTAAAGAAGAAAATAACTGCCAAAAGTGAATAAATATCAAGCCTGCCAAGGGGTCTTCTGGTATAAAAGAAGGACTATACCAATAACAAAACCTGTAGTTCAGTATTTATTCAATACCTTTTTTAAAAGATTTTCTAATTCTCTTTCTACACACAACACACACAAGGAGAGAAGGTTATGAGTAAGTAAAAACTGTGAAAATAAAGTCCAGAGGGTTCTATCATTCTTTGTACTCAAAGTCTTTGTGACAGAATTCTTGATTTTGTAGTAAGAAAGTTCTGCTCCAACTCTGTGGGCTGTTCTAATTAAATGATATATAATTAACATACACACAAACACAAACACATATACCATAAACCAATTGAAAACCATTTGATCTCAAGAATACTTGAGGTATTGTGACAAAACGGAAAACAACAGTTAAAAAAGGGAAGGTCTGGTCAGCTGACATTTTGTGATGCTACAATTTTTCAACTTCAGTTTGATTGCTTGACCAAATTCTGAGTAATGCTGTATCATGCAATGTTTCTTCCTGCTGTGACTGTCAGATCCCGGGAGTGGTTGAATACAAGCAGCTAAAGCAACAGTGCAGATATTGAGAAATTGGACAGTCCCTACTTTCAAGTAAATTAGTTTATTAAATACATTCACATATTAGTAAGTACTTCCAAGAAAAATCAATGACAATGCAAAATTCAGTTTGAAAGAATATGCATGTTTTCTTTTGTCCTATTTTTACCTTAAAATTCCTTTAGTTAAAAATGCTACTATATCAGTGCATTTTTTACTATAATACATATATACATATATATATATATATATATATATATATATATATAATTTAATTTCAGGCTTTTTTAATTTCTCCCATAGCTTATATTTGGCTATAGAGAGGCACACTAGAACAAACAGCAATGAATCAAGGAAAGACAGGTACAAGGGAAAAATAGGATTTAGGATTTGAATGTGGACAGAAAGGGCAGGTAAAGGAAAGAAAATAAAGGTGGATACAGCAAGGTGGAGTATAATATTTAGGTAGAAAGAGAGGGAAAGGAAATCAGGTGAAAAGTGAAGCAGTGGAATTTTATATAATTATATGTAATTATGTGAAAATGTCTGTATACACACACACAAACATATAGTTACACACACATACATGAATTTGCAGGGGGAGAGAGGTAAATGAGGAGAGAACCACAGAAAGTTAGGGAAAAGTAAAGGGAAGTGATAGCTCACAGAGCTATTTAATTCTAAAACTGAATAAGAATATTCTCTTAATATGAACAGACTATTTATTATAGTAGTGATTCAAGCTAGAAACAGCTAGAATATACTGGGGACAAAAAAGATTTAGATAAATTACAGATATCTCCAAAATGAATCAAAGACAAATGGATATTTCATAATAAAAATCAAAAACAAAAACAAATTTATTAAAATTCTGTCACCTTCAGGTCTCTATCATGAAATATGGAAAAGGCATTTATATGATCTGGAGAATTTTTCTAAGCAAATGAATCTTGTGTAATTATTGTGGAAAAAAGTAACCAAGTAAAGTACAATTCTCCTCTGGATTCTCTATTGTCTTCCATTTCTAATAAGAACTGTATACCATATCCTGTAAAAGCACTTCTTTCATCTTAATGACCAGAGCAATATATTGGAATACTGCCTTTGCAACACCCTTTAAAGTGCATGATACTCTTGAAAGTTTATATATTACATTCTCTTCTTCCTCAGAAGATAAAATACAAGAAGTATGGTATGTGACCACAAAGTAAAACAAAAAGTAAAACAAAACTGCATTACCTACATTATAGAATAGTAAATCTAGAGCTGGGAGGTATCTTAAAGATCATTGACCTCATCTCATTTTATAAAAGAGGAAACTAAGGTCCAGGGAGATTACTCAAAGTTATATAGGTGGTGTCAAAGGTTGGATTTGAACCTAGATCCTTTAATTGTAGTCAGTGTTCTTTCCAATTGACAAAAAAAGTGAAGGAGGAAAAAATGATGGTTTGACAGATTAATCCACAGGCATTTACTAAATATATTTATGCTTAAACACTTTATGCTAGTAGGTACAAAGGTTATAAAGCTAAAAAAAAATAGTCAATGCCCTCAAGGAGCTTATATTCTAATAGGAGAAGGGTAAAGAGGGAGTTAGGGCAAAGGCAGACACAGGAGATGGAATGGCATATGTAAGAAATAGAAGGAAGGCTAGTTCAGCTTGACTGAAGAGTGCTTAATTTATGAGAAGTTTAATGTTGATAGTTGCTACTTAAGAATTAAGAGGGAAAGGGTTTGGAAAAGAGAGTCAAGACAGCCAGGGGCATAGAAACACTAAGGATGAGTTTCTGCAAAGTTTAACCTGTCTCAGCACAAAGGGAAGCAGAGCTCTCAGTAGCTTTGAGGCTGACATCATACACAATGCAGATTGGGGGAAGGGAATGATAAATGATAAAATGGATCATAGAGCAGCTTTAGCTCATAAGGAGTTAAAATTCACAAGTTTTGTGGTCATAAGCCAAGGATATCAAGGAAAAAATGGGTGAAATAACAGTAAGTATCCAGATACTTGATTCTAACTACTCAAAGAATCAGTCCTCATAGTCTTATAGCTTAACCTCCTCAAAGAAAGGTGAATCTAATTTTAATAAGAGACTTCATGCCCATCCCTTCTATGCAAGGTTAATCCTACTAACTGCCATAAGCAACTGTTACATTAATGGGACAAAATTCAACACTCAGCCATATTTTCAAAGAAGCAGGTCTTTCAACTGTATCCACTTGCTACTACAAGTACTACAAGGGAGGCAGAGAAAGGATAAGTTCTTGGATGAGGGATAAGCAATTTGGAACATCTACTGGGGGCAAATTTGTCCAACAGACTACAGGTAGACTGAGGTTAACTATAGCAGCAATATTTTTTATTCCTATCCTATTTTGGTTGTGTTTATGTTAACAATAATACCTATTATCATCATAATATAATGGAAAATATACTTGGTTTAAAAGCAAAGACCTGGGGTTTCAGTCCAACTCTACTAATGTGTAATCTTGAGCAAACATCAAACTTTATTGAGAATCAGTTTCTTTATCTATAAAAGGAGGGTAACAAGAATAAAGGTCAAATAAGATAACATAGGATTTTATAATCACATAAATGTGAATTACTTATTTAATACTTGTATCAGGAACTGGCTGAAAAGGAGACATGTAAATCCAAGATTTCTCTGAAAGGATCATGTGTTCTCAAAATTACATAATAGAGATTAGAAAAAGAAACTTTAAGAACAGTAAAATAAAAGAGAACATCTCTTTCTTTCTCCTCTCCAATAAGACTCAAGCATAAAAATCAGAGAATAAAAGTTATCCTGGGACAAATAGTTAACAATCAATTAGAACTTTTATCAATCAATCATTAGGTCAATAAACAGAACTTATCACAACACTATTGTCCTCTGCCCTCCACAAGGTCTCTCTCTTTACTGTTATAAATCTGAAAGCAAGCTCTAGCTGTGTAAAACAGCTTACTCTCCCTAATTGCCTCTCCTCAGCTGTTTAAAAAAAAAAAAAGCAATTAAAGAGGCCAGCCTTTAAAGGCAAGATACTACTCTGGTTATCTAACAAAGGAGACCCGGAGAATTCCAAAGTTTTATTTGTCTATATCATATCTAAAACAAAATAAAATTTCAAGTCTGAAGAGGAAACAGTATTCCTTGCTAATTGGATCTCTGACAGTTCTGCCATGGAATAGACCTTGGGGATGGGTTAGAGAATCATAAAGTAATCAATGACACCTTTATGCACAAAAGTTAAGCTAATTGGTTGGCCACCAAAATTTTATGGTTCTTTGTTTAAATTCTATAAATATTGATTATTCATTTTATTATATGTTGGCATTTGTAAGGATGCCATCCCCCATGGGTTATTGGTAAGATCCTAGAGAATAAAACTTCATTTATAAAACTAACTTTGTTATTTCAGTTTAGCCTAAGAAAATTATATTTAACAACACTTAAAGGAGGCAGGAATAGCATTCACAATACAAATTAAGTACCTTCTGCTTTAAGCTGTCTGCAGTTTTCTTAAGTTCTCTTCTAGCTCCAAAATTCCCAAAGCAATGGATAACTAGCATAGCTGTTTAAATTTCCAAGCCTGAAGAATCAGTAAATGTTCTCAAGTAAGAAGACTTAAATTCCTATTTCCCAAATCACTGGAGTCAGTCATCTTAAAATACTTAGTCTCTTCTTCTCCATTGCTACTGTTATCACATCAGACTTTCTAGCTTTCTTTTGCATTCACAGTAAATATCATAATGTAATGAATTGCAAAATTTTGGTTTTGGAAGAAACTTCATAGGTTATCTAGCATAATCCACACCTGAACATAAATTCCCTGTATAAAATATGTAGGAACTCTTGGCCAATATAGTTGCCTGAATAGAGGCAGCCCAATTAGCTCCTATATACCTAGGTACTCCAGAAAAAATCCTGAAGTTCACACCAGATCCAATAATAAGAAATTGAATGACAAACTTCAGTAAATAATTTCTTCCACCCCCAAAATGAACAAAATATCAATCAGGAGTTCATGGGTAATAGGAAATGGGGCCAACATTAGTAGCAGAAGGCATTCTAGCCTCAGGACAGTCACAGACACAAGAAAAGCATTCAAGGCTCCAGAAGAAACATGAGAGGAGATTTCTGAGAAAGCACTAGAAAGGTGAGAAAACTTTAGGATTAGAACCTTGAAAGTCCCTGAAGTCAACAGACAGCAATTTAAGTACTACAGTACTCAGATTAGGACACCCCAGGTGCAGAAAGGCTCTGAAATCCTTATTACTCTGCCTTAGACACCTGAGAGGACCTTAAATATCCAGAACTCTGAACTTCAAAGATCTAGAGGGGCCTAGCTCAAAGAAGTAGAGAGGACCTAGGGCAAGGTCAAGTTAAGCCATTATCCTACTCAAAAGCACAACATTGGATAAGACTTGGTATAAAGCCCTAATTCAGCAACTAAAGCTGGAAAGATGAGTAAATTTTAAAAAATCAACAGTATAAAGAAAAAAATTTTACAAATCTAGAGATCCCCCAAAATTAATAACTCTGTTACAAATGCAAGCAAGGACTCAAAGAAAAATATGGTTTTTTTCTACAAGGGCAAGCATTCCTATAAGAAAAAACATGAGACTTAAAAAAAAATGAAAAGCTTTTGAAAAAAAGAATCTGGGGGCAGCTAGGTGGCACAGTGGATAAAGCACCGGCCTTGGAGTCAGGAGTATCTGGGTTCAAATCCGATCTCAGACACTTAATAATTACCTAGCTGTGTGGCCTTGGGCAAGCCACTTAACCCCGGTTGCCTTGCAAAAACCTTTAAAAAAAAAAAAGAATCTGGAGTAAAAGTATATTGTAAGAGAATGTAGTAAAGAAATGGAATCTCTGAAAACTAAAATAAATCAAAGATTCCATAAGACAGCAAGAAATATTAGAATAGAAGCAAAAGACTGGTAGGGAGAGAATAGAAGAAAATGTAAGTTAGCTAATAAAAAACAGATAAAGGAGTAATGATTCTAAAATCAAACTTCTTAAAAATCATGACTGTTTTAAAAAAGATAAAAAGTACATTTCAAGAAATCATAAATGAAAATTGTCTATTAGAACCAAAAGAAAAAGAGAAAATGGAAAGAATCCACTCACTGATTATCTGAAAGGAACCAAAAAGAAAAAGTCCCAGGAATGCCAGAGTAAAATTTGCAAACTTCTATATCAAAGGAAAAAAATATTGCAAACTATGGACAAAAAGATCTTGGAATAAATATTCCAAAAGATAAAATACACAAATTCATAACTAAGAATAATTTACCTTGTAAACATTAATTCTATGGTGAGGAGAGGGAAGGTTGTGAGTTGAGTAGGAATAAACTGTTAGTGGAATAAGATATAAATTTGTATAAATAGCTTTTGTTTTTTTAACTTGTCATATTCATTCAACTTTGCACATTCATTTTTTATGTTTTGTGGTTGCTCTTTCCGTTTTCACTGTTGTCATTTTATATATTATTTTCTTGAATGCTCATTTTGTATCAATTCATATAAATCTTTCATTACTTCTCAGTATTATAGTCATCATTTCTTACAACACAGTAATATTATAATACCTTATGAATCATAATTTATTTGGTCATTTTCTAATCAATAGACATGTATTTGGTTTCCCCTTTGCTAAAACAAAAGATTCCATTATAAATATTTTGGTGTATAGGAGAACTTTTTTAAAATCAATGACATTTTTGGGGTACATGCATAGCATGGGCCTATAAAAAAGCACATAAACAGAAGTCAAGATAGCAGAGAGAAGATAGGAAGTTATCTGAGCTTTGAAGGATGAAAGAACTTGGATCACTGCAATGACCAACCAAGTTTCCAGATGGATAAAAAAATGTTACCCACCTTCTAACAAAGTGCAGTAGGAAACATACATTTTTGGACATGGCTAGTGTAGATTTGCTTTTGCAAACTAATTTGTTTCAAGGCTTTCTATCCCTCTTTCTCTTAGTTTTTAACAGAAAAGAAGGGTGTTTTGTGAAAGTGTGGTTGGAGTTATGGTTAGCAACATTTCTCTTTTGTGCTCCTAATTATCACTGCCAGAACAGTCTTACTGTAATTCAATCATTAACTCTTTCCTTAAACTTAAGAAACTTTTTAATAAGCATCTTTGTGTCCAGCCTCTTCCCACTCCGTTTTATATACTGCTGCCAGATTAGTCTTCTAAACCATAGAGTCAATTTCAGAGTGAAGAAAGGGAGGGAGGAAGATGAGAATTAGCAGTTCCCACTACCATCCTTTTCATGGCAGTTAAGAACATCTAGAATCTAATTTGAACCTACCACTCCAAACATATACTACTCCCACAGTATACTATCCTTATGCTGCAAAGTGGAATACTTGATGTACAGAACACATCCCACCACCTTTGTCTTTGTGTAGTTCCCTTTGCCTGAAATGGTCTCCTATTGTACTTAAAGGCTCATTTCAAAAGCTAACTATAAGAAGTTCACTCTGCTTAGCCTAGACTAAAATGACTCTCAATCATTTGAGTTCATAGTACTTTGTATTCCCCTTTTTACCTTGTTTTGATCTAATTTATTTTCTATCTATATATGTCTCATCTCACTTAAGCTCCATGAGGGCAGGATCATATTTTAAAATTTTCTATATCTTTCCAGCACACTGCATTGCTTACACCTGATAGTAGCTTAATGAACCTAAGTTTGAGAAGGTTATGCTGGAGAATTAACATACAAAACAAGATTGGATTGTTCTTTGGTTAAGATTCCTAAATATAATATTAAATACATAGCCATGGTCTTCTTCGAGAAATTAAGGACAAGTAACATTCAATATAGTAGTTGGAACTGCCTCACAGCTCATTAGTTGTGTAACAGCTGTTTGCATCTTTCTTTCCTCCCTTACTTGGAGGTACTCTGCCCAAAGGATGGTAAATGTTAATGACTGAAACCTGGCAAGATACCTTGAGGATTTAAGGAACCCAAATCACTCAGGCTTTCCAAGTAAATAACAATTGTGCTTCTGTTTATGTTAGAAATTTTGAGGGTCTTCCTCTCCAAGATTTTTTTTTTTTGGACTATTCAAAGAGGCCATTCTTTGCTTCATTTCTTTCTAACCACTCTTAATCACAGAATGGGCGTAGCCTCAAACAATCTGAGACCTGTTAAAAGACCTTAGCTTAAAAAAGGCCAAGGTAATTCCACAGGATAGGGTAACGACTTTGCACATTCATTTAAATCCAAGTCACTAGTTATGTCATACTTCCCTGATGTTAAGTTTTTTTGAGAAACAAGAACAACAGCATACAAACAATGTATAATCAGATAGTACTCACACCTATTGTAACAGGGAAAGGACTGTTTTAATTTTTGTCTTTGTATCCCCACTGTTTTAAACAATGTAGGCACAATAATATTTTTTGATTGATAACAATCAAATTGTATCAAATAGAGGAGGTTGCTGGGGACCTCAGAGAGTAGTTTCAATAGAATGAGGGAATATAAACCTGACTCCAGGGTGATAAGGGAGGGAGTGAATTAGCAAGTGATAAGAGATAAAAGTCACCCACTCAGAAGACTAAAAAAAAAAAAAATCAGATGGCAATTGGGGAAAAAGCTTGAATAGATTTATTTCATATAGTGATATCTGTTCATCTTTAAAAAACAGACAAGGATAAACCAAGAACACTGAATTCTACTTAAGCCATCTAAGTCATTTAATTCCTGGGTCTCAATTTCTTCATCTATAAAAGGGGAATAGTGATACTAGTTTCTACCTCAAATTATTGTAAGTACCATAGTTCATCCTAAAATTTAAAGGGATGAAATCAAATGCATAAGTAAAGAAGGTTAGCATAAGGAAAAGGTGAGAAATTCTCCAACTTGACAGTTTACATTGGAAAATATTTTTTCCAAATATAATGTTTTGACAAAAGTTTGTTTGCATACTGCCAACCTAAATATTTATTTCATCAGTTATTTTCTTTATTTGTAGAAAAAAGGTTTCCAAAACAGAAAGTTTGTTTTAATCATTTTAGCCACAAAAAAAAGCATTCTGGTTCATCAAGAGAAATTGGATGGTGTTCTACCATTCACTATAATATGATTTGACCTACGCATAAATTGCAAATCACAGAAAATAGAAACTATTCCTTTCTGCCTTTGATGGTTTCCCTCTATTAGAAAAGATTCCTCACTTCTAAATCCACTAATTTAAATAGTTTAATGCAAAAATTGATACATAATCATCATCTCAATTTCTTATAATAGCATATTGCTTCCTTTCCTGTAATCCCTGTCCATCATCTCCATATTTCCTAGTTCTGTACAATTAGAAAATTGCTATTTATTAAGCATTTATTTCTGGAAATCTTCCTAATATTTCCACAGTCACATACTAACACTAATATCACTTCTTTTCTAACTGCCTGCAGCTGAAGAAACAGTGGTCTATTTATAACACTGGAGACTCAAAGAAGGTCAAAAGCATAATAAAACTGAATACCAAGCATAAAGTTCAATCATCCACTAAGGCTCAAACCCCAAAATGTAGTCAAATATTTATTTGACTTTTTAATTTGCTTTAACACAAGGTATTTAGGCGAAGGTAGTCAGTGTGGACTGAGTTTCAAATGAATTTTATAATAGGCTAAAAGTTTTTCGAATCTAGGATTAATATAATGCACATATTAGAAGGCTTCTGAATTCACAATATAAAGTTGAATATTTTTAAATGCATGAAATCATGAAAATGGATATAAGAACTAAAAACCTTCAAAATTTCAATGATACCAGTAAAATTTTTCTCTCATATGATCACTATGGATAGGTACATCAGGAAACCAGAGTTTCTACTTGAAATGCCTTACTTGGTTGATTTCTTGTTGAGCTGATGGAGAGGGAATATAGATAGTCAAATCTCCAATTAAAGATTCAGTGCAGAATGGGAAGAATTCATGTAAATCAGGGTTGTTCAACCTTACTTTTAAAAGTTTTTATTGAAACAGACAATATATTTTAATTTGACATTTTAGTGATACCTCTGCAGTAGCTTGGCTTACTTTATTAAAGCACTTAGTAAACCCATAGGGGGCCACATGAAATCGCACTTTGGAAAACCCTGATGAAAATGACCAACTTTGACCCCAAAGAAATTTTAGGGACAAAAAAGGTTTCTTTTAAGAATTACTGTGGTTCTAAATCATTACTTACTAGAAAAATGCAAATTTTAAAGCATCACTGAGGTACCATCTCACACCTCTCAGACTGGTCAATATGACCAGAAAGGACAATGATCACTGTTGGAAGGGTTGTGGGAAATCTGGGACACTAATATATTGTTGGTGGAGCTATGAACTCATTCAACCTTTCTGGAGAGCTGTCTGGAACTACGCCCAAAGGGCAACAAAAATGTGCGTACCCTTTGATCCAGCAAGACCACTACTGGGTCTATACCTGAAGAGATGATGAAAAAGGGTAAAAACATCACTTGTACAAAAATATTCATAGCAGCCCTGTTAGTGGTGGCAAAGAATTGAAAATCAAGTACATGTCCTTCAGTTGAGGAACGGCTTAACAAACTTTGGTGCATATATATTCATAGAACGCTATTGTTCTATTAGAAACCAGGAGGGATGGGAATTCAGGGAAGCCTGGAGGGATTTGCATAAACTGATGCTGAGCAAGATGAACAGAACCAGAAAAACATTGTACACCCTAACAGCAACATGGGGGTGATGACCAAACTTGATGGACTTGTTCATTCCATCAGGGTAACAATCAGGGACAATTTGGGGCTGTCTGCAATGGAGAATACCATCTGTATTCAGAGAAAGAACTGTGGAGTTTAAACAAAGACCAAGGACTATTACCTTTAATTTAGGGAAAAAAAAAAACCTGATATCTTACTGTCTGATCTTGCTATCTCTTATACTTTATGTTTCTTCATTAAGGATATGATTTCTCTCTCATCACATTCAATTTGTGGAATTCCAACACCCAGGAAACAATGTAAAGACTGGCAAATTGCCTTCTGTGGGTGGTGGCAGGGAGGGAGTTAAGATTAGGGGAAAAATTTTAAAACTCAAAATAAATAAAATCTTTTTTTAAAAAAAGCCTAGCACATAGTAGGAACATAATAAATTGATTATTTAATACAGAATAGGAACACAATGAATTGATTAATAAAAAAAGAATTACTGTGGTGAAGCAAAAGTCAAGAGAGAGAAGTCTGATGAGCAAAGGCAATTGGGAGTGGCTGATTCCCCAAGGGAAGAGAGACTGGACAGTCAGACAAAAAAGGGAAGGAAGGGGAAAGGGTTAGGAAATAAGATCAACTACCAACTAGCACGTGGGCTAGTGAGAACAGGGATTTCTATCTGCAAGGCCTGAACTTACATCCGGAAGCTGCACATGTAGCACCTGCTGGGTAGAATGTTCAGGAAGGTGTTAATTGCCATGAAGGGGCTAAAGTATTTCCCACCATCTAGATATTCAGGAGCAACTTAAGACATTTACATTCCACTAAGGTCTCTAAGTTCCAAAAATGGGATTATTTAGCTACCTAACAATGGGATGGAAATCAGAAGCCCACAGAATATGTTGGGGTATGAACAACAATATTTCCCCCAACCACAGGTCAAGTCAAGCAAGCACAAATAGGATTTCTCTAATATTTCTTCTTCATCAGAAAAATTCCCATTTCAATTGTAATGAACAATGTTAGGAGATGAACTGAATAGTCAAGACAATTATATAGAGAGAATTTATTTCTCCTAGAGCTATTATTAAATGAGTCCTGGAACTTTTAAAATCTGAATTTTGGGGCAGTTAGGTGGCACAATGGATAAAGCACAGGGTCCTGGAGTCAGGAGGACTGGAGTTCAAATATTGCTTCAAATACTTGATACTTATTAACTGTGTGACTCTGAGCAAGTCACTGAACCCCATAGTCTTGCAAAGAGCAAAAAAAAAATCTGAATTTTCAGTGTACCCATTCACATAGTTGGGTGAAGATAATGCCAGGTTTGTGAAGTGTCCCACACTAAAACTATCAGGGCCCATTCTTGTGGTCAAGTAGCATTTGTTGTGATTAGTTGGTGGTAAGGATTGCATTGTTTTCATGAATGGGTATTGAATTCTGCATTGGCCCTTGGGGAATTTTATTGGGCAATGCTAGTGCAGTTGAATTAAAAAGTTGGACAACCCTGAACCAAAGTTCTATCATAGCAGAAAAATAATTGTGGACTCTTAAGAGGGTATGCCAGTAATAAATGGGTGAGGTTAACCTAAGAGGAGAGCTTTGAGTCAGGGTGGAGTCAAACTGGATATCTGATGTCTGAGGACCGTCTAGTGAGGAAAGGCTTATCAACAAAAGTTTGACCACAAAGTGATCAATTTATTTTAACACATGAAGACAGAATGTTTGTGATCTTTATTGGTGGAGTGATGTTCCCATACGGATGAAATCTCAGAATCTGGAAGTATTTACTAAAATAAAGAATAAATACATGAATGTAGAATCATAAAATAATCATTGAATTCTATTGACTATCTCAAAGTTACAGTAATAAATGATATCAGAAGCAGGACTACAATCTAGGTTTTCTATTCAACAAAGAACAACACTTTCCACCTCATCTTTCTGGTCTCACTATCCCAACACCTACAGATTGGTTTTGGTTGACATCAAAGACTTTGTTGTAAACAAACTTAAAAAGAAATGAGATCCTCTGTATTATAACTTGTGGCAAGTAAAATATAACTTGAAAAGCAGAAACCACATTTAATCAAGAAAGACAAATAAAGCACCAAGTTTTAGAAGTCTTCAAGAAGATAACTTGGATGATTGGGCTTGTTCATTTCAGCAGTAAAATGATCAAAGACAATTCCAAAAGACTTGTGATGGAAAAAACCATCCAGAGAAGGAACTGTGAAGTTTAAATGAAGACCAAAGCTTCTTCTTTCACAACATGATTAATATGGATCTATATTTAGCATAATTACTATATTAGATTGGGGGAAGAGGGAAGGAAAGGAGAGAGAGAAGAATATAAAACTCAAAACCTTGCCAAAAAAATGATTGCTGAAAACTATCATGGCATGTAGTTGGGAAAACAAAATATTTAATTTTTCTTTTTTTTTTTTAGAAAAGGTAATGTAATATTCTTGAAAAAAAAAATAAACCAAAGGTTTAAAAACTGAAAGTTGTGTTACAGAAAAAAAGGGCTGCATAGTTACCCAAATAGGAAGCTCAAAAGCAATTGCCCCCAGTGGATGGTCATGAAACCAGACATATAGGAATTAAGGGAATTAAAGACCCAGGTTGCAAATTTCAATAGCAAGAGATCCTCTAGTAAGACTAGAAGGGCGGTTAGGTGGCCTAGTGGATAAAGCAACAGCCTTGGAGTCAGGAGTACCTGGGTTCAAATCCGGTCTCAGACACTTAATAATTACCTAGCTGTGTGGCTTTGGGCAAGCCACTTAACCCCATTTGCCTTGCAAAAAAAAGAAAAAAGAAAATTGGGAGAAGCAATAACCTCAGTCAGAAATAGAAAATCCTTATAGGTTATCCAGTTCAACCCAATGCAGAAATCTGTACAAGAGGTCATCCTGGTAACAGAGATTAAACATAAACTAAAATGTAATACCCATAATCTAACCCATTCTTATACTAGGTGAAAAGTTTGGCAAACGTTTGATCTGAGTTAAAAAAAAAAAAAAGAATAGCGGAGGAAATACCAAAAAAGTTAATTTTAAGCAGGTGCCCCTCTGCAAGCTTAAGTATAATATTAATTACAATGTCTGACCCACTCCTATTCTGGATTTTTTCAGGTCTCTTAGTGAGTATGCCCGCTCTCCATCACAAGCCTATTAAAAAAAATCCATCTGAAAGGAGCTGCAGGGGCCGAAGCGATTCCCCATGGAAACAGGCGTCCCCGTCTTCGCCATCATCCCCTGGCGGGGCATCTTTGTCAGCCCGGTCAGACTGTAAGCTGCTGGAGGGAAGGGCTGGCTTCTGCCCCCTCCAGAGCCCGGGGCTGGACAGAGGCCGAGGGCTGCCGAGAACTGACCACCTCCGGCCGCCGCCGCGGGAGGTTCCAGGCTGGAGCTGGCGGGAAGGAGGAGGCGCGGCGGGGCTGACCTCCAGCCGAAGGGATGCTCGGGAGCGGGCCGGGCCCGGAGGCCGGGGAGGCGGCGCTGCCCCGCCCGCCCCCCGGGCAAGACGGTTCCTGCCGTCCCGGGCTCCCGCCCCGCCTGCCGGCCGCCCCCGCCCCCGCCCCTCCGCTGCCCGGGGCGGATGCCGCCTCCGGCCGGGCCGTTACCTTCGTGTAGAGCTCGGACGCGGCCATGGTGCCGGCGCCGCCCGCCGGGCCTCGCCTCCCGGCCGATGCCCCTCACGCCGGGGGCCGTGGCCGCCTCTGCGGAGCCCGGAGCCCGCGAGGGCCGCCGCCGCTCCCGGGAGCCGAGCGGGCGCGGGGACTCGGGCGGCCTCCCGCGGGCGGGAGCCCCGGCGCTGGGCGCTGTCCGCTGTCCGCTGTCCGCACGCTCTGGGTGCCGCCGCCGCCGCGCCGCCGCGCCGCCGCCGCCGCCCTGTGCATTGTGGGAGCGGGCGGAGGCGGCAGCCGCGCCGCCGCTCCCGGGCGCAGGCTGCCGCCCACCGGCCGGGGCGCGGCCCGAGCATCCCCCGCCGGCCGCGCTGCCGCGGCGCCCGAGCCCGGCACTCTCGGGCATCTCGGGGGCGGGTCCGGCCGAGGCTGCGTGAGCCTGGCCGCCCAGGGGGCCGGAAGAGCGGCCGGTCCGCCTGGGGCAGGGGGGTCTTCAGCCCTGAGAAAGCCAGAAACCTCTCTTTGTCCGGGTACCTTCCGCTTCCAGCCAGGGCTCCAGACTCCTTTGCAGGCCTTTCATAAATACTTGGGGTTTTTTGGTTTTTTCCAAGGCAAATGAGGTTAAGCGGCTTGGCCAGGGCCACACAGCTGGGTAATCATTAAGTGTCCGAGGTCGGATTTGAATCCACGTACTCCTGACTCCAGGGCCGGTGCTCTGTCCGTCGCTCCACCAATAAATGATATTTGAATGAATACATGTCGAAGGGAAGGGGTAGTAGCGGGGGAATTTTAAAATAAGAGATTCTTCAGAGAGGAGCGTTATGGAGCAAATCAGTCCCTACCATAAGAAACTAAATGACCTACCAGGAACTTCAAAAATTAAATTGACTTTTCAACAAGATTCTTATAGTAGCACATGATTGTTTGTTTCCTACTTGATTCCCAGCAGATTTGGTGAAATACCTTTCTACCTATATTTAACGCTCAGGAATCAAAAATCAAAGGGAAAGAGGTGGCTAGGTGGCATAGTGGAAGAGCACCGACCCTGGAATCAAAAGTACCTGAATTCAAATGTGACCTCGGACACTTAATGATTACCCAGCTGTGTGGTCTTGGGCAAGCCACTTAACCAACCCCATTTGCCTTGCAAAAAAAAACTAAAAAAAAAATCAAAGAGAAGCCGACTGAAATGTCCATCTTTTTCCACTGAGCACCTTAGTGTGACTTCTCTACAAACTCTAAAGCACTCTCTTCAAATACACTCCAATAATGAATGTACTTTATCCTTTATTTTGTGGCTGTTCTTTCTTCTAAAATCTCATTTTTACTATTATCATCTTTTCTCTCTCTGCATTTTAAAATTTTCATAAGATATTTAAATAATCTAGTCCACCCCTTTCATTTGACACAAGAGGAAACTGAGGCCTCCAAAGGTAAAATCCTTGCCTAGAGTTTATTGTTTGTGGTAGGGATTGTTGCTAACACTCCAAGCTCAGAAACTCAATTTGAATATGAAGAATATGGAAGAGGCACAACTGACTCATAATGGGGGTCCAGACTCTGCTATTGCTTGCACTTTAAACTACAAGAAATCAGTTTTTTTTAAGAATGGGGATGAGAATGAGGGAAAGAAACTAGACCTTACATTTCACTATATATGAAACATGTGGTCAGACACTTTCTCTACCAATTGAGGTCAACATCTTTCCTATTTACCTTCTTAGAAAGCTGCCAAAGAAGTTAAGGTTGGCATCTTCTCTATTTCTTAGCTTAGATGCCTATGAGGCTAAGAGGTCTGCATATTCTTTGTACCTTATCTTCTTCTTAGAGAGCTAAGAGGTTAAATGACTTATCCAGAAGTGAGATTTGAACTCAGGTCTCTCTTAACTCAAGACCAGTTTTTTATTCACTAAAATACTCTGCCTCTCAAGAGATCCCAGAATAATCTTGGTTCTGCCATCAGTTTGTAAGTGTGACCTTGGCTAATTCACTTCAACTCTCCATGACTCATTTTCTATAATTGTAAAATGCTCTCAAAAGAATCTTTCACCTCTAAAACTTTATAATTCGAAGTTGATGGAGAAAAGACAGGAACTCCCAGGAGCTCTCCCCCAAACACTCCAAATACCTTTAAATGATGATTCTAGCCAAATTCTAGAGTATCAGAACACACAAAAAGACTGAGTGAAACAATTTTCCAGCCCAAGACAACTCACAGGAAGGGTCTCTTACACCAAGGGCTCCCAGTACAGCCCAGATCAGGCTGGAGGAAACTGTCACAGCCATCTAGGAATAGAGGGCAGAGCATGTGGTTCCCTGGGAGTGTGGCAGCAGTGGCAATTTCCAGACCTCTCAGTCCAGGTATTGTAAAGGGAAATTGGGAAGGTCAGCAGGAAAATTCTGCTGCACCAGCGAGAGAGCAGAGCACAATTCAGTGCAGATACAGCCCCAGGGGACCAGGAGCAGGCCTAGGAAGCCACCCAGGAGTTACTTCCAGAGAGCTCAGCTCACAGCTAGTAAAGAAGATGGGGGAGATTGCAGAGGTCTCTTTGCCATCCCTAAGGCAGGACTCTATTGCATTGTCCATACTCAGATCCAGGTTGTAGTCTGGGACCCCAGTCTCAGAAAAAGGAGCAGAAGCACAACAGAGCTTACTGCCTGCAGCAAAGTTTCAGGATAGAAAGGAGTGCTTGTAGACATCCACAGACCAGAGCACAAGCCAGGAGAGCAGTCATAACTTCTCATAAGACCTAAGAAGAATTGAAAATTTTTGGGGGGGGTAATCCCTGAAAACAGTTGCAAAAACCATCAAAATCTTGGGAATGTGTCCTCTGTTTTATTTTGTTTTTTTTTTAACAAGGCAATGGGGTTAAGTGACTTGCCCAAGGTCATACAGTTAAGGCAATAATTTAATGTCTGAAGCTGAATTTGAACTGACTCCAGGGGCCAGTGCCACCTAGCTGCCCTATCCTCTACTCTGGAAGCAGAGTCACCACCTTAACAAAGAGTTAAAATCAAGTCTTAGACTGGGGAAATCAGAAAACAAGAGGAAAAAAAAAATCCAACCCTAGGCAATTACTTTGATCCTATGGAGGATCAAAATACATCTCAGAAGATAATGAAGTCAAAACTTCTGTATCCAAAGCCTCCAAGAAAAATATGAATTAGTCTCAGGCTATGGAAGAGCTCAAAAGGATTTTGAAAATCAAATAAGGGAGAGAGAGAGGAAAAATTGGGAAGAGAAATGAGAGAAATGTGGGAACATCATGAAAACCAAGTCAGTAGTTTGGTGAAGGAGATACTGCAGAAAATCCCCAAAACCAGTTTGGAACAAATGGAAAAAGCAGTCCATGAGGTCAGTGGGTAGAAGAATGCATTAAAAAGCATATTTGGCCACATAGAAAAGGAGTTACAAAACCTTTCTGAAGAAAATAATTCCTTAAACTTCAGAATGGCGCTAAGGTGAGTTGATCTGAGCTGATGACTGTGAGAAATTAAGAAACAATAAAACAAAACCAAAAGAATGAAAAACAATATGAAATATCTCATTGGAAAAACAACTGACCTGGAAAACAGATCCAGAAGAGATCATTTAAAAATTATTGGTCTACCAGAAAAGCATTACCAAAAAATGAGACTAGATATCATTTTTTAAAATTTATTTAAAGCAATGGGGTTTTTAAGTGACTTGCCCAAGTTCACACAGCTAGGCAATTATTAAGTGCCTGAGGCCAGATTTGAACTCAGGTCCTACTGACTCCAGGACTGGTGCTCTATCCACTGTGCCACCTAACTGCTCTTGGATTATTTCTTGAAAAATGATGTCTAAGGGGTGGTCTTTTGGGCTTGGAATATTATATTCTGGAAAGCAAAAAAGCTTGGATTACAACCAAGAAGCAACTTCCTAGCAAAACTGAACACACTCTTTCAGAAGAAAAGATGGTATTCAATGAAACAGGGAACTTTCAAACTTTCCTGATGAAATGACCAGAGCTGAACAGAATATTTTATCTTCATGTATAGGACTCAGGTAAAGCATAGAGAGGGTGGACAGGAAGGGCAAATCAGGAGGGACTTAATGATGTTGAACTATTTGTATTCCAATATGGGAAGATGATATTGATAATTCATATGAACTTTCTCATTTAACAGAATAGGTAGAAGGAGCAAATAAAGACAAGGCACAAGAGGGACTTGAATCTGAAGGTATAATATATTTTTAAAAAGATGGAGTTAATGGGGGAGAAAGGAATGTACTGGGAGAAAGGGGAAAGGAGAGGGGATTGTTTTACATAAAAGAGGCAAAAGAAAGCTTTTGCAGTTAAGGGAAGAGGGGAAAGGTAAGGGGAAGTGGGTGAGTCTTACTTCAATAGAAATTGGCTCAGAGAGGGAATAACAAACACAATTAGGTTTAGAAATTTTGCTTACCCTATAGGAAAATAGGAGGGGAAAGGGATGGGAGAAAGGGGACAGGATGGGGAGGGGGTGGGGTGTAGGTGATAGAAGGGAGGGAAGATCATGGGAGAGGTTACTCGGACATAATACACTTTTTGAGGAGGGAGAGGGTGAAAGGAAAGAGAGATTAGAATAAATGGGGGTGGGGGAATAGGATAGAGGGAAATAAAGCTAGCAGTAGTAACTGCGGGAAAAATATTGAAACAAATTTTTCTGATAAAGATATCATTTCTCAAACAAAGAGAACTGAGTCAAATTTATAAAAGAAAAAAGACCCATTCTCCATTTGATAAATGATTAAGAGATATGAATAGTTTTCAGATGAGGTTACCAATGCAATCTATTTAAATATATTTTTTAAAATGTCCTACCTCACCATTGATAGGAAAAAATGCAAGTTAGAACAATTGTGACGTTCTATCTTATACCTATTTGATTGGCTAATAGGACAGAAGGAGAAAATGAGAAATGTTGGAAGAGATGTAAGGAAATCGAGACATTGTTGGAGGAGTTGTGAAATGATTCAACAATTCTGTAGAGCAATTTGGATTTTTTTCCAAAGGGCTATAAAACTGTGCCTACCCTTAGGCCTAGCAGTGTTACTGCTAGACCTATATTCCAGAAGAGATGAAATATGGGAAGAAAAACAATCTATATGTATAGGAATATTTATAGCAGCTCTCTTCTGGTGGTGGGGAACTGGAGATATGAGGGGATGTCCAGCAGCTGGGAGATAACTGAACATGTTATGGTAAGTGATTGAGATGAAAGGCTGTTCTGTTGGGGGAAATGATGAGCTGGATGCTCTTAGTAAAAAGCTTACATGAGGAGCAACTAGGTGGTGCAGTGGATAGAGTACCGGCCCTGGAGTCAGGAGTTCCCTGAGTTCAAATCCAGTCTCCTCAGACACTTAATAATTACCTAGCTGTGTGGCCTTTGGCAAGCCACTTAACCCCATTTGCCTTACAAAAACCTAAACCACAAATACAACAACAACAAAAAAGCAACTTACATGAGCAGATACAATGTACCTTATACAAAGTAACAGCAAAACTGCAGAATGATCAGCAGTGAATGACCTACCTTCTCTCAGCAATGCTGTGACCCAAGAGAACTCTGAAGGATTTATGATAAAGAATGCTATCCATCCCAAAGACAGAGCTGATGGTGTCTGAATATAATCTGAAGCATTCTGTTTTTAATTTTCACTTTATTTTTCTTGAGGTTTCTCTTTTGTGTGTGTATGTGGAGGGGGGGGTGTTTATATTTACTTTGCAACATGAATATTGTATTAATATTTTTCCATGACCACACATTTTTAACGTATATCAAATAACTTGCTTTCTCAATGAGAGAAAATGGGGTGGGAGGACAGGAGAGAATTAAGGTTTTGGAAATTTTTGCGTATATCTGGGGGGGTGAAAAGTAAATACAAAATAAAATTCTATGATTCTACTTTTGTTCAATGAGTAGCCATTGCCATGGTGGCAGTAAAGACTTTTGCTTTCAAGAGCATACAAAACTCACTATTGCCCAATATTTTCTAAAATTCAGAGGTAAAATATTTGTCCAAGGTTATGTGTTTAGAAAATGACAAATCTGAAGCTTGAACTCAAGTACTTGGAACTACAAATAAGTACTGTTCCCATTATATATTACAGTTTCCCCAATCCTTTTTCATCATGAAATGCTTGATCTTGGATTCTGTTCTTCAACCTCTGTCCTCATGGGGTAGGAAGACTGAGGGGGAAAAAAATCTAATATATAGTTGCAATTGATTAAGAAATAGGGCAGTCATAGATTATTAAAGTTACCAGGGAGGGTTTTATCTATATTACAAAACAAAAACCTGCTGAGTCTATTGGAGAAAGGATTCTTGTTTAGGTTGAGTTAATTGGGAAGCCTATGAAGTCCCTGAGAACTGTATTTCTATTAGGACAGTTAAAAGGAGTATACTTATACAGAGGGTATATGTTGATTATGATGTGATGATATTAAGAAAAACATTAAAATATAAAAAGGATTGTTCTGAGAGAAGAGAGGGAGGAGACAGAATAGAGTAAATCATATGACATGTAGAGTGAAAGAAGAGAAGTGAGCACTGATTGAATTTCATTGGTTTTAGCTCCAAGAGGAAATAACATCAATTCCCAAAAGAATTTAGAAATTTATCTTCCCATATAAGGAAGTAGCAGAGGAAAGGGGAAACAAAAAGGGGAGGGGGAAATCTGATAGAAGGGGAGGGCAGATTGAGGGAGGTGACAGTCAAAAGCAAAATACTGATAAAGAGGAATAGGGTAAAAGGAGAAAGAAAAGTATAAATGGGGGGAAATAGGATGGAGGGAAATACAGAGATAGTAAACATAACAAAATGTGAATGGGATAAACTTTCCCATAAAAAGGAAGTAATTAGCAGGATAGATAAAAACCAAAATCCTAAAATATTTTATTTATAAGAAACATATTTGAGGGGGCAGCTAAGTGGCACAGTTGATAGGGCACCAGCCCTGGAGCCTCAGGAGTACCTGAGTTCAAATCTGGCCTCAGACACTTAATAATTACCTAGCTGTGTGGCCTTAGACAAGCCACTTAATCCCATTGCCTTGCAAAAAAGAAAAAAAGAAAAAAAGAAAAGAAAGGAGAAAGTTTTGAGACAGAGAACTGTTTGATGACCATTATAATAATGTAGGCATTGAACTAATTGAACAAAGAGAACTTGAACTAAGATAGCGGCTGTATGAGTAGAGAAAAAGATATGATATGAGAGATGTGCAGACACATAAGGCAAGAGTTAACAACTAATTAGATACATGGTGAGGAAGAACAAGGAATTGGGAATAACAATAAAATTACAAATCTGGGAGACTGGAAGAATGGATGCCATTGACAGAAACAGAAACATTTGGAAGAAGAGTAGATTGGGAGCAGGGGAGGGAGAAGAATGTAATAATATCTGTGATCCATTCCAAAGACTATCCTATGATTTCTCTTTTCTTTCAGGGCTAAACTTTGAGAAAACTATTTACATTGAGTATAATAACTCTCCTCTTGTTCTCTTCTAAACTCTCTTCAATTTGACTTCAACCTCATCAATGGACTGAAACTAGCAGTTTCCAAAGTTCCAAACTTACCATCGTTCTCTTCATTTACAACTCTAATGGCCTTTTGTAAAACCCTATCCTTCTTGACCCCTCTGAACCATTTGACATTGTGGATCACCTTTTCCTCCTTGAAACTCTGTCTACTCTAGCTTTTTAACACAGTTCTTCTCCTATCTTCCTTTCTAAGATACTTTTCCTGGTTTTCATCCATTTCACACTCATTAAGTGTCACCAAGTTTTATACTGAGTTCTCTTTTCTTTTTGCTTTATACTGTTTCATTTGATCTCATTTGCAACTATCTTTATGCAAAGGATTCCCATATTTATATATCCAGCCCTACACTCTTTACTGAGCTACAGTTATATATCAATAACTACAACTTGTGCATCTCAAATTCAATGACTGTTAGCATCACAAAACAAGATGCCCAAATAGGACTCATTATCTTTCCTCCCAATCCCTTTCCTCCTTCAAACTTCCCTATTATTATCAAGCACACCACCAATCTGCCCAGATTCCCAGGCTCATAAACTTAGTGTGGCCCTTATCTCCTCACTAACCTGAAATCTAAAAATTTCACTGTCACTCACTCTATATTTCCAACCCCTCAAAAAAATCTTATCATTTCTACCTTCATGTCTTTTAGAGATAAATACCCTTCTCTCCATTCACAGACACACCCAACTCTCCTGGTTCAGATTCTCACTATTAAAATAGCTTACTTTTTTAAAGATTCATTTTAGTTACGTTCAATTAATAAGGCCTTATTTTATCTTTCTCCCTTCTCTCCTCCATCATCAACTGAACCAAAAAAAAAAAAAAACAACTTTTAAAAATATGCATGAAAAGAAAAAGAAAAAAAAATAGGCATGGTTGGGGTGGAGTCATAGAGGAGTTAAAGCAGAAACTCTCCTGAGCTCTCCTCCAAATCACTTCAGATATCTTTAAATAATGACTCTAAACAAATTCTAGAGTGACAAAAACCCACAAAAGACAGAGTGAAACAATTTTCTAGTCCAAAATAACATGGAAAGATAAACAGGAAAGACCCATCATTGATGCCGAAATCCAACAATTCAGGAATAGGTAGTTAGGCAACTGGGTCAGTGGCAACAGTGGCAGTTTCCAGACCTCTTTGCCCAGAGACTGCCAAGAACAACTTGAAAGGTCAGCAGGAAAAGTATGTTCCATTTGGATGAAAGTGGAACAAAGTCCAGTGCAGGGCTTAGCAGTGTACACCAAACCACAGAGGACCTAGAACCCTTGGGAACCACTGAATCAATGGCAGCGGCAACAGTTTCCAGAGCTCTCAGCCCACAGATAACCCACAGACAGGAGATTATAGGGGTCTCTTTGCTATCACTGAAGCAGCCTATGTTGCTTTGCCTATACTGTTTCTAGGATCTAGGTCACAGTCCTGGGTCCCAGTCCCAGGAAGAGGAGGAGTAGCACAATAGTTTGCTGCCACAGGAGATTGGAGAGCCCTCCTCACAGTTTCAGGGTAGAAAGTAGTACTTGTGGTCACCCACAGACCATAACATAAGCCAGGAGACTTCTGGCCAAGATGGTGGAGAGAAGACAGGCACAGTTCTAAAGTCTCCTGATCTTTCCCCATCTATGATATGAAACAAACCACTTAACAGAAATCCAACCCAAAAAACGCAGAAAGAAAAGCCAGAAGAAAGATATATGTCAGAATTTGTCTTCAGCAGCAGTGGGTGACTCCATGCTCAGAGGGCGGATCAGCAGCAGATCAGCCTGATTAGGGGCTGGATTGGAGCCCCAGGTGCCTGAGGGCCCGAGAGCCAGACCTACTTGATCAGTGGCAGGGCTAGACCTAGGGGGCTTGGGTCTACTAGGGAGCAAAGACATTGTTGTTGGCATGACCCTCTGGAGCTTGTCTACAGGGCTGGGGGGGAGAGTTCCGGTGCAGGAGAGCTGCGGACACCATCCCTAGGCAACTCCGGTCTGAGGAACTCTGATTGTGGCTGAGGACTCTTCCCAGAACAAACACAATTACAGACTACTTCTGCCCCAGGCACAGGTGTGTGAGCAGAAGAACCAGCCCAGCTGACAATAGGGAGAGGAATGACTTCACCCCAGGCTAGAGCCCACCATTGATTGAAGACAAAAGGATTTAACAGCTTCAACCCCTCCCTTCAGGCTAAGGGAGAGGGCCTCAATCAAGGTCACAGACATTCCAGAGAAAACAACCAGCACCTCCTACTGGCCAGCTGGAAAATTGCAATCAGTGAGTAAAGACTAGGGATCCCAATACCAAACCTCTATGAACCAGCTCCTCCCCAACTCAAGGTGTTAGCAAAATGAAGAAAGGTCAGTGGAAAGATGGATCCATAGAAAGATTCTTGGAAGGAAAAGCCCCTAATTCAGAGAGACCTAGAACCTCTGAGGAGAATATGATCTGGGCTCCAGCACAGAAAGACTTCCTTGAAGAAATAAGGAAGGAGTTTAAAAATCAATTGGAAAATTTGGGAAAAAAAAACCCAAGAGCAGATTAACACCTTGCAACAAGAAAACAAATCATTGTAAAATACAATTGGACAAATACAAAATGAGAATAATTCTCTCAGATCTTCAATTGGACAAATAAAAAAAATGAGAATATATCTCTCAAATCCTCAATTGGACAAATGCAAAAAAGAAAATAATTCTCTCAAAACCTCAATTGGCCAAATGGAAGGCTCTTTTAAAGTAGACTTGACCAAGTGGAAATGGAGTTGCAAAAGGTAAATGAAGAAAACTCCTACCTAAAAAAAAAAGAATGGAGTCTGCGGAAACTAATGACTCCATGAGACAGCAAGAGCCTGTTAAACAAAAAATAGAAAAAATAAAAGAAAATGTAAACTACCTCATCAGCAAAACCACTGAACTTGAGAATAGATCGAGAAGGGGCAACCTGAGAATTATTGGACTTCCTGAAAACATTGAAGAGAAAAATATTACAGGATCTAGTGATGGAAAATTGCCCTGATATCATGGAAGCAGAGGGCAAAGTAATTATTGAAAGAATACATAGATCCCCTGCAGAAAGAGATCCTAAAATGAAAACACCAAGGAATAAAAAATTCCAGAACTCTCAGATAAAAGAGAAAATCCTGCAAGCAGCCAGAAGGAAATAATTTAAATACCAAGAAACCACAGTAAGGATTATGCAGGACCTGGATGTATCAACATTAAGGGATCAAAGGACCTAGAATGAGATATTCCAAAGAGCAAGGGAGCTTGGAATGCAGGCAAGAATCCACTATCCTGCAAAGCTGAGCCTTCTTTTTCAGGAGAAAAAATAGACATTTAATAAAATGGAAGAATTCCAAAAAATTCCTGATGAAAATACCAGAGCTAAATAGAAAATTTGGACATAAACAGGAGGTTCAAGAGACACATGAAAAGGTTAAAAAAAGGGGGGAGGGTAAAGAAAAAAAATGCTATCCAATAATTTGAAACTGGCTATATCCCAGCGGGGGGGGGATTCTCATAACTCTTGAGAATTGTAACTCTAACAGAGAGAATATACCTACCCAGAAGTTTTGAACATTCATGACCTATCCATGAGACTGCTATCCAATGGGATAAAACTGGCTATAACCCCACTTGGGAGAAAGACTCTAATAATTCTCAAGAATTGGAACTCTATTAGATAGAATGTACTTAGCTAGAAGTGATGAATACTCAGAATTTTCTATGATTCATATAGAATGATTTTAAAAACACTACCTCCTTAAGAGTGCCATCTGTATCCAGATAAGGAGCTGTGGAGTTTGAACAAAGTGCAAGGACTATTCCCTTTAATTTAGAAAGAAACAGATATCTTATTGTCTGATCTTGTTACCTTTTATACTTCTCTTCTTTAAGGATATGATTTCTCTCTCATCACACCCAATTTGGATCAAGGTACAACATAGAAACAAAGTAAAGACTGACAGAGTGCTTTCCGTGGGGGGTGGGGGAAGGGAAGCAAGATTGGGGGGAAAATTGTAAAACTCAAATAATATCTTTAATAAAAATAAATTAAAAAAAAACACTACCTCCTTAAAAAGGGGAACAGGAAGGAGATGGGAGGAGGGAGGGGATTGAATGGGGTAAATCTCATTACACTAAGAGGTACAAAATACCTATGGTAATAGAGGAGAAGATGGGAGATGAGAAACACCTGAATCTTCTCATCAGACTTGGCTTAAAGTCAATTTACACACATACTCAGTTAACTTAAAAAAAAATCTAACCTTTCAAATACTAAAAAAGGGGAGGGGGGACTGAGAAAGGGAGGGGGAGGGGGAAAAGGGGAACTAACAAAAGGAAGGGAAGGAAAAAGGCGAAAAGGGGAAGGGAAAAGAAAGGGCAGGGGATGGATATAGGAGGGCAAACACACTGATGGGGGTGTATTCAGAAACAAAATACTGGGGAACATGGATAAAGGTAGGGAAAAGGGGGAAAATACAAACAGAGGGAAGATAGCATGGAGGGCAATAAGGAATTAGTAATCATAACTTTGAATGTGAATGGGATGAACTCTCCCTTAAAATGTAAGCGAGGGGCAGCTAAGTGGCGCAGTAGATAAAGCACCAGCCCTGGGGTCAGGAGTACCTGAGTTCAAATCCGGCCTCAGACACTTAATAATTACCTAGCTATGTGACTTTTGGGCAAGCCACTTAACCCTACTGCCTTGCAAAAACTAAAAACTAAACAATATGCTGCTTACAAGAAATTCATTTGAAGCAGAGAGATACATATAGAGTAAAGGTAAAAGGTTGGAGCAAAATATATTTTGCTTCAGCAGAAGTGAAAAAAGCAGGGGTAGAAATTCTTATCTCAGATAAAGCAGCTGCAAATAGATAGCATTAAAAGAGATAAGGAAGGAAACATTATCCTCCTAAAAGGTACCATAGACAATAAAGTTATTTCAATACTGAATATATAGGCACCCAATGGGATAGCACACAAATTCTTAGAGGAGAAGCTGAAAGAACTACAGGAAGACATAGACAGTAAAACTCAACTAGTGGGAGACCTCAACCTCCTGCTCTCAGTTCTAGATAAATAAAATCATAAAATAAACAAGAAAGAAGTTAAGGAGGTAAATAGATTGTTAGAAAAACTAGATATGGTAGACTTATGGAGGAAACTGAATGGGGATAGAAAGGAATATACCTTTTTCTCTGCAGTACATGGCACTTAAACAAAAATTGACCATGTACTAGGACATAAAAACCTAATGATCAACTGCAGAAAGGCAGAAATAATGAATACATCTTTCTCAGATCACAATGCAATACAAGGCATATGCAATATTGGGCCAAGGAGACAGACCCAGAACCAATTGGAAACTGAATAACCTCATTTTAAAGAACGAGTGGACCAAAAAACAAATTATAGGAAGAATTAATCATTTTATCCTAGATAAATGAAATAACATACCAAAACCTATGGGATTCACTCAAAGTGGCTGTCAGGGGATATATATGAATTAATTAGAGAAAGAAGAAATCAATGAACTAAATATACAACTAAAAAATTAGAGAATGAACAAATTAAAAATCCCCAATTAAATACCAAATTAGAAATTCTAAAAATTAAAGGAGAAATTAATAAAATTTAAAGCAAAAAACTATTCAATTAATAAATAAAACCAAAAGTTGGTTTTATGAAAAAACCAATAAAATTGATAAACCTCTGGTCAATTTCATTAAAAAAAAGAAAGAAGAAAATCAAATTGCTAGTATTATAAATGAAAAAGGTGAACTCACCACCAATGAGGAGGAAATTAAAGTAATAATTTGAAATTATTTTATCCAACTCTATGCCAATAAATTTGATAATCTAAGTGAATTGGATGAATATTTACAAAAATATAAGTTGCCCAGGTTAAATCAAGAGGAGATTAAATACCTAAACAACCCTATCTCAGAAAAAAGAAATTCAACGAGCCATCATTGAACTCCCTAAGAAAAAATCTCCAGGGCCTGATGGATTCATAAGTGAATTCTACCAAATATTTAAGGAACAATTGGTTCCAATTCTATATAAACTCTTTGGGAAAATAGGTAAAGATGGAACACTGCCTAACTCTTTCTAAGAAACCAATATGGTGCTACCTAAACGAGGAAGAGTTAAAACAGAGAAAGAAAATTTATAGATCTATCTTCCTGATGAACATAGATGCAAAAATCTTAGCAAAATGATTACAACAAGTTATCACTGGGATAATACATTATGATCAAGTAGGATTTATCCCAGGAATTCAGGGTTGGTTCAATATTAGGAAAACTGTTAGTATACTTAATTACATCAACAACAAACCTATCAGAAATTATATGATCATATCAATAGATGCTGAAAAAGCTTTTGACAAAATACAGTACCCATTCCTATTAAAAATACTAGAGAGTGTAGGAATAAATGGACTGTTCCTTAGAATAATTAGCAGTATCTATCTGAAACCATCAACAAGCATTATATTCAATAGGGATAGGCTAGAAGCATTCCCAATAAGATCAGGGGTGAAACAAGGGTGCCCATTATCATAACATAAGCCAGGAGAGTAGTAAAATACTTTCCCTAGATTGTACCATCTTGATAGAACTGAAAACTGGGAAGTCCCTAGAAGTATCTCTGAAAACAGTCGCAAAACAATCCCAAAGCCTGGGACGGTGCTCTCTCCATTCTGGAAGCAGGGAGGTAAAAATCGAGTCATAGACTGGAGAAATGAACCACAATAGAAGAAAAAATATCTGACCATAGAAAGTTAACTATGGTGATAAGGAAGCTCAAAACACACAGAAGAAGGTAACAAAGTCAAAGTTCTTAAATCCAAAGCATCTAAGAAAATTTGAATTGATATTAGGCCATGGAAGAGTAAAAAGGATTTGGAAAATCAAGTAAGGGAGGTAGAGGAAAAATTGAAAGGAGAAATGAAAGTGATGCAGAAAAATCAAGAAAAACAAGTCAGCATCTTGGTGAAGGAGACACACAAAAAACTGAAGAAAATAACATCATTAAAAACCAGATTGAAGGGGAAGCTAGGTGGCGCAGTGGATAGAGTGCTGGCCCTGTAGTCAGGAGTACCTGAGTTCAAATCTGGCTTCAGACACTTAATTACCTAGCTGTGTGGCCTTGGGCAAGCCACTTAACTCCATTGCCTTGCAAAAAAAAAAAAACAACTAAAAAAAACCCCCCTAAAAACCAGATTGAATCAAATGGAAAAAGAGGTACAAAAACCAACAAGGAGAAGAATGCCTTAAAAAAGTAGAATTGGTCAAATGGAAAAGGAGGTACAAAAGCTCACTGAAGAAAACAATTCCTTAAAATAGAGAATGCAACAAAAGAGAAGTTATGTGAGAAATCAAGAAATAAAAAAACTAAAAAACCATGTGAAATATCTCATTGGAAAAACAATTGACCTGAAAGCTAGATCCAGAAGAGGTGATTTAAAAATCATTAGACTACCTGAAAGCCCAGTTCCAAAATAAAAGAGTCTAGACATTATCATTTAAGAAATTTTTTTTAATTAGTTTTTTTTTTTGCAAGGCAATGGTGTTAAGTGGCTTGCCCAAGGCCATACAGCTAGGTAATTATTGTCTGAGACCGGATTTGAACTCAGGTACTCCTGACTCCAGGGTCAGTGCTCTATCCACTGTACCACCTAGCCGCCCCAATTTAAGAAATTATTAAGGAGAACTTCCATGATATTTTAGAACCTGAAGATAAAACAGAAATAGAAAGAATCCATCAATTACCTCCTGAAAGAGATCCCAAAATGAAAACTCCCAAATTTCAGAGCTCCTAGGTCAAGGAGAAAGTATTGCAAGCAATCAGAAAGGAACAATTCAAATATCATGGAGCTCTAGTCAAGATAAGACAAGATTTAACAACTTCTGTATTAAAGGACTGTAGGGCTAGGAATATGATATTCTGGAAGGCAAGAGAACTTGACTTATAACCAAGAATCAAACATCCAGCAAAAATGAGCATATTCTTTCAGGGAAATGTACGGATAATCAATGTCCATTCAATAGGGAACTTTCAAACTTTTCTGATAAAAAGAGTTGAACATAAAATTTGGTCTTCAAATATGAGACACAAGTACAAAAAGGCAAAGAGTAAAAGCAAATCATAATAAACAATGAATAACATATTCCTGCTTGGGAAGATGATATTGATAACTCATATGAACTTCCTCATTCATAAGGGCAGTTAGAAGGATCATATATAGACACAGCACAAATGGGAATTGAATTTGATGAGATAATATATTTAAAAAGATGAAGTTGAGAGGTGAGAGAGGAACATACTTGGACAAAGGGAAAGGGAGATGTAGAATGTGTAAAGTTATTTCTCTTAAAAGCTTTTGAAGTGGAGTGGAAGAGGGAAGAGGTGAGAGTTTTGGTTCAGAGAAAGAATACCATATACAAATGAGTATGGAATCGATCTAACCCTAGAGAAAAGTAGGAGGGGAAGGGGATGGTACAAAGGGGAGTGATGGTAGAAGCAAAGGCAGATTGTGGGAGAATCTAGTCAAAGCAAAACACTTTTAAGGAGGGACAGGGTAAGAGAGAGAATAGAATTAGGGGGAGTAGGGAGCAATAGGATGAAGGGAAACACAATTAATAATGGTGATCATGGGAAAAATTATTGAAACAAATTTCTCTAATAAAGGCCTCATTTCTCAAACATAGAGAACTGAATCAAATTTATAAAAAAAATTTTAAAAACTGATAAATGATCAAAAGATATGAAGTTTTTAGATGAGGTTATCAATGCTCTCTATGACCATATTAAAAAAACAGTTCTCGCTATTGATTAGAGAAATACAAATTAGAATACTTCTGAGGAAATATGTTATTATTCCTATTGAATTGATTAAGGGCTAAGAACAGACGGGAAAATGACAAATGTCAGAGGAGTTGTGAAATGATTCAACAATTTTGTAGATTTGATAGTGTCTGAATACAGATTGAAGCATACTTTTCTTTGACATTATTTTTTTTAGATTTTTTTTTAGAGGAGAGTCTATGCTTTCTTTCACAATATGACTGCTATAGAAATGTTTTGCATGACCATACTTCTTTTTAGTTTTTTTTTTTTGCAAGGTAGATGGGGTTAACTGGCTTGACCAAGGCCACACGGCTAGGTAATTATTATTAAGTGTCTGAGACCAGATTTGAACCCAGGTACTCCTGACTTCAGGGCCAGTGCTTTATCCATTACGCCACCTAGTCACCCCCAAAATGAGTGTTAAAACTTGATTTTGTATATTAACAGGGGAAAAACAAAATCCAGACATGCAAGACATCAAGTGGAAAACAAAACAAAAAGCATAGTCAAGCAAAACAAATTCCTGCATTGGCTATGTCCAAAATCATGACTCATTCTGTGTCTTGATTCCAACGTTTAACTAAAAAAGAGTAAGAATGTAGTGTACTTTATTATGGGTATTCTGGAATCTTGGTTTCTGGAATCAAGTCAACTTCTCTTCTCCCTTCAATGAGCTCCAGTGATTCTCTATTACCTCAAGAATCAAATATAAACTGACATCTAAAGCTCTCCATCACCTGGCCCCTTCCTCACTTTGCAATTCTTACACTATTCTCTCTCATACTCTACAAGATTCATACTGAGTTACTTGCTTTTCCTTGAATATGATACATCTCTCAAATCTGTTCCTTGAATGTTCTGCCCCCTCCTCTCCACTTTAGTTTCTTTGGCTTTAAGAGGGTTTTTAAAAGAGCTCAAATCTTATCTTCTGCAAGAGAGACCTTTCCTGATCCCTGCCCCCATAATCTCCTAACTTGTCAGATTTTTCCAACTACTCCAACTATATAACTATTTCCATCTCAACCATTAGAATATAAAGTTTTGGGGCAGCTAGGTGGCATAGTGCATAAAGCACCGGCCTTGGAGTCAGGAGTACCTGGGTTCAAATCTGGTCTCAGACACTTAATAATTACCTAGCCTTTGGCTTTGGGCAAGCCACTTAACCCCATTTGCCTTGCAAAAAAAAACCCTACCAAAAAAGCCCTAAAAAAAGAATATAAAGTTTTTTCACAAGGGAGTAATTGATTTTGCTCATCTTTTTATTGCTGGTGCTTAGCAGACGGGGAGGTAGAACTATTACTCAATTGTCTGCCCCAAAAATAACTGGAATTTTCTCAAAGGCACCTGCCCTAGTGCTATGGATTGTAGTTAATCATCTACTGTAAGGGAAGGCACTTGATTCAAGTCAGGAAAGGTAGGGAACTTGCCCACCAGAGGAAATGAGCTGAAAGGACATATTGGGGAGTAAGAAGTATGGTTGTGTTGGAGACAAGCCTGATTGATGACTGGTCATCAAAGAGGATATGTGACCTATTTTTTTTCTCATCCTCTGATGAGAACTTTTGGACAGTTCTGATTGTTAAAAAGTTTTTAAAATCTGCCTGTTTCTACCTACTGTTCTTACTTCAGCCCTGTAGGGCTAGTTAGAACAAGTATCTCTTTTCTATAAAACAATCCATTAACTTGAAGATAATTATCCCTCCTAATCTTCTCTTCTACAATATAAACATTTCCAGTTCCTTCAGTTAGTAACACAGAATAAACTCAAGGCCCTATACCACCTTAGCCCTCCAACTTAAGGACATTGCTAAACTAGAACTAAATACATGAGATGCGACCTGGTCAGAGTGTAGCAGAATTGACACCTCTGTAATCCTGGACACCACACTTTTCTTTCCTAATGCAAGCAAAGTTGCTATATCCCACCATTAGTCTCATATTGACTTAGCAATTCTTTAAAGTCCCCAGATTTTTTTTCAAAGATACTGTCATCTAACTACATATTCCTCTGCTTGTGCTTAAAATTTTTTTAAATATTTGAGACTTTTAAATTTAGTCCAATGTTCTAGTCCACTGAGATATTTTTGAATCCTGAATGTCAGCTAGTGATAACTATCTCTTCTAGCTTTCTATAATCTGCAAATTTAATGAGCATGCTACCTACCTTGTCACTCAACTCCAGTATAAACCTAATACTTGGGGTGGCTAGGTGGCACAGTGGATAAAGCACTGGCCCAGGAGTCAGGAGTACCTGGGTTCAAATCCAGTCTCACACACTTAATAACTACCTAGCCGTGTGGCCTTGGGCAAGCCACTTAATCCCATTTGCCTTGCAAAAACCTAAAAATAAATAAATAAACCTAATACTTTAATTGTATAGAATAAACCTCAACTATAAGTCCATTGGTACAACCTTCAAATAATCCGATTTATTGGCTACTTTTCTTGACTTTTCAATTTCTCTTGGCTATTTCAAACCTTTCCCAAGTTTCTGAATTACCATCTTCACTACTTTGTGGCCTCCATTTGATTGTGAGCTCAGGGACAGATTGTTACCTTTCTTTGTATCCCAAGTAGACTCCCTCACTTCCCTGCTTTATATCCTCAGCTTCTCTATCATCATTCTCTCTTAGATTAAGTTACTCATCTCATTCCAAGAATAAAATTATATACTGGCGATTCTATTCTTATCCTTTTTCCTCTTGACACTTTGCTTATTACTCCTTTTTAACTCTCATTCTACTTATTTCTTGCCCTCTATGTACATGCTTAGTTTTAACTCTTGAAATTTTTACACTCTACTTCAAAATATCATCCTTTCTCATTCTTCTATAATTCCTCAAAATAATGATCTTTGTTCCACTGCCTGTCTTCACCATGCATTTAACTTAAGCCTTTGCAGCCTTACCACCATCCTACTGAAAACTGATTTCAAAGGTCCTCAGTGACTACTCACTAATCTTTTCTGTCATCTTGAGGTTTTGGGCTTTTTGTGGTCAAGAAATTATTTCATTCTTTGAATTCTCCAAGGTCCCTAAAAGTACCATGAATATGGTACTTTATTTTTTTATTACCATGTATTGATCAGACATGTGCTCCTGTGTATGTTAGATGAAACTTGCTTTGTTATTGCAATAATTGGTGAAATAAATGGTACATAATCAGAATTCATTTTAATAGTCTGAAGGCTTTGCAACTAAAAAATCATTGTGTCAAGATTAGTATGAATCTATGTTTAGCATAATTACACAGAGAACCTTTATTGCTTTCAGTGAGGGGGGAAGAGTAGGGAGGGAGGGAGAAAAATGTAAAATTCAAAAAAAGATTAGTGAAAACTACTACTACATATAGTTGGAAAAACAAAATATTTTTAAAATCATGTTAAGACATCTTCTATGTTCTGTGGATTATTACACTAAAATTTCAGCCTCAATGTCCAATATGTAGTTAAGTGCAGCCAAACTGGCTTACCTGCTGTTCCTTGATATTCCATCCTCATTGTCTTTTTCACACAGACATGCATCCATGCCTGGAATACATTTTCCCATATTCCAAGTATATCTGACTGAAAAGCCACCATCTCTCTAATTGTTAATGCCTTCTGACCTTCCCCCTTACCAAAAATTTTGTATTTAGTCTTTAAAACATGCAGTTCCTCTACTCTTTCCCCTCTTCTAGAAGACATGAACTTCTTGAAGTCAGGATTCTTTTGTCCCACCTCCAACACCTGGTACATTTATGTATTTAATGAACACTTACTGAAAGACTAAATTACGAAGGAAAAATTAAAGTTTGCAGTGTTAGCTTATTTACACATCAAATAGTATTCACTTAGCTAATTGCAGTTAGATCTCAATTATCCATACTGTCAATTACCCGTGCACTTTGGCTGCTGTCCAGTTGACAAGCTACCCAATCTGGTTATGGCTCACTCAGCATCATCTGCAGGAAAACTTATCACAGGGTGTCAGTTAAGGCACCAAAAATAACTAGTAATTTCCTGTGTCTGCTGAAAGTTGTCAACTAGTTGTCTTATCACTGTAGGTAATGGGTCCAATGTGAATATCACAGCTGCTAAGGGGCAGTGTTCCATTGACAGTTTTGTTGTTCCCTTCCACCTAATCTACTTGAGTGACTTTCAGCTTCGTGATCCTCTTTACTCTAAATCAGCTGGGAAAACTAATCTGTAGATTTTGACTAACTGAAAATATTCTATCTGGGCACAGAAAATTGAGAATGAATTCTTTATGGGCATTAAGCATTTAATTTTTGTTTTATTCATCTTTTCCTACCATGGAAACTTATAGTTTTAAAAATAAAACTTGAAAGGTCATCATATAAGTGATAATCAGCATACTATATGAGCTAAAATCTAGTTCTAAAGGATATTCATTATATTATGAAGCTAATATACTTCAACACATTCTGAAAATTAAGAACAAAGTTAAAAAAAAGACAAAACTTCAAGTTCCATCAATAAAAATTGGGTAGAACAGTTTATTTTCCTATTATCTTTTACAAGTATTTTAGAAGGGATTGGCAATTGACAAATTTCATCATTAGTTCCCAATTCATGTTAAACATTAGAGGTATTAGCCTGGTTCTTTTATACACGCTACATGTTCTATTGCATCATCCATGGTAGAGATGCAAAACAAGATCTAAGGACAAAGCACTGAAGGAATTAACTTTTTACTTCAAACTTCTGGCTAAATGATAAATGACATTATATAAACGTATTACATTAATGACTAATCATGGCTTATGCATAAAGCTACAAAATGAAAAGAATTTCTGGGGGGAAAAGATCCAGAGGCTTAATACCTGTTTAGGACATCAAAACTTTTAATAGTAATATATTATATTAGGTGTTTACAGATCCTAGGGTTATCTATTCTAGAGTGAGGTTTCAGTAGAAATTTTTAATTTGACCCTCTATTTACAAAGTTGGGAAAAGAAATATTCTAATACAAAAAACAAAGGTCTTAATGACAAGCATAATTCCGTTGGCAGTGCATGTAGAGATAGATGTAAAATGGTCAGTGGTTCAAATGAGTGAATTCCCAATTTGATGAAACCAGCAAACAACCTCTTAAGCCCTAAGAAACATTAAGAGTTAAGCAAGGTGACTGGTACCATTCCAAGATTTAAGTTTTACAAAGCAAAGAAAAAGAGGGAGAAACAAAAGGAAGAAACTCAGCAGTGCCTTATCACCGGCTAGTCCCCTTTAGAGAATGTCTGAGTCAGCTACAGAAAATCCTATAATTTAAGACTAAATCAAAGAATATTAGTTTTCAATTTAGTGAAGTCACCATCATTTACAATTCAGTAGTTTACATCATTTCAATTCCAATTGTTAAAAAAAAAATGGATGACCAAGTAGAAGTCTTTGAGTCTGCTTTAATAAAAAAAAAAGTTATTTTAAAATCAACAGCACCATAAAATGTAATGAAATGCGCCTTTTACAATGCTGTTTATTATACTAACTGGCTTAGGATATTCAGAGTATAAAGGTAAATTTCAGCCCAGAACCTTATTCCACATCAAGAATTCAGCTTAATCATTGTGCTTATTTACCTCAAAACTACTAAGCATCCTGGGTAACACCAATTGCCTGAATCTATAATTATTTTTAAGGGCTAGATATATTTTCAACAAAATCCTAATTTTTTTTATGACTAGATCACTAAATTTAGTTATTGGGAATTTTTTCAATATTTTTTCAGTTTTATTGTTATCCATATTTTCTAAAATGCAAACATTCTTAAACTCAGAAACTCAGAATTGTAAAATTTAAAACTGGAAATGGCCTAAGACACTGAAACCTCCATTTTTATAAATGAACAGGGAGCTTTGGGCAAGGAAGGATTGAATAGAGCAGGGAAAGAGCAACTAGCTCTGAGAGCACCACTAATGGAGATATTCAGTGACCATTAAGAAATCTTTAATAGGTCTCTCCTCCAAAATCCTGAGATCTGAAGCACTATGACTTTGTAGAAGGCAGGTTGGCTTTATGAGGAAATTTTATCTTTAATAAAAACTACCACAATTATTTTAAATTGGGCACTTAATACAGCATTTCACAGATCCTCAATATATTTTGAGGTAGATTTAAATATTAGCATCCTGTGTTAAAAAAACTGAAACAGCACTTAAGTGATTTGCCAGAGACCACAGCAACATTCCTCTCTCCTGGTCAGGATTAGCACTGTTTTTAATCTTTTCAGTGCAGTGCTAAAGAGATCACTCCCTTGGCTGAATGAATTTCATTGCTGAAGCACTTAAGTCTTTCGTGAACATATTAAACAAGAATTGAGAAAAATCCATAGTTTCATTTTGGGACTTTTTTGGCAATGCTGAAGTCACTCTTACAAGCACTAATTTGTAGATTAGGATTTTACTTGAACAAATCTGATATCCTTTTGCAAATGTATTTGTTTTTACTTATAATTCTTCATTTTGTTTTTCTGCCCTTTGTGGAGGACAGAAAGTTAACTGCAAAACTTTTTTTAAAATGGTAAATTGCTAAAAATTTCTGTTAATGATAATAGAGAAAGATCAAATCTACTTATGGCCACCTGATATTTTTGTTAGCAGGAATACAATAATGGAAATTACCATGTGTTAAAGGTCTAAAAAAATTAGCTTGGATCCTTTCCTCCCGACCCTCCTTCCTCCATATTCCTCCCCACACCACCCCCCAACATGCAACCAAAAAGGAATTTAAAGACAGCAATATATTGCTTGTGGCATCTTTTGGGCTAATATTAACATGATATATCATTGCATAAAATGGAGGAAAGCTTACAAAACTACAAAAGGTAAATGTGTCACAGATTTTTAACTTCTTGGTAAGACTGCCGGCCTCAAATTGTTCTTGTTCATGAATGAAATAAGGAAACAGTGCTCTGGGGAAAAAAATTGAAGTTATCACTTCAAATCTTAAAGTCTGGTATTTATAAAAGCAAAATATCTAAAGCTCAAATATTTATATAATTAACTATTAATATTTAACTCATTAAATGAAATGTGCCAATTGGAAAAAGGGTCAACTCATTTAGTTTCCTCTTTGTAATTTAATACTGAAAATATTTACAGGCCATACATATTGACTTATGTCTTTGGGTTGTCAATTTTCAAGTATTTACTTATTCAAAATTCCCTTTTATTTGTACATCTAGTTGTCAAATATTAGTTACACAAGTCAGGATTTAATAGCAAGTAAACTAAAAAAATATCATCCTAGTGTTTTAAGGATAGAGTAAGTATAATGCTTCTAAATTCCAAATGCACAAAACAGCCTCGACTCCTGCTCTTAAATATGTCAAATTAGTAGCAAGAAATGGGGTTAGAGCACTGAAGACTTTTTATTCTAGAGTTTTCAGAAAGTTGAGTGTGAAAGTAAAAATATTATCCTTTAAAAAAATCTTAAAAATTACATGACTTGTAATGTCAAAAGTCACAATGAAATTGTTCTGCATAGGACAAAGATATGCCTAAGCAACATATCATATATGCACAAGGCCACTGAACATCATGGGCATTAGTTAACAGATGAAAACATCTAAGTCTACATACCTAAATGAGCAAAGTATTCAGTTTGGTATCTCTAAATCGAAGACTGAAAACTACTCTTTCCTATACAAAATCCTAACTGTAGAGCTTGGGGGGAGGGGGGGATGGGACACGGGACGACACTCTTGTGCTTCTGGTTGGCACATTATCTATTGTTTAAAAGTGTGAAATTAATACAGACATTTGCGAGAGGTTGTGCAAAACTATTATATTTACAAAAATGGCACAAAAGTGAATTCAACAGTCTATGCACATGCACACTTCATTCACATCTTCAAAAGTAAAGGTATTCTAACACTATAGAATTGAAGAAAAATAAAACCCAGCTTCAACGGGCAGCTGTTAATATGCACTAAATTCACAAAAGGTTACATCAGGATGGGCAAATATTGCCCAAGTAAAATTCTATTGTTAAAGCTGAAACAGGTTTAAGGCCATTCAAGTTTAAGAGCAGAGATAGAAATCATTCAGAATCCCACATATGTATATGTATGTGTGTGTTTTCATTTTAAATACATGATCTAACAACTTGTGGTCTTAAACCTCTGTTTTACAAAACCAAACAGAAAAATACAGAAAAAAGCAACAATAGATTATATTAAATAACACAAACATATAAAGCTGTAATTAAGAGGAATAAGAAAAGCCAAAACAGTGAAACTGTAAAACTTGCTCATTACTTGCTGGAACCAGTCCTACACTAAAGAATAGGCAATATATACATTTATTTCAAGTAGATTACTTTACATTGCTCTAACATGTGTCCTTTTCATCAGTGCATTGTTCAACTAGTCCAAAGTACTATAGTTTATTCTTAAAAGATTACTCCCTTAACAATAGCAGCACACACTACCGCTACCTGCAAAGCTGTCAGTCTCAATGACTTAGTGTATGGAAGGAAAAAAAGCCGAGAAGTAACATGTTTGAGAGAAATAACAGGAATGAGGAGATTCATGCAGTTCAGCTCTTTTAATCAGCCAGCCAGCTTGCTAGCAACAAGGGATGGTTTCCGCTGTGGAAGATCCTGCGGAGTAGGAATGTGGTCACCAGTGACCTCTGTTTTGTCAGGAGCTGCTGCAGTAGGAAGTTGCTTGTTCTTCATCTTTGCTTTAGCCATGTTGTAATCCCCAGAGTCAAAATACTTTTGCTATAACAGAAATAAGAGGGAAAAAAAACAACAGAAAGTCAATAAGGAATTTATAGCAAGCATATATGCAATTGCACTGGTTTAACATTGAGAAGAATAAACTGCCAGATGATAATATGTAAGGATGCCAAGTATGATGATTAGTTAACAATACTCCTGAACTATAAGCAACTCAAAAATAAAATTTTCTCATCAGGCCTACTCTTACTTCTGAGTCTAGTCAAGAATCTAACCATGGGTATACCACCTATTAGATGATGATCAAACTGACTGGGCATAAATCACACTATAAATTCTTATTAAATATTTGACTGATTGGAAGGAAAAAGTGAAATTGATATTCCTAGAATATTTTTAAAAACTAAAAAAGAAAAAGATAGTTAAGAGACAGCACATGAAGTCTGTAGTGTGTAATCTACCACGGTTGTAGAACTGTGGAAGTAAATGGACACTTCTCAAACTAAAGTTTGTCTGTACAGTGGGGATGGGAGGGCAGGGCATATTGCCTATATATTCATCTAAAAGCTGTATGCCCATCTCATTCTGCCTCAGAGAATCCTTCATTTCCTTTAGATGCAGTTCAAGCACCATCTTCTACAGGAAATCTTTCCTAATAATCCCAACTACCAGAGACCTCCTTTCCTACCTTAAATTTATTACACATAAACTTAAATATATGTACATGTTGTTTTCCTCAAGAGAGCAACATACATGTAAATATTATTTTTGATCATTTTATCCTAAGCAGATATCAATTAATAAATTCTTATTAATATAAAAGATATAGCAAGTGAAATTATATAGCTTGAGATAATGTGATATCTTGTTCTATATTCAGAAAGTCCTTGAGGCAATTTCTGTAGTCTAGTCTGTAATAATACTAAATATTGTATTTAATTCAAAGTACCCCCTATAGAATAAGTTTATACTGCATAAAAACTGTTTGCTCTCCTCGGCCTCTCAGAGTTCTAGGGATTGCAATGGCCTAAAAAACTTCCTGCAAATAGCTTGTTAAATAATTAAAGAAATGTGTAATGGATCTGATTCTAAAATAAGCATGTGGCTTGTTTCTTTGACAAGATATCACTCTAATCTGTTGCTATGATGCTTTAGATGATCAAAAATGCAGAAAATTATTTCCAGATTTGGGATTCCATTAATAAAATCAGTTGAAGGGGAGAAGGAAACTGGAACAGAAGTGACAAATGAACTATTCCCCCCTTGCTATAATTTTATCATTTTATTTAATTGTTAATGAACATCTAAGGAATAAGTCCTGCTTGTTATTTGGCACTTTCCCATGCTTGAATCGGGTAAAATAATGTTGAAAAAAAAAAGCAAATTTTATGACAAGAAGCATTTTTCACTTTTTTTTTTTTTTGGCAGGGCAATGGGGTTAAGTGGTTTGCCCAAGGCCAAACAGCCAGGTAATTATTAAGTGTCTGAGGCTGGATTTGAACTCAGGTACTCCCGACTCCAGGGCTGGTGCTCTATCCACTCCACCACCTAGCCAACCCCATTTTTTCACTTTTACATAAGCAAATCAATCTATCAAACAATATCCATCGCTGATAGCAACAATTAAAAAACAGTTTCTGGCTCTCAACAATGATGCTTTTTATACACAGGTGTAGGGACTGAACTTGTGATTTCCTTGGTGTGAGCAGTTCCTGGTGAGGAATTTTTTCACCCTATTTAGATTGGTCCTTTCTTTGAAACTTTTGAGTTATCTAAACCACTAAGAAGATTAAGCGACTCATGAAGGGTTATAAAGCCAGTATGTGTCAGAGACAGAATTTAAAAGTTAGAATTAAATTTAGAGAAAAAAAAAGTAATGGGCTCAGCTAAAACAATAAAAACTTTCTGGAGTCTCAACCTTTTTTGGGGACTAACCAGCCAGTTAAAAAGTAGAAAGAAGTTAAAATGGGAATAATTTCATGAAGAAAAAAGTCCAAATATTTCAAGATGAACCAGAATACAGTAAAATAACAGTTCTGGAGTTAGAGGACTGGGTTCTCTGGATACTAAGTATCTTGGAGCTTAGGGCAAGTTATTTAAAATTCAAGATCACAGTAAAGTGAGGAATAGATATAATTTGAGGCTTCTGTAAGTTCTAGATCTACACCAGAATATACTTTGCCAGATTTGATTATATGAAAAGTCTAATTAACTCCCCCAAGAGTATATTAATTAAGTGAATCAATGATAAATGCCACCAATATTATCAAACAGTAGCACTAATGGGATTTTAGTTTCCATTAAGCTAAAACTGAGGTACTCTTTCTTAATATGGAAAATCTTATATTAATTAGGTCATCTAACATGCTGGCTTCAACTACTCAAAACCGATGGAATAGAGATCAAGCATATTAGTATATACGACACCCCCCACCACCACCATAAATGTATGTATAAGAGCCTGAGCTCTTATACATTTTTCAAGCAGTCAACATTCATTTATTAAGATCTGACCATATGCCAGGTTCTATTCTAGTACTAGGAATAGAAAGAAAGACAAAATCATATCAGCCCCTAATATTCTAATGACAGAAATGACATTCAAATATCTGTGCAGATATTACATACACACACACACACACACACACACACACACACACACAGTATGTGGAAGGTAATCTCAGAGGGATTGTGCTGAGGGAATGAAGAAAGAAGACAATAGAAAAGGCGGGATTTGAACTAAGATCTAAGTGGTCAGGTGAAGAGAAATAATATTCCAGTCATTGATTAGACAGTGAGGATACAGGGCAGTCGAGTGTTTTGAGTCAGGCAGCAAGTTAGATGTACTTGGATTGCAGAGGGCATGAAGAGGGGAGTGTCATTTCAACTTCTTTGAAAAAAATCACTTTACTACTGGAGTCGGGGCATAAATTAGTGACTATTTCACTTATAAAGGGTCGTAGCTGTATAAGTAGAGAAAAAAGGGCATACAGAAGGGATGTTATGAGATGCAATTGACAAAACTTGACAAAAGATTGGATAACTGGGGTGAATTATGAGGAGTCAAGGATGACATCACCACTGTGATGGCAGTACTTTTGATTGTAATAGGAAAGTATGGAAGGTTTAGTAAGAAAGATACATTCTTTTATAGACATTAAGACATCCAATTCAAAATGTCCAAATTGTAGTTGGTAACAGAGGAGAGCGGAACCCCAAAACAGTCAAGGTTTCAATGCCTAAAATATCCCCTGTAAGACATAAATTAAATCATCATTTCAGATCATCTTAAATCAACACTACCATTAAGGGGAATAAAGGTAAATAATTTAAAATGAAAAGAAATTTAATTAGCATGTCCTCAAATTGTAACAAAACCCAAGAGTACAAAGATGTTCATTTTAAATATTACCAGGTTTCTCTATAAAAAGAAAAATTAGAAACCCTCCCCAAAACTTTTTCTTCCCTCAAAGAGAAAAAAATTAAACATTAGGTTTTATTGCTTTAATATTCAGTAACTTAGCAATTAAAAATAATTATAGTCAAACAAGATTACAGAATTCTATTTACAACCAGTCTCAATCCACTGTCATTTCAAAAGACCACACTAAGCTCCTAATCTTCATATGCTTTTATAAAGGTTCTATCTTACTCTTTTTAGATCTTATGGAAGGCTAAAAGACAGTAATTAAAATTAATATTGGTGGCTAACAGCTGGACCAGAATGCAAAGTCAATTCAAAGTAACAACTAAGGACAGATGTATAGGATGGAAAAAATAGCGAGAAGATTTGGTTAAAAATGGTTTCACTTATGTAAATTATACTCTCTATTTAGACTATATACAAAGAATGCCTGCACAGTAGATTCATTACTCATATTAATACACCACTTTCCATTATACTTTTTTGTCTTATCATTTTTGTCCGATGTCTTTCTCAAAAAAATAAAAATGCACATTCTTTATATGACAGCTCATTTCATTTTCCTAACTTTATCCAATCATTAGCCAGACTAAGATATTTTCAAGCAATGGTTCTTAAACCTGGGATCCATTAGCTTTTTAATTGATAACTGCAGCTTAATATAATTTATTTTCTTTGTAATCTTATTTTATGCATTTGAAAACATTCTATTGCTTTGCTTGACTACACAAATTTATATCAGATTTTGTTTTTCTTGTTTCTCAATGAGCGGAAGAGATGAGAACAAGAGAATTTGAAATATAAAAATAAAACTGAATTTTAAAAAATAAATTTTCTGAAAGGCTTCCACTATGGAGTACCCTTTTGTTGCCAAGGCAGTTCGTGAAACAAAAAAGGTTAAGAACTCTCATCTCTAAAGGAAAATAGCTTGCTTCATAATAAGAGATTATAGAGATCTTAACAAATAGTTTAACCCTTATTTAGCAATGCACCGGCAAGAAATAAAGTTTTCCCTATTCATTCACAAAGCTACATGTTAAGAAAAGAGCTTACAGAATCATTCATATAAAAAACAGCATAAAAATGTTGCTCTTAACATTGTGGAAAACTGGGTTTATGAAAAGAATTCTCTGTAAATTTCAGTTACAAACACTCAATATAATCTGTATGTACTATAAAATAATTTTGAACCTTAATCCTAAAAAAACAAGCAAAACAATTCAAGAAAGACAATCCATTTTCATTTAGCCATCAACTTAACAATGACCCAAACCTCAAAAATAGCAAAAATGTCCCAAAGTCATTTTAATTACTTAAATAACTACAAATTTTGAATTATTTTTAATATATTTAAAGATCATTACTTTAATAAACTTAAAAAATAAAATACTTAAAAAAAATTTAAAGGTGGTAATTAGATTCAAATAAACAATTTCCCAAGTATTTGGAGAAATCTTTTTTTGCAGAACAGTAAATTCTTAAAAATATTTTTAGATAAAAATATCAAAGCACGGTAATTTACCTTGCCTAAAATCACACTGGTCATGTCATGCTAGAAGTAACAAATTCACCTAAGGAAATAAAATTTAAAAAGAGAAACTTACTCCTTTCTGCAGTCGCTTCCTTAAGAAATCTGAACCCCCAGGCTTTTGTCCCAGATGAGGATACCTTGCTTTTAATTTTGCTTCTTCTGCCTTCTCTGGACTAGTTACTTTATCTTCCATTTCCTGAAATTATTTAAAATCAATTAGTTTTCAATTTCACCTATGGTTTTTGCTTATAAAACAAAAGACCCCTTTTTATAAATGTAACCTGGTTCTTGCACATAGTTCTCCAATGCCAAAGAACTCTCACTATATCTAGCAAATAACTTACTGAAAACCAAGTACAGGAGGAACTTCAAAGACAGAACCTTTAGTTAATATATTTTTAAAAAAATGCTCCAAGAGATGGCTCTATTATAGCTGTGATGCATGTGTACCACCCTACACACTGGATAAAAATATCAAGATAGCTCAGCTCTGAAGTCTTTCCTGCTATTATTTTCCAGTCACGTAGAATACATTTATAGTTAGCTACCTTTTATGGAACTCTTCAGCTCACATTTACTTATAATTAGATGTTCATCCTAATACATTTTTATGATCCCAACTACAGAAAATCTTTCAAAGTTGATGTCTACTCAAAATCATGTCTAATTTGAAGCACTGTTATTCCCCAGAGTTTATTCAAAGTCATTTTTTTCTTTCCTTAAGTTTGGAATTAATGAAATTGCATTGTACTGTGCATATTTTGCAGACAAATTAGCATGTGTACAACTCCCCAATTTATCAACTTAGGTACCTAAAAGGAAGCTTCAGGGCATCTTATTTTCTTAATATACAATATTATATATTTATATAGAGGGCCTTACAATTATTGAAGTCAAATGTTTTTTAGGATTCTTCTCACTATATTAAGCTAAATAGACTATTCTGAACTTAGAAGAGGTTAAATGATTCACCCACAGTCAGTTTATGTCAAAAAGAGGCAGCACTTGAACTTAAGCTCTTCCTAACTTTGAAGCTGAATCTGTATCCCTGATACATTGCCTACCAGTTTTATACTTAATAAAGAAGAAAATTTTCTAATTGTTTCAACTTTCTTGCCACTGTTTGCAAGATCCTAACTAGAATTTTTCTGATTTATGAAACAATGATCATTAGAATCCCAAACTACAAAATGGCCTCAACATAATTATAGTAGACACCATAACATGCACTAAGCACACAATAGATAAGAAAACCACGTAGTGAACATCATCAGGCCTCCTATACAATTTTCAAATCACTCTTGTAGCTACTGAACAAGTATAAAGGAGGACTAATGGACAAGTAGGTCTAGCTGCTTAAGTGTTGATGGAATCCCACCTGTACCAAAAGAGTGAAAAACAGTTACATATTAGTTGATGATAAGCAATTGATTAGATCCAGTTTTGCCTGAGGCTACAAGTCACTTCGGGCTCTCTAGTGAGCCCTTCTTCAAGCTTCCCACTACTCTTCAATTAAGTCTTTGATTAAAAGCCTACTATATGCCCCAGTGTGCCTAGCACTTGCTCTTTTCAATCTCCAGGCACCAGGTTTGTAAACACACAGAAAGGAAATTAGCTTCAATACCCAAGTTGTAGTCCAACACCCAATATAAATCTGTTAACAGATCTTCTCTATTATAGAAACCTCAGTGAAATTGCCAAAATTATTATGTAACCACTTTCCTTGAGGAGTTGTAAAGCACCTTATGTTATACAGAGAATGCACAAAACCTCAGTCATAGGGAGTTAAGTTTTATAAGACAGCAAGAGACATCATCTAGTCACAGTGCTACCCTCAAATGAAGATCAGGCTGAGCAGTCAAATGACTTGCTCAGTAAATAAGGAATAACCCTTGGATTCTAACAGGTTTTGAAAGTAAATCTAGAGGGTAGCAAATGTATCGAATACTATGCATATTGACTAAGTTGTTAGTATTATGCAGTTATTTTACAGACTTTTTAAATTAAAGTTACCAGGAGCAGAGGCAATAACTAGAGACAAAGCTACCCTAAATTCCTATGTTTAGGAGACTATTGGGGGGACAAAAATAAAGGTTAACATTTAGGACACTTAAATTTTGTTCTTGGCTATCAGAATTTGTTATGATGGGAACTGAGAAAAGCTACTCAAATCTGTTCTTAACAGTTAAATTTTAAGGAAAGCTAAAAGAAGCAATATTCCTGTCAACTAATAATTCAGAAGAAAAGGGGTTAAGTACAAATAGTAGCATGAATTATTTTAGTTAATTGGGGCCCATGGAAAAGGATTTTTATGACTATCCTCCATATTGTTTTGGTACAAGCAACTACTAAGAGCATAATTAAATAATCTGTGGGCAACTAAAAAGTAGCTTTGAAAGACAACTGCCCTAAACCATGCCAGTTATTTTTCTCAAGCTTTCAGGTCATCAGTTTTATCTGGGGTACCAATCAAACTAACATAGGTGCAGTTGGAAATATGGTATTCAATTATTTTGCTCATAAACAACACTCAAGTTGATTTCTAAGTTTTATTTTCTAAGTATTTGGTGTTGCTTGGTTAAAAAAAGTTTCAGAAATCTGAAGCAGGATAGATCAAGAAAGACAGATTTGGAATAAGACTTGTATATAAATCTTAGATTTGTCACTTAACAGATCTAAGACTTGGATTAGAGTTAATTAACTTGACTGGGTAACAACTTCCTCATTTGGATAGATGGTCACTAAGGTTCCTTCTAGTTCTATCAACTACCATCCCTTAAACCTAAGGATCTATTTATTTGAAGAGGGATCCTTCAAAAAGAAGACAGCTTCAAGCTTCAGTCAACTAAGCCTTCTAAGGGGTGAAGAAGATGATCACAACTTAAAGAAGCACTGATCTGATATGGTGACTGGAAAAAATAGACCAGCAATTCTCAAACTTTCTGGTCTCAGGAACCCTTCCTTTACACTCTTAAAAACTGAGGAGTCTTCCCCCAAGGAGTTTTTGTTTATATATTAAATCAAATATTTACCATGTTCAAAATTTAAAAAACTATTATTTTAAAAATCATTTTGAACTAGAACTTCTGAAAACAGTCTCAGAGAGACTGGGAACCAAGAAATCATATTGCTGAAATGGCCCAAGATCATTTAAAGCATTATTCTTGATTTAGAGTTAAAAACTTTAAAAATGTAATACAAAACCTGGGACCAAAGCACAATTTTCAGAATCACTTATTAAAGGTTTGTTAAAGTGAACTGACAAACAGATCAGAGGAGCATACATCCAGAGCTGGCTGGGGCCTCATTAGTCATCTAGTCAGAAGTGACTTGACCGAAGTCTCACAGGTGATAATTACCAAAGCTAGGATCTGTACTAGGTCTTCTGACTTCAGGACATTCCATTCAAACTCTCTCTTCCTAATCAAGGCATTCAGAGCTGAATGCAGCTAAAATTTATATATAGTACAACCCCTATTTTCATACAAAATTGAGACCCAAGGAGACAAAAACTAAATCATGCAGGTAAGTAAATAAATTATCAGAATTTAAATCCAGGTTCTTGGATTCCAAATCAAGAGTACTCTCTTGGGCCCGCTAGGTGGCACAGTGGATAAAGCACTGGCCCTGGAGTCAGGAGTACCTGGGTTCACATCCAGTCTCAGACACTTAATAATTACCTGTGTGGCCTCAGGCAAGCCACCTAACCCCATTTGCCCTGCAAAAACCTAAAAAAGAGTAATCTCTTTCCACAGTACTGTTTACCATTGATCACTTTGTGCAATAGGTTAGAGACCCTATCCAGAAAGTTATTTCACATCTGAGTACTGAATATGGTACTAAAAACTTGTGTGGAAATCCTAATTCTGCCTCTCTATGGCTAGAATCAAGTTACAACCTCTTTGACCTCAATTTCCCTCATCAGTAATGAGGGTATTGGTAAAAATCAGAGGTTTTTAAACTATAGCATGGGTATGGTCCAATTTTTCTAAGGCCCTCTAAGTTAAGGAATGGTTTTCTGAAATCTTTAGATAATAAAACTTGGGGTCAGATTATAAGATTTCACCCTTACACAAAAGCAAGAGCACAAAAAGATGCCCACTACCCATTGAAATGTACTTGAAAAATGTACAACGATTCAGTAACCGGGAAGGGAATAAAAACAATCATCCTCTATCCTGAGGTATTGGTAGACTGAGGTGTGTACTTTCACAACACCAAATTCCAAGCCAAAACGAATCTACAGTGAAAACCTCAGTTTCCTAAAACTGTTTTCTCTTCAAGAAGTGTTCATTAGCCAGATTTTGGAATTAGCTAATTTATTAGCATTAAAAAGTACTTGCTTGAGTTGGACAGGTTAAGAGACAAGAAGTTATTCAAAGAGTGACTAAAAGTCCAAAACCCTCCCCTAAACAAACAAAAACTCACTATCTTCAAGGATATAATTTTCTTTTTTAGATACCCTAGCACATGAAGATGAAATCATTATCTCTAATGGTAATCAACAATATTTATTCTATCTATTGAGGGATAAGGCTACTCCAGTTTCTTTCCCAAAGGCAACAAAATATAGGAGCAGTATTTACTATTTTTTTCCTGCTTCTCATTTCTTTCAGACTTTAGATTTAAACTATATGCTAGAAATGTCCTCAACCTACACATACTTCTGTACTCCTCAAAAGTGGCATTTTCCTTGGTAATTCCAATAGCAAAGCACTAAGAAAAATGTCATTACTTTTATGTGTGTATGCACACAAAGCAACCAAATTACCTCACTGTCAATATCCAGAAAAATGCCCCTTACCTTAAATTATAATTCTTATTACAGGTGCTCACAGGATTTAGAACTGCAAAGGGGCACAGTCCTGGCATGCAGATTACAGATGGAAACAGACTCAGTCCAGTGAAGGGGAAAAAACTATCTGAATTTTCCACAAGAAATTAGATCTCTGGTAAATACTATTCATGTATGAAAAAATTTGAAGAGACACATTATTTTTCCTGATTTTAAAAAAAGGGGGAAGGGGAAGAATTTCTGGCTGACAGATCAATTAGTTATGTAACTACTAACCAAATTTTTTAGGTCATCTGTAGCCAGTCTTCCAAATAGAAGAATCAGCCAATCTATCTGGCTTTGGCACCAAGAGAAGTGATGTTGCAAATTTTTTTCCTCAGAAGACTCAAGATAGCAAGATACTGGTGCTTAAGGTTTGACACAGATCCTGAACTTATGAAAAAAGTAATTTATGTGAATATGCTATGAAAATTATACCAGAAACTTATGCAAAAAAGTTGAAGTTTACTTTTCTGTTGAATTCAAAATTAATCATTTCGATTATTTGCTCCTTTTGGTTCCTAGGACAGTGCTAAAATTTTGGTTTTTCTAAAAACTGTTTATAGTTAAAAATAGGTTTTCAGTTTTAAAATTTTTGACTTTTCTTTAAAAAAATGGAAATATTTTTGTATTCCGGAAAATTCCAAAGAACAGTTTAACTAACTAATAATAAATATCAACTCACTTTTCCTCCCCATATATATGTAGCATCAATAACCAGAGCAAATCTGGAAAAGTTCAAATGGTTAAGAAGGCAAAAAAGAATCCTGAAGTTACTCGATCCAGGAAACATTGAAATTAACATCCTTATATGATTAGGAAACTAATTAAACAAAATACCATGACTTCAAAGCAAAAAATGATTTAAGATACTGAACTGAATATCGGTGGATTGATTCTCCTGTACTCTAAAAGCCTGGGATCGGCAAAACCGATGGCGATTTCCAGATCAATTGAAGAAACCGGAGGCTTGCTCAAGTTAGCCACTAGCTAAACAATAGAAATTAAGGAATGCGGATTTAGGCACAGTGAAGAAGCTAAATGTCCTCTGGGGTCCGAATCTCTCTGCAGTTTTTTTTTTAGTTTTTTTTTTGTAAGGGAAGTGTCTTGCCCAAGGCCACCCAGCTAGGTTATTATTAAGTGTCTGAGGCCGGATTTGAACCCAGATGCTCTATCCACTGCGCCACCTAGCCGCCCCTGGAATTTAAATTCTTTAAAATAAAAGTTAGTTTGTCTTTCGAAAGTTGTGCAGCGGGAGCAGCGCCGCCCTTCACCCGGCGGGTCCGCCGCTGGCACCGGGCTGGGCAGTCTCGGAGGACGGAGGCTTCAGGCGCGCCGCCCGGCCACGCGCTCCGGCGGGCAAGGAGAGGGCGCGCGGCCTCCGCCGCCGCAGCGAGGCGCCCCGGTGGGCCCGGCGGGAAATCCTGGGGGGCCGTTGGGCCGGGGCTCCCCGCGGGCGGGAGGCCTCGGAGGGCCGGGCCTCGCTTCGCACTTCCGGCCCGGCCGGCGGGGCTCCGGGGGCCGGGGAGGAGGAGTGGCCGGCCCTGGCCGCTTCCCAGCGGGGATGGAAGCGGCCGCGGCCTCCGTCCCCACCCCCACCCCGCTCCCGGGAGGACGCCGCCCGAGCCGGCCCCGGGAGCACCCGCGGCCTCTCCCTTACCTTCTGCTCCTCAGCCGAGGCCGCCTCGGGGATGTCCGCGGACATCGCGTCCCTTCGGCCGAGCGGGAGGACACGGCGGGGGGAAGACGCAGAAGAGCGGCGAAGAGGGGGCCCCGGAGCCGCCCGCGCCCGCAACCCTTCAGGCCGCGGCCCCCGCCCTCCGGCCCGCTCTCGCCGAGCTCCCGCCGCCGTCGCGGTAGTCTCCGCCCTCCGAAGATGGCCGCCGCCTTGTGACGGCACGGCGTCCCCGTCTACGGCTCCTCGCGGGGCCGCCTTCCGGGCTCCTCGCTCCCCCTCCCCCCCCCGGGCCTCCTTCCGAGCCGCCCCTTCTCGGCTGGTTCGCCCTCCCGCGACGTCACTTCCGGCCCCTCCCCCTCGCTGCTTCCTGGGCTGCGTAGTTCCCGCGCTTTGCACGCTTCTGCAAGCCGGGAGCTTCTTATTGGGGGCGCGTGGGGAGACCGAGGCCCACGGGAGCAGGGAGGGCCCCGCGCGGGCAAAGGCCGGGCCTAGAGATGGAGGGCAGAGGGGTCCCGCCGCCCCGTTCTGTAGAGCCCGGGGACGCGCGCTGACGCGTGGCGGAGCCCGGGCCAGCCCCAAGCCCTCCAACTCCAAGTCCTCCAACTCCAAATCCAAAGATTTGGACCTTTTGGACAAAGCACTTTCCCTTTTCAGGGTTGGCCTTTGGATCTGCACCGAGAGGAGTTCCTGGAACCAGGGAAATCCCGGGGTGCAAGTGCTGCTCACGTGCAGATGGGCCACTCACCTGTAGCCCCCAGCCTCGCCGCACCAGTTGGGGCTCGTGACAGACAGGGAATGATAGAACTAAATCTATTGCCTTCACTTTCTCCCCCCTCATTGCTTGCAATTTAACTCCTCTCTTACGAAGTCACCAATTTTATTTTATTTTATTTATTTTATTTTATTTTTTTTAGGTTTTTGCAAGGCAATGGGGTTAAGTGGCTTGCCCAAAGCCACACAGCTAGGTAATTATTAAGTGTCTGAGGTCGGATTTGAATTCAGGTACTCCAGACTCCAGGGCCGGTGCTCTATCCACTGTGCCACCTAGCCACCTATCCAATTTTATTTTTAATGATAAAATCCAGGGGTTTTTTTTGGGGGGGATGCTCCAAATTACTAATAATTAAAGAAATGCAAGGTTCTACTTCACATATCAAAATGAGCAAGTGTACAGAAAAGAAATAAAATTACAAATGTTTAACAGACAAATCAATGTACTATTGATTTAGATAGAAATTGGTCTGGGCATTCTATTAAGCAATTTAGAACTACACCACCAAAGTCACCAACCTGCCTAAATACCTTTTGACCCAACAGTACCATTACTAAGTATATACCCCCAAAGAAATCAAGGAGGAAAAGGATCTAAACAGGATGTCCCAAAATGTATTTGGGGTATAGCTAAAGTAAATATAGTTTATAATTAATAATAATGAAATAAATATATAATTAATAAAATAGCTAAAAATAAGCTATTAAAGTTCAAAAGTGCACTAAGTCTTTTGAAAACTATATTTTTGAAGTAACAAATGGAAACTAAGCTTCCATCAATTCAGGAATGGTTAAATTATGGTATATAAATTCTGTAGAATTCTATAGAATGCTATTGTGTGGGATAAAAACCCACTTAAGTGGCCTTAGTCACTTATTACTCACTGGTTGTATGACCTTGAGCAAGTCACCTAACCCCATTGCCCCCCCCCCCCCTACAAAACAGAAAAAGAAATTCTTTGTAATTATTCTCTTTCTGTCTGAAGGATTCCTGTCAGTCTCCTATCATCCAAATCCCCCCCCCCCAAAACACACACACACGATAATTGTAACCTCAGGGTTCAATGTTGGGCCACCTTTTATAAATTCTCTCTATCCTCTCCTCAGGTAGATTAAATGGTCACCTAAAGCTGCAACTATTATCTCAATTCAGGTGACAGCATATTCAGTTCTTCTGTCTCCTGAAACCTCTTCCATTTCACCAACCACCAAAGAGACTTTCAAAATGTCAAAACTCAATCAAATCCATTCCTTCTTCCAATTTCCCTGTTTCTTTCAAGGGTACTAACATTGTTCCCAAGTTTACAACTTAGGAGTCATCTTCAGTTTCTATTCTCACATTCCCCAGTTTTGACTTTTCTACCTCCTCAAAACAGTTCCCATTCCACTTCCTCCTCTTTATTTATACCACATCAACCATAGTTCAAGTCCTCTGAAACTTACTCCTTCCAATGGATTATATTCCCTCCTATTTCTCCACTTTCCAATACTATCTCTGCACAGTTACCAAATCATATTCCTAAAGCAGAAGTCTGATTAAGAAGTTCCAGTAGTTCCAAGATGGTTCAGAGGATGGAGTGCTGGGCTGGGAGTTGACAAGACCTGTGTTAAAATGCCAGCTCAGACACACACAAACTGTGTGACCTTGGGCAAATCATGAAGAATCAGTTAAGACAGAACAAAAGCAGTTAAAAAAACTCTTCACATTCTGACTCCAGCCCATCTTTTGGGATTAATTAGATAATAGCTCAGATGTTGGCACCAATCCCAGCTCTCTCTAGGCTCTGTTCTTGAGAATTTATACTTAGGACTTACAACAACCGTGTCAGTTTGAGGTGATCCCCAAGAAGGTCGGCCATGACCCTAATACTTAATTCTGCATATTCTGGAAATAATCATTGCATTGGGAAAACACATTCCTACTTCTCATCACTGTGGTTACTGAGCGGCTACAGCTGTTTTTCCCACTTACAAATATTCACTCCCAGTGACACCTTTGACTCTTAAACATGAAACATTTATTAAATGGCAAGACGAAGAAAGAATAACCATGACAAATATTCACTAGAAAGCAAAAAAGTATTAATAGTTTAAAAAAAAAACAAAACTCAACAATGCACCCATAAATCTGGATCGCTCTCTACAAACAATGCACATAGTGTCCATATAGAAGGGAGTAGGGACACATAGGAACTTATCGGTAAGACACACAAGTAGGGAAACCCTTTCACTTGGAATGGTTCACCACTCTGGACTACAAGCCTAAATGTCAGTAGTAGTTTTTTTTTAATTTTGAACTTAATAAGACAAGTATTTCCCTGACAAAATAATATAGGGGGGGAAGGGGATTGATTGTAGATGAAACTGCACATCTATTATTACAATTGGCTTTCCCTTTTAAATATATACTAATTATCATATAATTTTATTTTCCCTACTTCTCCCCACTGTAGATGACAACTATTAGACGCAAATATGTGTGTAAATGTGTGTATATATGTGTATATACATAAATATAAACCATAGTATACATACTTCTGTTTAGTTCTTTCTCTGCATGTCGATAACATCTTCTTTACAGTCTTTTGTAGTTAATTTGGATATTTGTAAAAGTCAAAATGAATTGTGGGGGCAACTAGGTGGCACAGTGGATAGAGCACCAGCCCTGGAGTCAGGAGGACCTGAGTTCAAATGCGGCCTCAGACACTTAATTACCTATATGTGTGGCCTTGGGCAAGTTACTTAACTCCATTACAAAAACAAAGCAAAACAAAAAACAAAAACAATATTGCTCTTGGTTCTACTCATTTTTCTCTTCATTATTTCATGCAAGTCTTTTCATGTTTTTCTAAAATCATCAAGCTCATTTCTTATACCTGGAAATATTCCATAATGAACATATAGCATGGATTATAATCCCTATAATTTCCAATTCTTTGCTACCACAGGGAGAGTTACTATAAATATTTTAAAAAATGGATTATTTTCTTTCCTTCCAATCATCTTGGGAAACAGACCTAATAGTGGTTTTGCTAGGTCAAGGGATATATATAGGCAATATTATAACTCTTTGGGCATAATTCCAAATTGCTCTTCAAAATTGTTGGATTAGTTCACAATTCCACCAGCAATGAATTAGTGTCTCAAGTTTTCCACATTCTCTCCAGTATTTGTCATTTTCCCCTTCTCTCATTTTTTATCCAATCTGATATGTGCAAAATGATATGTGAAGGCTGTTTAATTTTCATTTCAGTCAATAATGATTTAGAATATTTTTATATGACAAATTATTTTGATTTTTTCATTGGAAAACAGTTTGTTCATATCCTTTGATCATTTATCATTTGGGGAAATCTTATAGATTTGACAAAGTTTTTTATATTTGACACATGAAACCTTTATCTGTCTATAAATTCCTCCCCTCCCCATTTTCTACTTGGTAATATTGGTTTTATTTGTATAAACCCTTTTAACTTAATATAATCAAAATGCGCCATTCTATATCTCACAATGCTATTGGAAAATGGTATAAGATATTAATTTATACCTAGTTTCTATTAAACTGCTTTTGAGTTTTTCCAAATAGTATTCTTATTCTAAAAACTTAAATCTTTATATTTGTCAAAGACAAGGTTACCATAAAATCATTTACTACAGTCTACTGTATGGCTATTCTGTTCCACTGATCTATTTCTTAGCAGTATGATAATTTCTGCCTTATAATATAGTTTAAGAGCTGGTACTGCCAAACTTCCTTCCTTTACATTTCCCCCCATTAATCCTTTGGTATCTAGACCCTTTGTTCTTCCCATGAATTTTATAACTTCTTTCTAGCTCAATAAAACAATTTTTTGTTCATTTATTTGGACTAGGATTGAATAAGTAGATTAAATAGAATTGTCATTTTTATTATATTGGCTGTGTCTACCTAGGAACTGTATTTCCCCAATTATTTAAATCTGTATTTGTATAAAAGTATTCAATAATTTTATGTTAATGCAGTTCTTGTGTTTATCTTGGCAGGTATACTCTCAGGTATTTTATATAATCTAGTGACTTTAAATAGGATATTTCCTTTCTTGCAGGATTTTGTTGGTGTTTTATATAAATGCTCTGGGGGGCCATCTCCTAATCTTTATCTTGCCACTGAACCCAGGTGATTAATAACTGCACAGTCTTCCCTCCCTTAAATTCAATTCATTTATAAGTCTCATGGCATCACCTTCCTGATGTCATGCTCCTCTTCAAGAAAGCAGGACAAACAGAAACAAATACCAATGATTTAGTTTATTTTATATCCTGATACTCTGATAAAATTATTGTTTCAACTAACTTTTTTCTTGAACTCTAGAATTTCCCAAATGTATATCACCATGTTGACTACAAAATGAAAAAGTTTTATTATCTCATTGACCATTCTGATGCCTTCAATTTCTTTTTCAAACTGTCACTTTTTTAACAATGTTCCCATCATCTCTTCTACCTCTCAGTAACCAGTTATTCATTGCTGGAATAGTAATAATTAGATTAATAAAATTTTTCCTTATTAGTTATTCTTACATTTTGGCAAAAGTTACATTTGCAATTTAGAGAACTAGAGCAGAAACTACCCAGAAATTTCCCAAGACACCTTTCTGCCTGGGACATATCCTCAGAGATTGGATCTGTATTAGTATTTACTCTAACACTTTAAGCAGATACAGATAAGCCTGCTTCATGAACTGTGAACTATGAGCACAGAATACAACAATCAATTATTCTAATAAAATAAACCTTCAAACAAATTTAATGAGCATATATAATCTTTATAAAAATTTTTATTTATTTTTTTCCAAATGCATGCAAAGGTAATTTCCTAAATACATCCTTTTGCAAGCTTTAGAATTCCACATTTCTCTACCACCCTTCCTTCCCTCTCCATGGCAGCAAGCAATCTCAAATAGGTTGGTACATGTATGATCATGAATAACATATTTCCATATTAGCCATGTTGTGAAAGACAAATTAAAATTAAGGGGGAAAGGTGAACATAATATCCTTTGCTTTTCATTCAGACTTAATAGTTTTTTTTTCCTTTGGAAGTAGATGGCATTTTCCATAATCAGTCTCTCAGAATTGTCCTTGATCACTGAACTGCTAAGCAGAGGTAAGACCTTCCTAGTTAATCATCACACAGTATTACTGTTAATATAAATATTGTTCTCCTGGTTCTGCTAACTTCATTCAACATCAGTGCATTCAAGTCTTTCTAGACTTTTCCGAAGTCCTCCCTCTGTTGATGTCTTGTGATTTCTTACAGAACAATAGTATTCCACCACATTCAAATGACGTAATTTGTTCAAACCATTTCCTAATCAATGGACCTCAATTTCCAATTCTTTGCCACCAAAAAAGGGCTGCTATAAATATTTTTGTACTTATGGGTCTTTTCTCCTTTTTTATGATCTCTTTGGGATATAGCCCTAGTGGTGGTATTATTGCATCAAAGGGGATGCACAGTTTTATTACCCTTTGGGCATAATTACAAATGAGCATGCATAATCTCTATGCTATAAAGTAATTCAGTATAAATTATAAGCAGTTTGTAAGAGACCATGAAAAATACTTTTATGCAAACAAGACAAGTCCATACAAGTTTTATTCTCTTTGGTTTTCTAGTTTAACACACTCTTTCCAATCTCTCCCCTTGCTATGACTATGAGGCGATCCTCTTGAGAGCAAAAAGCAATAAAGTTCAGCCTTCAGTTAGAAGTAGTTAAGTGGGAAGACACAACTCTTGCTGCTATAGAAATTGGATACAAGGAGAGACAAGAAAAGTGAACATTAAAGAGAGACAAAGAAGGCAAGATATAGACCGGGACAGACTCAACCAATACAAATACTTAACTTTAAAGAATTTAAATTATACTCCATGTCTTATTAGAGGAACAAGATGAAAGGAGTAGTTGAGATCCATAAATTTCATCCAAGTGAACATAATGCCAAAATAAAATAGAGAAATGATTAGAGGTTGTTGTGGCAAAACCATGAGTAGAAGCCATGAGCTCTGTTAGCCAGTGTGCTTGTAAAGGGTAACTGGATGGTCTCTTAAGTCTTCGAGGGTCCAGCCTCTGCGGGGTCCTTGGAACCTGACAGGAGGGATAGATTCGGTGAAAGTAAGTGAGTCAACACAAGGGTTTGAAGGCAGAAGCAGGTTAACTGACTCTCAGGTGCTTGGATTTATTTTTATAGTCTCAGAATCATATAAGCATCAAGCAAGCAAACCAAGATTATTTCCTTGGTTACAATAGTTTACAATTTTCATTATCAATCATCTAATTCATGTGGTTACAAGTTTAATCGTGTAGTTCATGTGGTTACAAGTTTCATTATCAATCATGTAGTTAATTTCTAGTCCCTGCTCAGACCGTGATGACCTTAACCTGTCTATTGACTAGTTTGCACTGCATAATAAAGTTATTAATTAAGCAGAACTTTCCTGATAATAATCTCTAATATAATTCGTTTAATGGAATGCTTTTATGTTTTTGTGCCGCATATGTAATGTTTTTCGATATGCTCCATTGACAACCTATAGTGAGGGTAGTTATGTTTGTCCACCCATCCTTTGACTCCTTCAATAACCAATTTTCCTTTAGCCCTTGTTGATAGAAACCATGGCTTCTGTGACGTTTTTATTCTTTCCCAATAAAGTAAGGCTGTTGAAGTTCACATATCGGTCACCTTTACTGACTATTCTTTCACCATCTTTATCATATATTCCTGTGTATGATAAGGGGGGCAAAACTGTTGATTTCCTAGGAATTCTACCTAACCAGTTTTGTATCTGTTTTCCCTGTATATATTCTGATGTCTCCCTGGAACTCCCAGTGTTGTATTTTCCAAAGATTTCATAATGTTGGAAAGTTTTGTATGCCTCAGGGGGAGGCAGTCCTGTTAAATTTGGACAGAGTTCACAATCTGTTTTATTCAAGGAGTTTCTCTGGAATTCTTCCTTTATAGTCATTCCACTATTAGGATGAGTAAGTTTTGCAATCAATATTAATCCTACAAATATTGGTATACATGGAATCCCTATATCTATTGAAGAAGGAGATGTTGTTCCATCAGGTGGTGTGACTGCCTTGAGTCTTCTTTCTGTGACTGTGTCAAGCAGCTTAGAGACCCTGGCTCCCAACAGAAGTCCCTTCTAGTTCTTCATCTATTATCCTATTATCCAGGGGTTGTGACAGTTTCCTTTTTTAGTAAAAGGATAAAAGCATTGAATTATTTTGCAGTGTAGAAGGAGGTATGAACAAATAAGTTTTAAGCAGCCCCATGAGGTTGAAAAAGGGGAGTCCCCAATTGAGAATGGCAAACTTGGGGTAATCAACTTACTGAAATAATTGAAAACCAAGACAGGATAGAAAAAAGAGGCAGTAAGAAGGAAGCCATGATGTTTCAAAGGAAGAGGTAATAATTTTGTGGGGAAGGACTATCAAATAAATGAACAGTTGCAGCTTTAGGAAGAGGAAGTGGGGAGGGGGACCTGGGTAGAAATGAAAAGATTTTCTTCATCTTTAGGTAGTAGTGTCAGGGTTGGTAAGACAAAAGTGAAAGTAAGGAGCACTTAGTAGAGATTATTCACAGCTTTAGATCTATGCCAAACAAATTGAACAACCTAAAATTATGTACCTGTAATTTACCTTAATTGTATATTATTTGTATTCTAAGCATTTCTCATTATGTGGCAAAAATAATTTCATATTTGAATCAATTTAATGTGCTGTACTGAACTGGAAATGGAGAAGGAAGGAATTTTAGAGAGGGTAGAGAGGTAAGGAAAAGGAGAGATCTCAGAGTTATGATATTCAGAAAAGAAATTCCTCTCTCTCTGTTCTCCCTTGGGGTGCTACTATAAAGTTTGGGAAGGAAAGCAGCAGCATAAGGCTGGATTGCAGGTTTTAGTGAGCTTGGGTTGGACTAGTTGATCTGTGACCAGACCTGTGACCTCCTGATATACTGAAGCTGGTTCTTGTCAGCTTGTGAGAATTAATTGTTAAATTTTCAATATGAGCATTTCTTTCTCAGAAATCAACCAATAAGTATAGCTAGGTGGTACAGAGGATAGAGCACCTTGAGTTCAAATAAGGCCTCAGACATGTACTAGCTGTGGTGACCTTGGGCAAGTCCATTGTCCCACAAAAACAAATCAACAAAATCAACAAATACTACAAATCAGGACTTGATTTATTATTTTGTTGGTTGTCGAGTATTAAAGAAATTATAGAGAAAATATTCATTTTAATATTTAATTAATTTTAAAATAAACTTAATTATAATAATGCCATTGTCTTTCTCCTTTTGAAATTTTTTTGCCAGTTAGAGCAGCTGCCACCTCGGATCTTGCTGCTAGGAATTCTTCTCCAGGCCCCATCTCTCCTAATCCCAATTTTTTTTGGGGGGGAGCTTCAAAGGTCATTCAGGTCCTCTTTCTGGCACAAATGTGCCCATTTTCAGGCTACTCTTTATATAAACACCTCCCCTCTCCTTCAACTATTTTTTTTCCTGTAGGTGAAAGATTTCTAATCATAGTTCTACCTCTGAGGTTTTGCTTGTAGCTCCTTGTAGCTGTACTAAGAGTAATTTTACTTTTGTTTCTCTATTGCACTTTATGACACTATATCACTCCAAGAACCATTCACTGGTACTAGGAAAATGGGATACTAGGTGAAATGATGTTATATGGAAAAGTTCTACAGGGATAATGTTAATTAGTGATTGACTTAATAGTGTCAAATTATAGTTTTACTACTTTGCAATAAGGTTCAATTCATCAAATAAACAAAATGATTAAAATAAACAAATTAAATGATTAAATATCATATACCAAAGTTTTAAACAGTAAGAATATTACTGTTGTTTATCCTTCATTGTCAAAGTCGACCAATAACATCAAGAATTGGATTTTTAAGTGAGGCAGAGTTATGTAAAGTTGTTGGTTTCATTCTCTCTTCCAGAATCATTGAAGTTTGGCGAGACACTATCTCTTCAATTAGAGTTTGAGGAAAAAAGGCTTGTCTTGATCTTTGTTAACTAACTGGAGAATTAATTAATGATAAGGAAGTCTTTAGGGTCATTGAATTAGAAAAAGACAGGACCATACAGGTCTTAAGTTCAATCTTCTCATTTTACAGATGAAAAAACAGAGGTCCAGAAAACATAAAGGATTTGCTCAAGGTCACACAAAAAGTAAATAGCAGACCTTGAATTTTAGTCTAGTTTCTTTGATTCCAAATCCATCACTCTCTCCTATAACATACAGTGAAAAATAAAATATTTACAGAGCTATCAAGGGCTTTCTACATGACTTCTATGACATTGTTGGCTTGGGAAGATTCTACTGAATGTGAATCTTGTCTGTGTAAATCAAAGTACTACTTCCATATTATTAAATACCATGCTAAGTGAGCATGCATTAAATGAGGTTCATTCGTAGTGTATTTTTTAAAAGTATATGAGTACTGTTAATCATAGGGGCAGTGTGCACCTAGATGTATTTCAACACAATAAATAACCATCATTATCAGTAGCATCTTTAAACATAAAAAAGCAATATATATATATATATATATATATATATATATATGTATATTGTGTTGCATGTACTCATATTGAAGTGATAAAAAGGAACCCTTTGGATCTAAAGGAACCAGGCAATAAAAAGATTGATGACTATTTACCAATTATGAAAATGAATAATAAATCAAAAACAACAGAGACTTTCAACATTCCTTGTTCTGAAATATAGTGATCCTTGAATTTTTGTTCTTCAATCTACTTTCTAAGTTGCATTGTTAACATCAAATGGGGGGGGGGGGGGCGGGAGCCAAGATGGTGACAGGAGAGGACCATCTCTTAGTTGCTCTGGAGCAAAACTTATAAACAAAGGACTCTAACTATATTTTTGAGAGACAGAACCCACAGAGGGATCCAGTGAGGCAATTCTCCAACCCAAGGTAACCTGGAAAAGAGCAGAAAGGCTCAGCTCCACAGGGTTGGAGGGGTGGGCCACCAGAGGGGTGGGCCACCAGAGTGAAGGAACTTCAGCCTCCTGGAGGCAGCCCCAGGGTGCTGGGAGCGGCTCATAGCATTGGGGGTAGTTTCCTGAGCTACACTCCTGGGAGCATCAGGCACAACTTGGGGGAACAGCAGGGGATCTCTGCCAGAGTGAGCACAAGAAGCCCAGCCCTCAGGGCTGGGCAGATCCAGGAACCAGAAGCAGGCAGAGCCAATAAGCAGGAGGCCCTAGGGCATGAACACAGACTGAAGCATATTTTTTATTATTATTATTTTCTGGGGGGTGTTACAGGGCAAATGGGACTGGGTAGCTTGCATGGGGTCACACAACTGGGTGATTGTTGGGAGTCTGGGGCCGGATTTGGGCTCAGGTGCTCCTGGCTCCAGGGCCAGTGCTCCATCCACTGCACCACCTGGCCATACCTACAATTATTAATTTTTTAATTTTAATTTTTTTCTCTCCCCTTTACTTTATCGTTTATGCGGGGGGGGTCTATATTTTCTTGGGGGAGGGGCTATTATGTTTACTCTTAAATAAGAATATTTTAGTAATGTATAAAAACATTATTTGTACAAAATAAGAATAAATAAATAAGTGAAAAAACATCTGAGTGCTTTTTACTAGGAATCTAACTATTATTGTCATTTAAAAGTTACTTCACTTAAAAGTGTATTTTAAACAAAAATATAAGCAATTCATTTTGTCATGGCAAAAATTAGAAAATAAAAGTATGGCCTCTCAACTTAGGAATAGTTGAATAGGCTGTGGTATATGAATGTGATGAAGTTCTTCTGTGCTAGAAGAAATGAAGAAATAGATGATTTTGATAAGGTGGAAAAGATTTATATTAATTGATAAAGAGTGAAGGGAGAAGAATCAGAAGAACAATTTATACTATAACATCAATATTATATAAATGAATAATTTTGAAGATTTATATAAACTGAAAAATAATGAAATGAATAGGATTAGGTAGATCAGGTGTGGATGGAGGAAGAAGTACAACAAACTCTTCTAGAAAAGAAAACCAAACCAAACAGATCTAGGCCAAATGTGCTAGGCCAAATTTTGAAAGAAATGCAAGGAAAAAAACATCCCACAAGGTGTGATTTTTCTAGCCCCGGCCAGAATAGAGAAACAGAAAGATGGAGAGGAGGACAAAGGGAATGGGGTCCAAAAAGGGATATGTTGAGCAAAACAGGCCCAACAAAATTTGTGTACCAGGGCAAGAATCTGTGACCTAGATTCAGAATAGAGGGGTTTAATCTTGTGATTGGTGCGATCAGCTGTTCTGTTGCTCACTACTTGGTTCTGATTCACAGATGCAGGGCAGACTGAAAAGGTGATTTGTGCCCAGGGGTTGTAATCCAGGATAAGGAGTGTTTGTGGACCCTATGCTGTGTCCTAAGAGAGGAAAGAAGTGCAGAAGAAGCAGCTGTGTGACTTGGACCCCAAGAAAAGAGCAAGGTCTCAGGATCAACTTCAAGACTAGACTGAAGCCTGCAAAACAATAACATGTCAAGACTTCCAGACTAAATGGGAGTCTGAGTTGTGTCATTCTCAATAGACTGATAGAGCTGAATCTGGCCATCAATCTACTATCGTTCCAAATGGGGCTTGTCCACAGGCATATTGCCCAAACTCAAACCACAGACCTTGCAGAACTCAGAAAAGGGATGGGCAGCAATCAGACTTAGCTCTAACTCAGAATCTTTTATGAAAATAGAGGACTCCTAGGCATTCCTGATGAAAAGACCAGAACTACACAGAAACAAGTGCAAAAAGAGGGGTAAGCAAAAACATAGAAAGGTAAAGCAAACAACTATTAATCACTAATAAGAAGGGAAAAAATTGTTTACATCCTATTATGTATTCCCTCTAAATCTATCATCAGGTGTCACAGAGGGAGTCTAATTAACAGAAGTCTTGGAAGTGGTTCTGTTATACCATGATAATCTTCTTAAAAGAGGAATGGAAAGTGAGAGAAAGAACATACTAGGGGAGGAAAAGGAGAGAAAGTTAAGAGAAAATAATTTCATAATCAAGGAATGCAAATCTATTTAAACAAGGAGGAAAGAATGGATGTTGGGAGAGCTCTGAGACTTGAATCTTACTCTCATCTGAATTGGTTCAAGGAAGGAAGAATTCACAAACACCGGTGGCTACAGAAATACATTTCACTCAACAAGAAAATTAAAAGGAAAAGGGGAAAAGAGGGTATAAGAAATATGGGCAAGTTATGGGAGGTATGAGTACTAGACAAAACACTCATAGGAGGTACAAAAATATTAATAGTTGTTTTTTGAAGTGGCAAAGAATGGAGATCTGAGATGGTGCCTCTGAATTGGTGGGTGGCTCAATAAGTTATGGTATATAAATGCAACAAAATATCATTGTGTTGTAAGAAATGATGAAGGGAATAGTGTCAGAAAAATCTAGGGGAAGGGGGCTAGGTGGCGCAGTGGATAAAGCACTTAATAATTACCTAGCTGTGTGGCCTTGGGCAAGCTACTTAATCCCATTTGCCTTGCAAAAAAACCTAAAAAAAAAATCTAGGGGAGACTTGTATATATGACCTAATGCAGAATGGAGTTAACAGAACCAGGAAAATAATTTATATAATGACAACTTATAAAGACAAACAAGTTTTAAAGGTTTAATATAATGATCAACCAAAATTCCAGAGAACTAATGAGACTGCCAAATGAGATTGTTTTGTTTTTGTTTTTTTTTAAAACATGGCCAATGTGGGAATTTTTTTTCCTTTTTCAGTGGGGTAGGCAGAGGGAAAGAATTTTTCTGTTTGAAAAAAATTTAAAGTCTGAAATGAAAGAATCAGGAGAATAATTCATAAGACAACAATAACATGTTAAAAAATAATTATGAGAGTTTGATTCAGAACTATAACCATTCATGATGGTTAATTCTGCTATCCATTAAAGAGAGGTGATAGATTTAGGGCACAGAATAAGATATATATTATATATATATTTTAGTATTTAGCCACTGAGCAAGATTTTTTTTGCCTGTCTAGGCAAAACAAATAAATACACTATGTCTGAGAATGTATTCTGTATTCCCAGTCCTTTATTTCTCTGCCAAGAAGTGATAGGTATGTTTAGTTTTCAGTCTTTTGAGGTTATGATGTATTGTTGGTTTGGTCAGACTTCTTCGTGATTATTGTATAAAGTATTCTCCCTGTTCTGCCCATTTCACTCTACGTTAGTTCATACAAATCTTTGTACATTTCTTTGAATCCCTCACATTCATCATTTTTATGGTATAATAAAACTCCATTACTTCATATGCCATACTTCATTCAGTCATTCCCTGATTGATGTGCACCCATTTTATTTCCAGTTTTTACAACAGAAAGTGTTGCTATATTTTTGCCCATATGGATCAACTAATCTTTATTAGCATGTATCAGACACTGTGTTAAAAAATCAGGGACCCAAAAGAGGTGAAAGACAATTCCTACCCTCAAGAAGTCTTTTTCTAATGGGGGGGGCAATAAAAAGACCTATCCAAACAAGCTACATCCAGGTTAAATATTAAATAATTAACACAGGGAAAGTACTAGAATTAAGAGGGCTGGGAAATTTTTCCCTTAGAAGATAGGATTTTAGTAGGAACTTAAAGGAAGTCAGATAAGTCAATAGGTGGAGATGAGGAGGGTCAGAGAAAATGCTACGAGCCAAAATGATGAGTGTTTTGTTCCTAACAGTTGGGAGGCCACTATTACTGAATCATAGTGTCAGGATAGGGAGTAAGAAGCAAGCCGACTGGAAAGGAAAGAGGGGTTTAGGTCATGAAGATCTTTGAATCCCAGCAGAGGATTTTGTTTTTGATCCTGGAGGTGATAGAGAATCATTGGAGTTTGAGTAGAGGCATGACATAGTCAGACCTAACCATGGGGTGAGAGAAACTGAGGAGTTGAGGATGATACCTAAGTTTTGAGCCTGAGGGACTGGGATGATGGTGATGTCTGGGCGCTGTGGTTAGGGGGAAATATGAATTTCTTTTTGAGCTTGTGGGTTTTCAGAGGTCTATTGGGGTTCAGGATGTCTAAATGGCAACTGGAGATGCAAAAGAAGGTATTATCTGGATAAAGATTCAGCAAAAGAGACCAAGAAGGAGCAATCAGAGCACTGTGTTCCAAAAATATTAGAAAGAAGAGAATCCTTAATCTCCTTGAGATATATGCCTAACAAATGCATCACTGGGTCAAAAAGCATTTAGAGTTTATTAACTTTTTGGATATAGTTTCAAAGTTTTTTCCAGAATGGTTGATTCATTGTTCCACTAACAGTTTCTTCAGGGCCTACCATCAAAGAATTTACTTTTTTTAAGAAGGCAACTAGGTGGCACAGTGGACAGGGCACTGGCCTTGGAGTCAAGAGGATGGGAGTTCAAATCCAGCCTCAGATACTTGACTCTTTTTTTTGTTTGTTTTTTTTTTTTTTTGCAAGGCAAATGGGGTTAAGTGGCTTGCCCAAGGCCACACAGCTAGGTAATTATTAAGTGTCTGAGACCAGATTTGAACCCAGGTACTCCTGACTCCAGGGCCAGTGCTCTATCCACTGCACCACTTAGCTGCCCCAGACACTTGACTCTTAATAGCTGTGTAACCTTGGGATCTGGATTGCTTCATATCCAGGGCCATCTCCAGTCCTTCTGATTCATATCTGACCATTGGATCCAAATGGCTCTGGAGGAGAAAATGAGGGTGGTGAATTAGACCCACCCCCCCACTCAAATCCAATTCATGTGCTTGTCATAGCATCACCTCCCTGATGTTATGGTATTTTGGGGGCTGCTTCTTTGAAAATGAAGGACAAACATTAGCAGTTCCTTAGAGTGACTATCCTTTTAAATACCAACATCTGCTATTTTCCCTTTTCTTTTTGACATTTTTGAAAATCTGATATGTAAGAAATGAAACTAGTACTAACTAAATTTACACTTCTATTATAATTAGGGATTTGGCACATTTTTTTTTTGCATAATTGTCAAATTTCAATTTCTTCATTTTGAAAACTACCTGTACAAACCCATGTTCCATTTATATAATGGGGGATATATCCTTATTGTTATAAATTTGTATTGTTTATATACCATGGCTTTTAAAGAGAAATTTGCTATTTATTATTTTCCCTAACTTTTTCCCCTTTTGATTTTACAATTATTTTGCCTGTATACTTCTTAATTTTATACAATTAAAAGAGGTCATTTTATCTGCCATAAAACCATCTCTTTTTGCTTATGTGTCTTGTACCAATTTCATTATTATATAATTAACATTTTTATAATATAAATAATAGTAATGATAAAGGATGTTTCTGCTTTATGTCAGATTTTAATAGAAAGTGATCTAAGTGTTGTCCCAATACAGATGACTAATTCATGGTTTTCAATTGGTATTATTATATTAGGGAAGTCATTTTATTGCTATACTTCTTTGTATTTTTAACATCAACATTGTATTTTTCAATAGCTTTTCCTATATTTATTGATAAAATGTGATTTATGTTGTTTTTGTAATTAATATGGTTTATTGTATATATAGTTTTCAAATATTGAATCAGGTTAATATTCTTGGTATAAAATCAACTTGATTATTGTGAATAACCTTTTTACTGTTGTAATTCTTTTTCATCAAAATTCATTAGAAATATTGATATCTCATTTCCTTTCTCTGCTTTTTATCTCTCTGGTTTAGACACAAGGATCATAGTTATGTCATGTAAAGAATATGGTAGAATGCCTTTTTTTTTTTTTAGGTTTTTTCAAGACAAATAGGGTTAAATGGCTTGCCCAAGGCCACACAGCTAGGTAATTATTAAGTGTCTGAGGCCAGATTTGAACTCAAGTACTCCTGACTCTAGGGCCAGTGCTCTATCCACTGTGCCACCTAGCCACCCTGGTAGAGTGCCTTTTTCTTCTTTTTTGCAATCAACTTAATATGAATTAATTGTATTCTGAATGTGTGATAAAATTCACTTTTAAATTCATCTGGGTTGGAACTCTTCCATTCTCTGGAAATTCATTTAGGACATACTAAATTCATTTGATCTTATTGGATTGCTTAAATTTCCATTTCTTGTTCTGTTTAATTTGAGTATTTTATATTTTTGTAAGCATTCATCTATTTCTCTTGTTAACTATATTGGCATATATTTGGGTAAAATTATTCTTAAACATTTTTCTTTCCATCTATTATTTTTCATTTATAATATTGATTTGACCTCATTTTTAAAAAATAGATTATATATTTAATGATTTTTTAATTTCAAAATTATTCTATTCACAATAATAACATTTCAAAATTGATATTTTTATTTTTCCAATTACATACAATGATAGTTTTTTCAAAATTCATTTCTTTGCAAATTTATGACTTACATAGTTTTCTACCACCTTCCTTTCCCTTCCCCCTTCCCATGGTGGTGAACAGTCGGTAAAAATTGTCCATGTACATTTGTGTTTAATACATTTACATATTAGTCATTAGTCATAACAAAGGGGAAAGAAAGAAAACCCTGAGACAGGAAGGAAAAACAGGAGAAGTTTTTAAAAAATAAACATAGTGTGCACTTCAATTCCATATTTTTTTCTCTCTGGTTATGGATGGTATTGTCCACAGTAGGTCTCTCACTGTTGTCCTCAATCTTTGAAATGCTGCATTCATCAAAGTCAATCATCTCAAAATGTTGTTAACATGTACAATGTTCTTTTCATTTAGTTCCCTTCATTCAACATCAGTTCATTGTAGTTCTTTCCATGCTCTCTAAAGTCTGACCACTCATTTCTTATAGAACAATAGTATTTCATAACATTCAGATATCATAATCAGCCATTTCCCAATTGATGGGCATCTGCTCAATTTCCAATTCTTTGCCACTCCAAAAAGAGCTGCTAGAAATATTTTTGAACATGTGAGAATTTTCCTGTTTTTTTATGATTTCTTTTGATATTGGCCTAGCAATAGTATTGCTGGGGTCAAAGGGTATGATCAGTTTTATTGTTCTATGGGTCTAGTTCCAAATTGCTCTCCAGAATAGCTGGATCAATTCACAACATTAATGTCCCAGTTTTCCCACATTCTCTTCAATATTTATCATTTACTTTTTTTGTCATCTTAGCCAAATGAATAGATGTGAGGCAATATATATATCTATATATATCTATATATCTATATATATATATATCTTTAATTTCTTCATCTGAAAACTGTCCATATCTTTTGACTATTTATTAATTGGGGAGTGACTTGTAATCTTACAAATTTGATTCATTTTTCTCTATGTATATTTTTAGAAATGAGTCCTTTATCAAAAACACTAGCTATGAAAATTGTTTCCCAGCTTTGTTTTCCGTCTAATCATGGCTGCATTAATTTTATTGGTGCAAAACATTTTTGAGTCAAAATCATCCATTTTGCAATTTATAATGTTCTCTATTTCTTATTTGTCATAAATTTCTCCTCTTTCCATATATCCAACAGATAGAATATTCATATCTTAGTCTATGTATTGCCCTTTATGTCTAAATCCTACTCATTTTGACCTTATTTTGGTATGGGTGTGATAAGTGGGTCCATGCCTCATTTTTGCCACACTATTTTCCAGTTTTCCCAGCAGGTTTTGTCAAACACTAGATTACTATAATCATTTACTACTTTTTCTTTTGTACCTACTCAAATCCACTGGTCCATTACTCTATTTATTAATTGGATTTTTTTTTTTTCAAGGCAATGGGGTTAAGTAGCTTGCCCAAGGCCACGCGGCTAGGTAATTATTAAGTGTCTGAGGCCCCGGGGTGGCTAGGTGGCTCAGGGAATAGAGCACCGCCCTGGAGTCAGGAGTACCTGAGTTCAAATCTGTCCTCAGATACTTAATGATTACTTAGCTGTGTGGCCTTGGGCAAGCCACTTTACTCCATTTGCCTTGCAAAAAAAAAAAGAAAGAAAAAAAACTAAAAAAAAAGTGTCTGAAGCCGGATTTGAACTCAGGTACTACTGACTCCAAGACCAGTGCTCTATCCACTGCACCACTTAGCCACCCAGTGCCAGGTAGTTTTGATGACTACTGTTTTACAATACTTTTAGATCTGCTACAGCTAGGTCACCCTCCTTTGCATTTTTCCCATTAATTCTCTTAATATTCTTGATCTTTTGTTGCTCCAGGTGAATTTTGTTACTATTTTTTTCTAGGTCTGCAAAATAGGTTTTTGGTACTTTTATTGGTATGGCATTATATATGTATGTATATAGTCACACACAAAAACTTAACTCAGTAGTTATTAAGTCTAATGAGGTAGATCTAAGAATTCTATTTGGAAAACTTGTTGCTTGTGTAGTTAAATCTAAAGTTCCCAACAATTATTTTGCTATTTTATCCTTTAATTGTTACCTTTTTCTTAGATGTTATTTGATTTGATACATATGTAGCATATTTAGTATTAATATAATTTCATTATTTGTATCACCACTAAACCTAACAGTTAACTTGCTTATCCCTATTAGCCAAACTAATTTTTATTGTTGCCTTGTTTGAAATCATGCTACTTTGGTTTTTCTGGATTTTCTTGAGACATAATAATGTTTTAATCCCAACTGTTTGAATTATTATGTTTTCAAAAGTTTCTTATATTTGGGGAATGGCTTAGCAAACTGTGGTATATGTATGTCATGGAACACTATTGTTCTATTAGAAACCAGGAGGGATGGGATTTCAGGGAAGCCAGGAGGGATTTGCATGAACTGATGCTGAGTGAGATGAGCAGAACCAGAAAAACACCATACACCCTAACAGCAACATGGGAGTGATACTCAACCCTGAAGGACTTGCTCATTCCATCAGGGCAACAACTGGGAACAATTTTGGGCTGTCTGCAAAGGAGAGTGCCATCTGTATCCAGATAAGGAGCTGTGGAGTTTGAACAAAGTGCAAGGACTATTCCCTTTAATTTAGAAAAAAAAAAACAGATAGCTTATTGTCTGATCTTACCTCTTAGACTTCTCTTCTCTTTAAGGATATGATTTCTCTCTCATCATACCCAATTTGGATCAAGGTACAACATGAAAAGAAAGTAAAGACTGACAGAGTGCTCTCTGTGGGGGGGGGGGAAGGGGGAGGGAAGCAAGATTGGGGGGAAAATGTAAAATTCAACTAATATCTTTAATAAAAATAAATTTAAATTTTAAAAAAGTTTCTTATAAATTGTATGATTTCTGATTTATTCTTCTACTTTTTCCAACATTATGGGTAATTAATCCATTAACATTCAGTTATGATTGTTAGATGTTTTCTTTTCCAACATGGTCTATTGTTTCCCACCTTCCTCTCTATTGAGTTTCCTTCCTTTTACAAAGAAAAAGTGGAATCAGAACTAGTAATGTATAAGTAGAAATTACAGGGAAGAGAAAGCTGGCCCATGTGAGGCAACCAAGGTTTCCTAAGGGAAATACAGAAGGCAGCATGTGCTAGGCAATTTAAACCACTATTACCAGCACCATGAACACTATTTTCCCCTTGCCTCTGTGGGCAGCTCAGGACCCTCAGCCCAAGACCCTTGGGAATAGCAGTGCCCCACAAACCACCAGGCAGACCTCCTTTCAAACTGACCCCCAAAAATATGATTCATGGGGGAAATCATTGTGGAGAGTAGGCTCACTGTCCTGTTCACCATCAGTAACAAATCTTTTTTTTTTTTTGCAAGGCAATGGGGTTAAGTGGCTTGCCCAAGGCCACACAGCTAGGTAATTATTGTCTGAGGTCAGATTTGAACTCAGGTACTCCTGACTCCAGGCCTGGTGCCCTATCCACTGCGCCACCTAGCTGCCCCCATCAGTAACAAATCTTAACCAACTCCCAATTTAGGCAAATAGATTACAGGAATCCTGGAAGTGGCAGCCATATCTCCTTTAGAGGTGCCAACAACTAGCCCTAATTTCCAGTCGAGTGTCATACCCAGGACAGGGAAGCCAACTTGGCTGAAGCATCAAGGTACACTAAAGAATAAACAGGAGGCAGTCTGTGCAAGTGAATTAATTCACCACTACCTCCTTGGCCACTATCTCCCTTCACACCCTTCAGAGGAGAGTTCAGGATCCCAAATCCAAGAGTCCTGGGATTAAAAATGCTTCTAGTCCACTGCAGGCATTGCCAACCTGGGAAGCAATCTTAACGAAAGCCCAGAAAATTCAGTATTGGAAACTTGATTTTATCAGAAGAAATTAGAGACATTAACTTTGGTTTTCCTGCTGCACTCTGAAGGCACTTGAAATCTTTCACAGGTATTGTCATCCTCATTAGAATGAAAGTTCCTAGCATGCAGGGACTGTCTTATTTATTTGTATCCCCAGCACTTAATACAATGCTTCATACATCCTACTCCATTTGCCCTTTCTCTCTTCACTCAACATAGATCCAGATGGACAGGTCTTACCCTTTATCTTCTTTCAATCCCATTATAATTTGTCTTCTCAGGTTGAAGAATGTTTTGCTTGTGACTTTTTCCTTCTCAATATTTATCTTCAAACTTTCTTCCTCTTATTTCTAGATTGATTTTAATGTATTTCTACTCAATTCTGCAATGATAAATTATAAAACTGTTTTTAGTACATTCTAATATTCCTGATTTTAACAGCTTGCTCTTGTCCTCGTTTCTTCTTAGGGTAGTCCATTTCCACTCTCCTTTCCCTTTCTTTATGCTCTTCAATATGAGTAGACAAAGATCTACAGTACCAGGTTTTACTTTGTTTCCCAGAGGTGAAGTCTTCTTAAAATCAATTTAGTTTTGAAGGGACAATAGTCTCTTTCTCCCACATTGAAATGAAAACATATTTATTTCAAAACTACTTTTACAAAAAGTTTCATTTGGCTCCAAAATACTTCAACTTACTGTTTGCAATGGCAAGTGAGTGAGAGGCAGTAATGGCTCTGCTTGGAGTGACTTGGAAGAGGGGTTATTGTGCTTGACTCAGTGTGTCTTACAGCAAGGCACTAAGTAGTTTGTATCCAGCAGCTCCCCAGTATTCCCAAGAGGTGAATGAGTTATGAATGTGTGTGTGTGTGTGTCTGTGTGTGTGTGTGTGTGTGTTGTGGGTTGTGTGTAGGGGGTCTCAGGGGGTAGTTTCCTTGAATTGGTGGCCTCCCTTTAGGTCTTGGCAATAAACAATACAAGGATAGAAATTTTTGTCAGGGCAAGGTGGGAAAGGGTTGTGGGGAGGCAAGAGCATAGAGGAGTTCAGAGTTCAGAGATCTACAGAATCTAAGAGATCCTGGCTAGGGTGGTGAATGGGACTGCTGCAGGGGATAGGGAGAGAGGGAGAGAGGGATTTATTGAGCAGTGATATTTCATGGACTGACATTTAAAATTGCCAGTGGCTCTTCAGATATAGTAGTTAAGTCAAAATTATCCTCTGGCAGCCCCCATCCTGAAGCAGTTGCTCAACTTTTTCAGTGGCATGTATTTTATTTCTATACTAAACAGTACTTTTTTTTTTCAATTACATGTGAATACAATTTTAAACTCATTTTTTCTATAAAATTTTGAGTACCAAATTTCCAGCATCCTACTTCCCCTCCTCTTCAAGTAAGCAATCTGATACAGTAACATGCAGTCATGTAAAACACACACCCATAAGTCATATTGTGAAACAAGAAGGAAAAAAAACCATGAAAAAATAGTGAAAAATTATGCTTTGATCTGTATTCAGTCTATTAGTTCTTTCTCTTCTTCTGTCATGAGTCTTGCTGAGAACTAATTCATTCAGTTGTTCCTTTTTTTATAGCACTATCAAATTTCATTACATTCTTATACAATTTGTTTTAGCTGCCCATTTTTCCCCCAAGGAGAATTTAAGCTGTATTTCTGCTGCTTTCTAAAAAATTCCATCTAGCTCTAGGACTCTCAATGAGAATGTTTGAAAATCCTCTATTTTAGTCATAATGTTGAGTTAAATTTTTTTGCTTACTCACCCCCCCCCCCATTTTGTTGTAGTTACTGCATCTTGTGTAATTCTGTGGTCCCTTGATAAGTGACACTTTGCTCCTGGATATCTGTAGTTTTTTTTTTTAAGGTTTTTGCAAGGTAGTGGGGTTAAGTGGCTTACCCAAGGCCACACAGTTAGGTAATTATTAAGTGTCTGAGGCTGGATTTGAACTCAGGTACTCCTGACTTCAGGGCTGGTGCTCTATCCACTGTGCCACCTAGCTGCCCTTCTCTGTAGTTCTTTAACTTGAAAATTTAGGATTTAGGCTGTGATATTTCCAAGTGGTTTGACTTTAGTCTCTGGTTCTAACAGTTCTGAGCAGTTTGCTTGTATGGTTTCTTGAAATACATTTTTTTTTTACTATTTTTCAGAGAAGTTAAGAGTTAAATCTTTTCCCTCATCATTCTGATTTCTAAGTCAGTTCTTTGTGATAGTAGTTACCTCATTTTATATTTCCAGTTTTTGACTTTGTTCTAATATTTCTTATGCCTTATTAAACCACTGAGTTCTAACTGCTCTTTAGTGGGTTTTGACTACTTGGCTTATTCTCTTTCCAAGTGTTCTAATTTCTTAGTTTCAATTTTTCCTCAATTTCTTCTATTCACTGCTGTAGTCTTTATAGGCAATAAGTTTTTACTGAGTTCACCTTGTAATAATTGTCCAATTACTGAACATATATTTCTTTTTTGAACTTTGATTTAAAGTTTGCCTGTTTGTCACTTCTATAGCTTCTAGTTTGGGGTTAGGATTTTGTGCCAGAATCAAATAAATGGACTGCCTGGATCTGGACTTGACTTCGGCTACTGTCCTAAGTGGGTTGAAGTGCTGGGACTAGGTCCTATGTCTGTAGAAGTCTTGAAGATAATTCCTAAGTTCCTTAGTAGGAGTTTGCCTGGAGACAGACCCTTCCCTTCTTCTACAGCCCTAGACTGCAATTACAGTTTTGATATAGGACTAGGAGGAGCTAGATGCAACTTAGCTCTACCCATCATAGTGATCTGCAGCTTACATTTGTCATCTGGGTCCTGACTCAAATTGTACTGGCTTTAGTCTACTTTTTTTTTTTTAAGGTTTTTGCAAGGCAAATGGCGTTAAGTGGCTTGCCCAAAGGCCACACAGCTAGGCAATTACCAAGTATCTGAGACCAGATTTGAACCCAGGTACTCCTGACTCCAGGGCCAGTGCTTTATCTACTGCGCCACCTAGCCACCCCAGTCTAGACTTACTAAGGCCTCAGTCCCTATACCTGCTATTTGTAGGCCTTCACTTTTAGGCTTTGGCCCCACATCTTAGTTTCTGGAGGAGCTCCAAGTGAGTTGGCACTAGCCTCAGGCTAGTATCTTAGGTTGGCCCCAAACTGCCCATGTTTCATTATGCAATCATGTGGAAGATGGAGCTGAATTCAGGCCAGTCTTCTAGGTTATTCTTGATGATACAGTCTCAGTTCATGTCTTTGTGCTAGGAAACTCTGAACTCTGGAAAGCCCGTTGCTTCAGGCTTCAGCTCCCCATGCCACACCTGACATTCAGTAGTATTTTGCTTATGTTCTGTTGCTTCAAATGGTATTCTATATTGTTAATAATGTTTTCCACAGAGGATCTGGTCAAGGCTAAAATCTTTCATATTGCTATATTACAGTCCTGGCATGGAACTAGGAACTAGATGCATATTGGTACCAAGTTCTACCACCATAGTAGTTGTGCAGCTTACATCTATCTTCTGGGTATTCCCTTGACCCCGAGTTGCACTGGTTTGCTTCCTTTTGTAGTCACCTACCTAGTCACAGAACAATAAATTGTTAATCTTTCAGTGTCTTAATGACAGCCATCATTGTGTCAAAATAGAGAAAGAAGCTAATCAATTACAGAAATTCAAGGAGGATGCATATTGGTGAAATTATTCTAAGAACAAAACAAAAAACTGTGAAATCAATAAATGATTAGACCTAATATTAAAAATGTAAACACTAATTTGTTTATAGTGTTGCCATTGATATTATAGATTTGTTCTTTTATTTATGACAGTTGGGGATCCAAAGTGACTGAATATTTTTAACTTTTCTCCTGAGTTTTTAAGGAAAAACCCATTATAAGGTCTATTAAATAAGGTGAATTGCTTATTACCAATGTTATTTCCATAAGTTGGTAGATGATCAACAAAAATAATGCTTTATCCATTTTAAAGCATACAGTGAATAATCCTTCACAAGTGCTTTCTTGGATTCCTGTTCAGTTAACAGGTTTTTTTCTCTACAGTGACAAAACCTCTCAGGTTAAAGTTCTTGTCAAGCAGGAATTACTTAACTTGATGGGAAAATAAACCATCAACTTAAATGAGACAAATAGCTTTTGAGATAGTCTATATGTTAACTTGTTTTGTCAGATCATACATATCTGTTATGAGAATTTTGTTTTTCATTTCTTTTTTTTTTAAACAGGAGAACTGACAAAAATAAATTTTAAGTCGGAAAAAATAAAAAGAATTATCATTCATTAAAAGCACACAAGAAATCTAGTTTAGTGGAGGAAAAGGGTAGGAGTGAAGGCACACATGTGTAGTACCTTCTTTCTTCTACTCATTAAAAGCACACTTCTTTTTAATGCAGGCAAACTGTATTAAATGGTTTTTTAAAACATTCGATTTTTTTCAGAAAATAATTCAGTGATTATAGTTTTAAAAAATTTCGCTTCCTTGCCTGATGGCATTATGCAGGGTATGGTACTCTAACGGTACTAAGAAAATATTAAGAATTTGTTGAACTAGTTATGGCTACTTCCTCTTGTCTGGTTTTTTTTTCACCACAGATAATATTTGCTCCTATAGGACCCAGGACTAAACATGAGGCAGAAATAAATTGCTATAAGGAACACATGAATTAATTCTGCCTTGCTGAATAGAATATTCCCAACTCCAGTTGTTCTGCCTTTGTTGATCAGATCGTCTGTGACATAATACTCCAGACTTAATTTTAATTTCCCCATGATTACTGGTTTTAAGAGTACTGTCTTTAACCAAGTCCATTCTTGGGCTTACATTGTAGACCCTCCTTTGCCTTAGGTTTTTCAGAATTTATTTGTTTTTTGCTGTGTGATCCTGTCTGTTTATGGGCCCCTAAACTAGGTGCTTATAACTACCTATTGTGACCTTTTGCAAGATAGAGGAGATAAGCAGGCAGAAAGGACCACAGGAGATCCAGTGAAATTCACTGCTTGGTTATTGAAAGGCTCTGAACATTGATGATTATTCCAGTTGGCTGCTACTTTTCTTTGCCCTTGGAACAAGTTAACATTATTATTTGTCAATGACCAACACTTCTGAGCACAAATCTGGCAGGTGCACAATCAGAATGGAAATTGATATTAAGCTACCAGTTCCTTATCAGGTATAGGATCACTTAAATCAAAAAGAATGGAAAATAGCTCTTGAACGTCTATATACAAGAAAATTAACAATCAGTCAAAAAATAAAAGCAAATGAAAATTCTCACTTAAAAACAAGGTCAAAATACACATTTTTAAAAGTTTTTGTTCATATATTTATGATATAAATACTAATTTGTTTTCAAAGTACATACTCTTACAATTTGAAAAAGCTTTCAAGAATGGGACAGCAACTAAATGTAAAAATTCTACAGTGGTGATTAAAGGAGAAATTGAACCATTCTTGTCATAAGTTACTAAAAGGAAATCAATCAGGGAAGCTCTCTATATGAAATGGTGTGATGATGTAAATTATGCAAAGAGTTCTTAAACTAGTATATTCTGCTTAGACTGCAATAGTTTTTCAAGACTAATATGTGAAAAGCACTTAGGAAAAGGTATTTGAAAAAAATTTGTAAAATATATAAAAATGAAAGTACACATGCTTGCATAGATGATTAGGAAATCTAAAAGTTCATTCTCATTTTCAAATAACTTAAATGAATAGTACTTAAAAACACATCACACAGAATTAAAGACTTGTGCATATATTTTAGATTTCAACATTAATGTCAAAAATACATATTATGATTTTACACAGGATTTGTGCTACATTAGAACACTAGACAAATATCACTTTAGTATTAAAGGAAACATTAAATATTAAATAACTGAGAAATAAAAGGTGTAAACACTAACCTAACTGGGGATTTTGCTATTGCAACACATCCAATGAAGTGGTTTAAAACAGTACAAAAAAAGGATTAGGACTTAGGTCTGTGTTTCCAGTCTATTTGGAATATGTGGAGCTCCTTCCAGAAATCTTAATGGTCCAGAGTCATTATAAAGGATTCACTCTCTTGACTGTAATTTGGGACACTGTTCTACGCCACTTTTTTTGCTTTCAAACTTGACTATTAAATAATTATTTCAAACTTTTACTCCTTTTAACATCTTGGTGAAAACTGAGGGTTTGTTGGTGATTCAGTGTATGATTTGAGTTCATATGCAGCACCACTATCAACTTCCATGGACTTTCTAGAGAACAGGAGCCGAACATCTCTATGGAGGTAGATCTTTCCAGATTTAGAGCTCTGGAACCTAAAAAGTATAAAATGAAATGCAAGATTTTAACATCATTTCAGAAGGATAAAAGCTGAACAATAAAACATTTTGAAAGCAAGAGAAAAATTCACTTTTAGAAATACTTTTCAGATTTATGTTCTAAATTCCACTTTGAAGTTGAAATTATTTGTTTTAAGGGCAAACTACTTTAAAGCTGCTGGACTTCAAATTTTTCAATCATAATGAGAGGTTCTGTATTAATATGAAGTTGTATTTTTCAGAGGCCCACTTGTCTTTGTTGGACAAATTAATCAATCCACAAAAGTCACTTGCAACATCTTAGTCTTCTTCAAATGAATTCCTATCATAAGTGTGCTTCTGTGATGTACTTTCATGTTATATTTTGTATTGTTTTGTTTTATTTTTTTTTAGGGGTTTTTTTTTGCAAGGCAAATGGGGTTAAGTGGCTTGCTCAAGGCCACACAGCTAGGTAATTATTAAGTGTCTGAGACTGGATTTGAACCCGGGTACTCCTGACTTCAGGGCCGGTGCTTTATCCACTACGCCACCTAGCCGCCATCTTTTGTATTGTTTTAAAATGTTCATAGCTATGTGGCCTTGGGCAAGCCACTAACCCCATTTGCCTTGCAAAAAACCTAAAAAAAAAAAAGTTCATTAAAAATGTTCATCTTAGGGGCGGCTAGGTGGCACAGGATAGAGCACCAGCCCTGGAGTCAGGAGGACCCAAGTTCAAATTCGACCTCAGACACTTAATAATTACCTAGCTGTGTGGCCTTGGACAAGCCACTTAACCCCATTTTCCTTGCAAAAAAAAAACCCTAAAAAAAATAAAACAAAACAATACAAAACCTAAAAAAAATGTTCATCTTCTCATGTCTACTAGTTTGTAAGACCCCTGAGTGCCAGGCCTATATCATTCATATTTGAACATCTGTCAGCAAGTAAGGCAGTATTGTGCACCTATGAAGTGTCAGCCCACAAGCATTTATTAAGTGCCTTATGTGTCAGGCACGTTATTAAGAACTGAGGACATAAAGAAAAGTAATTAATAGCTCCCACTTCCAAGGAATTTATAGCTTAATAGAGGAGATAACATGTAAACAGTTAAAAACAAACAAAATATAAAGGATAAATTGAAGATAATCAACAGAAGGAAAGGATTAGTTTTAAAATGATTGGGGGGGGGTGTTGGCAGCTAGGTGGCGCAGTGGACAGAGCACCGGCTCTGGAGTCAGGACCTGAGTTCAAATCCGACCTCAAACACTTAATAATTACTTAGCTGTGTGGCCTTGGGCAAGCCACTTAACCCCACTGCCTTGCAAAAAGCTAAAAAAAAAAACAACAACAACAAAGAAAAACAAGGAACAGGAAAAGACTTCTTGTAGAAGGTAGAATTTTATGTTAGGACCTTGAAGGAAGTCAGGACAGTTAAGGGGCTAAGATGATGAGGGAGAGAATTCCAGGTATCAGGAACAATTCTATCAGAGTTGGCTGAATGAACAGATTAACTTTGGGATTTATCTTGTTTTCTCCAATCCCACAGGTACTACCTTCACCTTGATTTTGATCTCATATTTCATTTTTTTTGGGGGGGGGGAAGGTCTTGTGACCATAATTTATTTTGGGTTTTGGGGCAGCACAGAACTCCCACCTCCTGTTCCCATCCATAGAGAGGAGAAGGAGGCCTAAACCATATGGGAGGATATCAGATAAAGCAGCATGTGATGGCACCTGTCTGACATTAAAAATGTGTCATATTTACAGTGTGAAGGGGATGACATATTAAAGCATGAGTATTTCTAAGAGCATAAATATATCTATGGATACTGAGAAGCATGCAGTTGGCATGTTGGAGCATAATATATTTACAGCAGTGCTGGGGTGGTGGTACAGCAGCATGTTCACCATCAATATTTCCAAGGATGCTGTGAAGCATTTGGTTGGTTGGCTTGTTCTGGAGTTAGGGGTATGGGTGAACTGGAAGCAAAGGCTCCTTGGTGATGGTCATGTTTGTACAGTTGGGGTAGGAGGGGCACCCCAGGGCCAAGATAGCATCAGTGTCTGGTGGTGCCTGTCCCTGAGGGTACCAACATTGGGTTAAGATCAACAGAACTGTGGGGATGGGGGAGGGCAGTTTCCTGGCAATGTCTATCCTGGGGTGGGAAGGCTGATGACTAGTTAGGTGGAGAGACATACAGGCCTCAGGAGTACACCATCAGCTGCAGCCACTTCTGAATGTTTGCCTGCATCTGCCCTCCTACTGCCATCTTTGCAAAGGGACTTGAAGGCATCAAGACGCATGAGGCAGATGATGAAGTCATCAAAATGCACACTGCTATCCTCTTGGGGGTATTGCTGAATGACTTCCCAGTGCAGCTCTGGGTTGAGCTGGAAACCTGCAGTTAAAAAGGCTCCTGGAAGTGCACTGCTGCTACAGTACCCAGAAGATCTAAGTTGTACTGTCTATAGATGGCCTGGTGGTGTTACTGTCCAAGACAGTCACCATGCTTCAACATGTGTTGATGCCAAAACTGTCAGCTGTCAGATCAGGATGTTGTGTTACCACCTTATTCCTGAACTGCAGGACCTTCTTGCTTTCATGGGCCTCATCTTCTAAGTGGGCTAGAGGGGGGCAGGGTCGTCTCTGGGTTATAATTGGCATAGCTGCACTGATGGTGCTTATGATACTGTCTACGATGTCCATCATGCCTCTGTTGAGCAGCTCCCGATTCAATTGGCTGAGTCACTGCCTTCCCTACCTATTAATGAATTAACTAAGATCATGTTGCTGGGACCCTCATCTTGGCCTAAGCTCCAATTTCCTTACCTCCAGCCTGGCTTTCTGCTCTCTTTGCTCTATTCCCCTATGGTCCCCATCTCACATCTCAAATCTTATAAACAGTCTCCTAATCAGTAATCTTATCTTCTCCCCCCCCTCCAATTCAACATTATCATATACCCAATTCTTTATTCATACTACCCCTCCACTCTATTTCTTATGAAATCAAGCATAAACTCCTGAGTCTTACAAACAAAATCTTATCAGGTGGTCTTCTATCTATCTAGCCAAACCTCTACTTATTCTCTAACACCAAATTCTGTTTCAGTTAGGTTGGTGGTCTCCTTGTTGTTCCACATGCTTTTCTCGCAATTTGAAGACGTATCTCTTCTCCTTCAGGTCTGGATTCCCAAAGTAATGCCTTTTCCTATGGCTGACATGGTGCACATATTCACTTACATATGGTGGTGATAGTTTCAAATCAACTCAAATAAATAAGATATTGGCTTTACTGTCTCCAAATTTCTGTACCACGCTAGCCTATTTCATAATTATATGTCTCATGGATCAGAACTCAACATTGTGTGAAAGCCAGTATGATAAAAGAAAACATCTGAGATCAACGACAACAAAGAACAGCCATTATATGTAAGTACTAACTTAACCAATATATCAAGTCAAAGAAGAGAAAAACATGTTAGCTCTGTAGAGATCAATAAAAGTCATCTGAAATGTTTTTCAGATTACTTGAAGTGCATCCAAAAAGGGTTAAGACTATCAGTGATAAAAGTTTCAGGCATAGCACTTTTGAAAGCTAAGTTTTATAGAAATTATGATTTGCAACAGTTAAGGGTACTCATACTGTTAAAATTACATTTCTTTGACTTATTAAATTATTTATTTTTATCTTGTTCCTCAGCTAGACTAAAAGTTTCGTGAGTTCAGAAAATGTGACTTTTCTAAAATTTGTTTAACACCCAGCATGGTGCTCTAAACATAGTAAATGCTTAATCAATTCTAGACATATTTCTTTAGAAATATACATTTTATGACTGATTTATTCACCTAACTATAGATAGGAGTTAGGTACACACATGCTTATGGAGATTAATATGTATAATGTGGAAAAAGAGAAACTTGTTTTCTAAATCTTTTCCCCAGAATCAAGAGATGAAATATGAATTAAAATTTGGATCAGTGTTATTAATGTAATGAAAACAAATAACCTAGAACCTGCTCATGAAATTAGGAGAGATATAAATCTTGAAGAGTATATGGAAATAGATAAGATCTATATCCTGGATGGGGGCAAGTTGAGGAGAAAAGAAACAAGAAAATGTACCTATTGATAACAAACTATACCTTAATGATTGCAAACAACTTATATTGTTTTTCTGACAAAATAAGCTTGTCATCTCTTTTGGATTTAGTTAAGAATCTCCTGAAATTTGTGGAAGGAATCTTTACTCCTTAGCTTCTGTATTTTTATTCAAAATGTTAGAACATTAGCATGAGTACTAGGAGAAAAGACTGGCTGGTGACAAGTTTTAAAGACTTCTCAAAAACCCCTGAATATATTAGAAATTACCTTCATTGAACAATAATATGGCATTGGTGAATACTCAATTTTTTTCTTGTAAATATGTCTTGGCTTCTCAATTGAACTATAGGAGCTTTAAATGAAACAACTGACTTAATTCCTTTTGAATCCTGTAGAGAGGGAGCATGGCAAAGTAGCTAGAGGGCTAACTTTTTTTTCTTTATTTAGGTTTTTTTTGTCAAGGCAATGGGGTTAAGTGGCTTGCTCAAGGCCATCCAGCTAGGTAATTATTAAGTGTCTGAGGCCGTATTTGAACTCAGGTTACTCCTGACTCCAGGGTTGGTGCTCTATCCACCGCGCCAACTAGCCACCCCAAGGTTTTGTGTATGGAAGATCTCACACTTAAGTCCTACCTCATTCATATACTTCCTATGTGGCCAGAGATACACCACTTAACTTTTCAGTGCCTTCAAGAAACTTTCTAAGTCAACACAATGGTTGACAAATGATACTGTTTTCCTGTTGGGAGTTCCCTACATAGATGAAATCAGATTTCTAGTCCCTGAGCCCTCAAAAGGGAAATAATCATCACAATTCCAATCTTACCCTTATAACAATTTAAGGTTTAAAAACAAAACAAAACACTTTACACACACTATTCCCCATAACAGAAATGAAAACAAAGGTTAATAAATATTTTTTGACAAGTTAAATCAAGAAATGATGCATAGAGAATTTTGGATGGAACCATTTTAGCCAAGACAGAGGTACTGTCCCAAATTAAATGTTTATACACTGATGAGAGGAATATCAAAAGAGAATAGCAACAAATCAAGCATACAGAACTAAATTAACACTTCTTAATTACTCAATTTGCACAAATAGAACAAATTATCTTTTCACACAAAGATAATATGTGATCACGAAATCTTTACAAATAATAAACATCTGCAATAAAACAGTAAAAAAAAATCTACTTTGGAAGTTGACTGCCTAGAATTCTTAAACTCTAAACTTAGTAACTTGAAAAAACTAACCCATTTCTTGAGCTATCATTAATATATAAAATGTTTCCAACTTTCATCTGAAAAATTACCTCAGATGTATGAGGTAGCGTAGTAACTTTTCTTCAGTATGTCGAATGTTCTCTTTATTAACACTTCTCTTCATTTCTTTTTTTGCAGGTACAGAAAAAGTTCTTTGTCGTAGGAATGTCTGATGATTGGCTGGCATATCTCGTAAGTCATATATAACAACAAACATCTTCACCACAGTCTTGTTAGGATTAAATAAGGTCTGAAGAAACAATACAAATTATTTATTAAAGCTATAAAAAGCCACAAATATGCACCAAAATTAAAATAGGCTTTGTAAAATAAGGTGATTTCACTAATCTTATGTTCTCTTTTTGGAGGCTTACCTAAGTTAAAACCTCAGAAATATCTGTAATCACACATGTAACATTTAAAGAAACAGTCCAAATTAAATTTTGCTCTTCACATTACTGGAATTAAAAAGAAGCCTGGAACAAAGCAATACATTTTAAGACAATTTCTCATATTCCCCAAATTGATCAATATTCAAGTGTTCTTTTTAATCCTTGTTTATATCATAGTTTTAAGAAAGGTTTCAAGTCTTAAATAATTAACATCTTTAGAGTTAAAATTTTCCAGCTTAATAGGTTTTTTTAAAAATTTATTTAAGACAATGGGGTTAAGTGCCTTGCCCAAGGTCACACAGCTAGGCAATTATTAAATGTCTGAGGCTGGATTTCAACTAAATTCCTCCTGACTTCAGGACTGGTACTCTATCCACTGCGCCACCTAGCTGCCCCTAGCTTAATGTTTTTAATCATTAGATGTCAAATACAAATTTGCAAAATAGAACTCATTCTGAATACAATTTTCAAAGATGAGCTTTAGAAGTTTGATCTAAAATAAGAAAAAAATTTAATTTTACTGAATTTAAATATGTTGCAGCACACAATTTTAGCACAGAAACTGAAAATTATTGTATTTGAAATTTGTTAAGATGGTAAAAATTATTTTCCCATGTAAAATTTGAATTGGCTAGTTGAGAAAATGGCAATCAATATAGTTATAAAACATTCAATGCATAATAAAATATCTTCTCATACATTCACTTCAGTTACATTCAGTTGTTAAAATTTCAGGATGAACTGATTAAACTGGTTTTAATTGGCAGCTGACTATTTGAACAAACACTAGATTATCTAAGGCCAGCAATTTTCAGAAAGAACTCTATTTTAGTGATCTAACCAATGTATCAGTATGTCAATAGTTAACTCGGTGCCAGTACTTTTAGAGATCCCATCCATGGCACTGGATTTCACTCACTGAATCAAAATGAGAAATACACCAGTATTATGATCCAATTTTCAAATCCTAATGAATGAAAGGATAAAGACTTAATACACATAATAAGATTATAACTATAAACCAGAAAATAAAAACTTCTAAACATAAGTTTTTACTACACAGGAAATAAAGAGCACACTCAAGTTTTTAGTCTTGAAAATTAGACACTAAAGTTGATAGTCTTACTCTGGTGGGAAGTAGACTATCTTTATACTCATGTATTTTATTATTTTCATTATTATTAACATGCTGACTGACTAAATGACACTGATCCATATCCTCAGTTATATATCACTGTACAAAATGTTTTATTATTAAAATATTAAATTGATATAACAAACTTTAATTATAAATTCCTTGAAGACCTGATGTGGTCAATGAACAGAAGTGGTCTGATGTAATAGTAATTAAATCAAAGTCATTGGCCAGGAAAAGCTCTGCTCCAACAAAAGCTAGCTTGATCTGATCCCTGTCCAGGGAGGGAATAAATTTGTCTAGAACAGATACATTCATTCAGACCTGAATACCTCTAGGCCAATTGTCTTGAAACTCAATTGTCTCTAGTCTGGAAGAATACAGGAACTCAAGTTGAATTCACTGTGAATTTGGATCTTTTTCCTGTATATCACTTGGAGAAGACCCAAATCTTAGTCTGGTTTGTATATTAAAAATACCGTACTCAGAAATGTCTGTATCATTTCAGAGCTGCTCAAGACTTTAACACTTCTGGGGCCTGTTCCACAGATCTGGGATGGAAACAGAGTAAGTCTTCAGAAGTTAAGCAGGTAATTGACTTATTTGCCTAGGTTTTAGGCAGCATGTCAAAAAAGTAAAATCAATCTAATTTCTAAGTTTTTCAGTGTAGAGTTAATATAGTTTTAGGTCCCTTAGAACAGAGGAGCCAAACATTTCAAATAGCTCACAACACTCTTGATTGATGGTTGAACCAAATTAAAATATAATTTGGTAAATATTTAACAAAAATAAATAAAAATACATTAAAACATAGATGATGTTTTTATTTGTAGTTTTCGAGGTCAATACGTGGTTGGTAGACATTTGTTTTTAATTGAGTTTGACAGCACTGCCTTAGAAAAAGAGCACAATAGGACAGCTCAGAGTTGCTATTTTCATTACTTTGAAAGTAAATGTTTTGATTCAAATAAATTGTAAAATAACATCTAATTCTAAACCATTCACCTTTGCTTAGTTTATTAATTCTTTCCTTTTATGGAGGTCCCCAAATGGCCATTTCTGTGGCAAAGCTGGAAAGCTCCAAACAGAGTTGTGGTCCCACTGTTACTTACCAAAATTGTTGCAGCAGCAGCAGCAGGAGCAAGTGCTAAGGTCTATATGTATGTGAGAGAATTATTATTGCAATTGTAGGCTATAAAACACATACCACTTGTATTGTTCCTGAAGGAGGTACTCGATAACCCCTTTTACCAAGGGACTCTAAAGTAATCACACCCTTAAAAAAAAAAAGACAAATTTAGTACCAAGTAATAGAGCTGTGTGTATATATATATATATATAATATATAAATATATATATAAAATATATCTGTGTATATATATATCTACATATATAAATATATATATATATCTAACTACCCAACTTTTATCATTATATATGCAATAAAGGATGGAACATAATAATGAAGATTTCACTACTTAGTAAATAGCCTGCCATTCTTGTTTAAAATGTTATAATGTATTACATCAATGATTATATCACTTACATTTTCTATTAAGAAATGCAAGATATGAATAAGTTCCTTGGTCTTAAAAAGGGAGAATGCTTAATATCCAAAGGATATAATCAGAACATTAAATGATGTAAATACATAATCATAATTCTATCTTTACATTATTTTCACCACGAACAAAGTGAAAAGAACAAGAAAACTAAGGAAATATTATATACATGATATAGAAAATTAGGCGGATGCCCCATCTAATAATACCATCAATCATTAAAATTTAGATACTTGGGTCAAATTATACTATGCAAGTCATAAAATGCACGAGTACTATAAAAATGTAGAGGTTTTAGTTCTGGTCACATCCTTGAAGAGTTAAGTTACAGCTTCTAACATCATGTTTTACTTCTAAAGTTTCAAGTGAAATAGGTGAAAAATAGATGCCTGATTTCAAAAGTAAGTTAATATTTTTACATAATGTGGCTTTGGTATGAATCTAGTAAAGAGGGCAGTACTTCTACATAATAAAATAGAAATAATCCTTTCAATCTATTCTAGATTCTTCAGTCTTAGGTGCAGAATTCAATTTTATTTCATTGTACTTTTACAAATGTGTTCTATCTGAAGACTGTTGTTTTCTTGTGAATAGTAGTTTTTTATAAGAAGGTTAATTATTTGCTGTTTTAGGGAAGACCTAGATTTAAAAAAATAGGATAAATTAAGAAATTTCAACTGGATACAAAGGAGTTATTAAGGGTGATGATCAAATACTAGAATGAACAAATGCTAGGAAAGATTATAACTCTATACCTGTAAATTTAAAAAAAAAAGAAAAAAGAAAAATAAAAAGAATGGAGAACATCTATCTTGGGATTCAACTGCCTGAAGTTATGGACCAAATTATCTTTGATTTCCAGTCCTAGGTTTCTACGATCATATGATAATTTAAAATTGTACCAGTTCAAATGGTGGCAAACATATATATTTCAATATAAATAGTACTATCCCATCAGGAGATTTCTTGACTGGACTGAAAAGCTAGGGGAAGGGCACAGACTTTAATTCCCCAAGAATATACAGCACCCTTCCTTGATATAGGTCATTTGAACAACACATTTATACTGTACAAAGGTTCATGGAGACAAGTACTGGTAACATGCTAGTGATCCCTGGGATATCTGTAATACAATATGATCAATTAAAACAAATGTGCTGGGAAGAGTACCAATGAATGGAAACTGACAAAACTAGCAATCATGTTAATTAACAAACATATTAATTAAAATGAATCTTAAAAATAATGAAGCACTATATAATGCCACTTTTATGGTTAAAGAAAAAAAGACTATCTATTTTTAAAAGAAAATAAGAATATTAGTTTTTCTCCTTATTTCCAATCCAAGTAAGAAAAAAAATAGTGCACTGTATCAACTATAAACACAAACATACCACAGATTACATCCTCCAAATATACATTTCATAATACCCTTACTATATTATTATATTATTAAATTGTTGAGATTTCATTGGTGTAGAAAGACATCAGTGAGAAAATTCCCTCTACCAAAGCAGTTCAATAACTAGGCTGCAACTTACACCTTAGAGAGTTAGTTAGGGCACTGAAAGATTCAGTGACTAGCCCAGGATCAACTTGCCAGAGGAAAGGCTTGAACCCAAGTCTTTATGACTTCAAGGTTGGCATTCAATTTACTATCCTATGCTGCCACTTTCATATTAACACATTTTATTTAAGCCAAAACCAAATTAGTTTTAATTAATAGTTTCATTCATTTTATACTATAAATCTATAGTTATGTATGTAAAAAGTACAATACATGTAATATCTATATCTATATATATGAACATACTCACATAGAGTAAGTATTGCTTTTATATATTCATTTAGATCACAAAATTGCTTATACCATAGGAAAAACAGATCACCTGTTGGTTGATCTTTTAAAGTCAAACTTATAACCGTTGTGTGTATAATACATTTTTTATTGTGTAAGAAGATATCAATTTCACACAAACAAAAAACACAACTAAACCCCCCAAAATTATGTTAACAGTAAGGATATAATATAATAATAATAATATAAAAGGACAAAATGAAATTAAGAGAAATAGTCAATTAATTTTTATAGTACTCCTTTAAAACAATTTCTAAACCGAACATTTATTAGCAATATGTGATTTAGGGGCAGCAAGAGATTTTAAAGTAAATGTAAATATTTATATACAAATATTTTAATGTATTTTAACATTTTAAGGAATTTTAATTACCATAATGCCTCATTATGGTAAGAAGCCTGGAGTTTTCAATGACTACCAATAGAGTACAACCTTACAGCCTCAACACTAAGTTGAAATGATTTAGTTACTTAGGCTTAATGACCAGAGGTGTATGACTGTTTCTCCTGACTCCAGTGCCTGTGCTCTATTGTGCCACCTAGCTTCCCCTTATATGACTGTTTCTGATGACCAATCTACCTAGTTCAGAAATATACTGAACTAGAGTGGCAGCAGAATGAGAAATTTTTTGATAATATTTACTCTTGAACACTACCAATTGATTTTGTAAAGGAATGATCATTTATATATATATATATATATTTGTGAATTATATTTCTTACTAGTTAGAAATACACATACCTTGGAAACCTCTACCTACTATTTCATTGCTTTCTATTAGGAATCATAGAAGATATGTTCATTTGAATGTTGGAATAGAAACATAAATGCTAAGCTGCAGAACAGAAACAAAAACTGCTCTTTTTTAATTTTGTCAACTATAGGAGCTATTCTGATAAAACCAACTATTTAATGCTAAAGTTAGAGGCACTCATAGATGGCAAGGTCAGAAATCTGCCATTAAATGGGGATTAAATTTGAGTTTTTTTCTGTTTTTGCCATTTTTCTTTCATCATGTGATGTTCTCCAAGCATCAAGATTATGAAGTTTAAAGTCCATGCTAAAGGTAGAAAATGGTTTATCTTTAGGGACTCTTTGCTTCATTTAATAGGATATTCAACAGTGTATACTATAAAAATAGGCTCACTATGAAAATCAAAGGAAATTGGATGTTTTTAAGAACCACTGTCATCAACTTCTTGAAGCCTGATAAATTGTCCTCCAATTTAGGGATATTTTTATTCAACGATCTGGCAACCAACAGGACAATATGCATGAATCTTGTACTAATGTGCCCAAGTAATATTTACAATATAAGAAACAAGGGGAGGCTTACAGTATCTAAGAGACCTTAAGTTGGGCAATGTACCTAAATTGCATTAGTGTGAACCAGGGATTCTTCTGGATTTCAACCCAAGTGTAGTATTAATTTTTACCACATCTCCCTAATTACCACTCAATGTGTTAACAGCACACAAAAAACGTAATTTTCTATGGCATTCACTCAATCAACTTTTTTTACCCTATTTCTGATTTCCACTCTAGTATCCATTTGGTCTTAGGACTTTGTTTAATCAATGTATCATCAAGTTTAGATTGAAATACTGTTACCTTTTATTCTTATTTCAGCAGAATATATGAAACAAATCAAGCTACATGTCAAAGAAATATCACACTTATTTTGCTACTGATCTCAACTCCATGATCCATTCCATAGATAGTCAGCTATTTAAAATTAGCTTCGCATTTCATGAAACCACAATTAATTTTTTGAAGTGCTATCACCAAGAAAACAAGATTCATTCATAGCTTTCTATGGTAAAGGACTCTGCCACAATGACTAATGGTAGACAGGCCACTTATGGAGGAGAATCTCTGCCATTTTGATACCATCAGAGCAAAGCACAGCTCTGGCAAACCGATTTAACAGCTTCCTTGCATCATTTCTTATAAAGACCTATAAATGTATAATGACTGGCATTGAGATCTTGATTGGGTAACATGACCATCTCTTGCTATCAAGTGATGCAAACTGAATAACTTTTCTAATTGTTCTAAATCAATGGTGTCAAACTCAATTAGAAAAAGGGTCATTAGATTGGTGGATAAGGATTCCTATAGGCTACTTACTCAGAAATAGAAAACCATTTATTAACATTACATATATTCTACTATATGTTTTTTGTTAAATATTTCCCAATTTTAATTTTACATTTAAATCTAATTTAGACTTTATTGGGGAATGTTATAGCTGCAATACAGTCCATGTTGTTTGACACATTTGTTCTAAACAGATGAAGAATGTGCATAAAACTAGGCTGGATCACTTTCTAGAAGACAAGATCTAATTATCTGGATATTAGGGCTGAATATTGAGCCTGGCATATAACTTCAACTGGGAATATTATGCTTTTTTCTCTCTCATATTCACTGCCTGCTTTTTCAATACAACCCCTTTCTTCAATCCCTTAATAACTATTAGACAAAATGGCAAATTTGAGATCAGGCCAGGAAGTTATCTAGGATAGCCTGGTGGCTAGGTCAATTATAGACCTTTCTTATGAATGTATCAATATAAAGAATTAGGAACAAAATTCAGGTTATAGGGTTTTAAAAAAGTCTCAAGGTATTACTACTACTTTCTTGTTTTGAGAGGGTTTTTTTTTTTGGCTTGCTTCTCCCAGTTTAGTCACTCGATGCTAGCTTAAACAATGGAGAACTCCAATATGATGTTTTAGTAGCACTGAAAATATAACTAGTTCAAGATTGCTAACCAAGAAAATGAAGTCAGCAGAGATCTCACAAAGGTTTGGGAAAGCCCTGGCCATTATCCCTTTAACACCCCCCCCCCCCCCCGACTGACTGAAAAGAAACTGAAAAAGGAGGAATTCAAGCTAGAAAAGGACCACAATAAATAATGAAGATTTTGATGGAATTTTAGCTGAGTTGGTCTAACTAGCATGAAGTTTAAAGAAACTTTCTGTTGAGGTTTTATCTTTTTTAGCTATTTATATATATTTATGTTTCCAGGGTCATACACATATCCAAAGGAATATAAATATTGCCAGAATGAGTTCACAGAAGTGTAGACACGTTCTAGCACAGACTCTGTTTAATCTTCAGTTTTTATTAGGAAATAAGGTATAAAATATTTTCAAACAATATACCAAAGAAACAGTAAAGCTATTTATAAGCATTTTCACTTGTTTAATAGATTCAGGAAGAAAAAGCAATAAAAGTGGTCTACTTGCCATATAAGGAGAAGGGGCATTATCATCTGAAACACTGTAGAATGACACTTCAACAGGAAGCGTCATATGAGTAGGGCAGAAAATTCCACTTGCCCCCACCTCGGCAGTAAAGCCATCAACAATGCCTAGAGGATCTAAGCGATAGTTCAAGACAGATTCCTATAAAACAAAAGTAATGATATAAACTCAAGGTAATTTAAGCATTAACTCATTTTCTAATAAATTTATTTCATTGTCCTTTTCTAACTCTCCAGAGTGATTTCAGTTTTCCCTTTCACACCTCCTACACTCCAGTCAAATTGTCCTACCAGCTGTTCATTGGATGTGGCATACCATCTTCTGACTCTGACTTTACCTTGATTCCCCCACAAGTTCTCTCTTTCTCTCTCTCTTTCTGTCTCTGTCTCTGTCTGTCTCTCTCCAAAAACAGGATTCTCTTCCTTCAAGGGGCAGTTAGGTGACAGTGGATAAAAGTGCCAGACCTGGAGTCAGGGAAGATTCAATTACCTAAGCTTAAATCTGGTCTCAAGACATTTCCAATCTATGTAACTCTGACCATCATTCTCCTGCTCAGAATTCTTCAGTGACTTGCTAGCTTCTAGGATAAAATACAAACTCTTAATTTGGACATTTTGTTGGCTCTCATCTAACCTTTTCAGTTTTATTTCATATTATCCCCCCATCATACTCTAGATTGGGAAAAACTGACTTATTAGCTATTCCTAGAACTTATAGTTAAACCCTTAGTATCTCCATGCATTTCCTTTTTTATGTTTATACTTTTTTAAAACAAATTATTATTATTTTTAAAACATAAAGACTTAAAAATTTTTTTCTTTTCCATATTCTTTCCCTCCTGATATCTCTTCCTCCTCCCCAATGAGAAGGCAAGATAAGAAAACCTATTGTGAATAAATATAATCACAAAAAAATTTCTGTATTAGCTATATTCAAAAGGAAAAAAAAGGAATGAAGGAAGGAAAAGAAAGAGGAGGTAGATAACACTGTTCATATGAGCCCTTTGAAATTTTCACAGGTTGTTGTTTTGATTTCAGGGCTAGTGTTCTATCCATTGTGTCATTGAGTTTAAAGATCACCCATAAATATTCTTGTATGGATTCTTTCCCTTTTTTTGATCTCCACGGATATAGCCTTAGCTTAATATCATTATTACTGGGTCAAAGGGAATGAATAGTTTAATACTCTTTTGGACACAGTTCCAAATGGTTTTCTGGAATGGCTGGACTAGTTCATAGATCCATCAAGAATACATTTAGTGTCTATTTTCCACACTCCCTCCATCTTTTATCGTTTCCTTTTTATGCCATTTTACTCAATCTGATGAGTCTAAGACATGGTATCTTGGTTTTAAGTTTGCATTTCTCAAATTATTAGTAATTTAATGCAATTTTTCATATACCTATCAACAGTTTTGATTTCTTTCTCTGCAAACTGCCTCTTTCACTACTTATTAAGGTACAGCAAGTTTTCTTATAAATTTGACTTAATTATATATTTTAGAAATGAAGCCATCAATAGTGAAATTTGCTGAAAATATTATCTTCTCAGGTTTCCTGCTTTTTTTCTTATAATTCTTATAATGATGCAAACTTTTAAACTTTATATAATAAATATTATCCATTTTACCTCCTATGAACCTCTTTATCACCTATTTTGTCATGAACTCTTCCCCTGACAGATTTGACAGGATTGCTTATAATATTATCTCATATGGTTTTTTTTACACACATACATGCTCTCCTTCCTGTCATTTTGAGCTTGTCTTGGTATAAAGCTACATGCATTTTTTTTTTTTAGTTTTCTGCAAGGCAAATGGGGTTAAGTGGCTTGCCCAAGGCCACACAGCTAGGCAATTATTAAGTGTCTTGAGACGGGATTTGAACCCAGGTACTCCTGACTCCAAGGCTGGTGCTTTATCCACTATACCACCTAGCCGCCCTAGCTACATGCATTTTCATAAACTGTCCCCGATGTCTAGAATGTACTTCCCGACCTTCAAAAATTGGCATCTGTAGCTTTCTTCAAATCTAAGACTGGGTACATCTCCTGTAAGCTCTTCCTGAGTCACTGCCTAATTCTCTTCCCCTCTCCTTTACCCTAATCCAAACACGTTATTAGAGCTTTCTCATTCCTTAAATTATCTTCAATTTACTTCTTGTACATATGTATTCCCCCAGATAGAATGTTAAGCTTCTTATAGGCAAGGAACACTTTGTTTTTGTCTTTGTTTCCCCAGGGCTTGGTATGGGTGCTTAATAAACAGTTATTGAATTGAATTGGAGAAATAGCATGTACACAAAAACTGTAACACAAAGTAGAAACAAAGAGTTAAAAAAGAGGTTCACTTAAGGGTCTACTTACTGATAAGTTGAAAATAAAGAAGAATTCTTTTTTTAAAAAAAAGGCATTGCTAATGTAACTACAAAATATGGCTAAACCTTGAAGGTAAAGTTTTTAAAACTTAACAATAACATTTAAGTTGTTCAAATGAAGCTAATTTCATTTTACATTTTTCACTTAAGTATAACTGAAATTGCTAGTAGTTTTTCTTGACTTCAAGTCTAAATTCGACATTTTGAAACTTATACCACTTCTCTCAGTTTTACTGCCTGGGGCTAAAGATAACAAGTCTATTATGACTTCAATGTGGCAGTGGACTACAAATCTCCCTATTGCCTTCTTTTCTCCAAGTTACATATTCCCAGTCTCTCATATGTCTTGAACCAATGGGACTTTACTACCATTTTGTTTGTTTTCCTCTGAAATTCTTCAGCTTATCAATATTCATCTTAAAATAAGCCTTGGAAACCCAGATCAGAACATAACAACCCAGATTTGGTGTGACAAAGGAGGAACTGACTATTAACTTATATCTCAAGAGATCCTTTCCTATTTGTCAAATGAATTTTGAGCATAACGGACAAAGATTTCCTTACTTCCCCAGACTTCATTGTCAGGCTCTCCCAGTTCCAACTAAAGGATTCAAGGTTGGTGATACCATCTGTCCCCAAAAAGATAAGGGAGACCTTGAGAAAATATAAACCATTTCTTTTCCACAAAATGTTTGACATTTTGATTCAAATGATATCATTCTAGGAGAAACTCCAGTTCTTAAAAATAAGTCAGGTTGCACAGTACCTCAAAATTTCCTAGAAGACTAAGACTTGTTATGGGTGGAGCACTAGAACTCAGAAATGGTTTTCCATGGATATCTGGATCATCTTGGATATTTAAACACTGCTGTGGACTACAAAAGAAGAAACAAAAATCACCAAAAAAAAAAAATTCACATCATTCCAAGTGATTTAGTTATATAATTTTCATTACTTTTGTTTTAGTTATAAAATTATTATTATTGGAGAATAAGAAGCTAATTTTACATGAAACATTGTCCCTGATGAAATAGCTTTAGATACTGAATTTTAAAGTAGAAATTTTATTTCATTTTTTATCTAGTTAAAACTTTCTAAATAAATATCATTTCCAAATTATAGATTTATAGCCCTAGTTTTAAAAATCTATAATCGATTGTAAATTCAGAATAATAAAAAATGCTATCAATAGCTTTTAGGTTATTTTTTTTTTGGCAAGGCAATGAGGTTAAGTGGCTTGCCTATGGTCACACAGCTAGGTAATTATTAATTGTTTGAGGCTGGATTTGAATTCAGGCGCTCCTGACTCTAGGGCCAGTGCCTAGCCGCCCCTATCAATAGCATTTTAAAATTATTTATTGATATGCTGATGAATAACTATTTATTTTTTGCATTTCTACTCATATTTATTGGTGAAAATATTTTTCATTTCAATAGTTATTAATTCACAATTCTGAATTAAATACCAACAATTTATTGATCAAGATGGCTTAATCTGTATGTGTGTACATATGCACATAGACATACATATACATCAATAAAAATATCATTTTTTCTAAGACTAAGAAGATTAAATAAATTCCCCAAAAGCTGAAAACTGGAAATTCAAAAGTAGGTGAAGATTATTCTTCTGTGAGCTAAATTCTTTCTGATTTGCTCATAAAGTGAATTAAGAGATTCTCAAATTTTTTAAAGAATTAAGTCAAACAATCCTTGTTCTACACACTCCAAATGACAAATCTGGCAAATCTAGTTAGAGATTTATCTATTTCTACAAAGATGCCTTTTATTCTAACAAATCTAATTAATATACAAACTGGAGCTCTGAATCTAAGATATTTTTAATGTGCGAGATTATATTATATGGTATCTAATGGAAAAATACAAAATTGAAGTCTTCTGAACATGGACAACCTAGTTAGGAGAAGATAGAGAACAAAATTGTGGGAGTAATGAGTATAGTCAGGATATCCAAATAAACAGGGAGAAAAAATCCTAAGGGTTTGTTGGTGGGAATGAGATAACCATAAATTCACAAAGATACCAAGTTATGAAAACAGAAGAAAAAGCATACTGCAAGATGTTTACATAATTTTCATACAGCAATGATCTACTTGTTGTCTATGTATAATGGGGCTAGCCATCACATTTTTTTATTTCTCTCTGACAATCCTGTAGAAATAAGTTTTATAAAGGAAATCAAAAGGAAGACAAGATTTAAGTTTCCAAACAATGTCAAATATACCTCATTGTGAAATTGGCTGCAAAAATGAATGTATTTAATCTGAACCACATATAGGCAATTAAATGAATTTCAGGGTAAATACCTTCTAGATGACAAATTTTTCAAATGGAGTAAGGAAGTATCCAGATCAAAGCAGCCTGATTGTGTTTTCCTTTGAGGAACCTAAGATAAGAATAATAATGTGAAATAATAAAAACAAAAAACAAAACAAACCCTCCAAAAATTAAACACCCGAAAGTCTTCATTTGGAATAACGGAGAGGCTTTTAGTTGAAAGTTATAATTGTTTTTTAAACAGGTAGTCTTTTTTTGAAAGTATTTTCACTTTAAACTTATTAAGAACTAGATACTATCTAGAGTCAGTAATATTATTCTTGAAATAATTATTCTAATTTTGCTACTGTTGAAAATAAAACTAATTTTAAAAATATTTAACTTGTTTAACCACAAATTTAAGACTCTAACCAGAAAATACTTTAGGAAAGAAATAACCAAGTTGAAACATTAAAATTCAGCAAAAAATTTGCATAAAGTTTAACTCATTGAAGTGGGAAAAAAATTAAAACAAAAGAGAGGTTAATATTAATATTATATATATATATATAAATATAAAATGAATGCAATATAATGATTTATTTTCTAGAGATCCTTTACACAGGCAGACTCTGGTCCTAGGAAACAGTGAAAACAAAGTAGCTGGAGCTATTCGTCAATCATGACAATTGTGCATTCCTTCTCTGAACTGTACCTGCCTGTGTTAAGTGAAGTGAATTAGAGAACTGTGTACTGTATCCCAAGAAAAATACCCCTAAGACTCTATAATCAACTTAATAAACATTCTCAATAGGACTCAAGGATAGCTGTATTGTCCTACTTGGATGGTTACCAGTTGCTGTAATTTTTGCCTTATCCTTCACATTGAACTTGTCTTGAAAAGATCATTTAAGCCCCAAAATGATTGTTTTATGAACCACCTTCCCCCAGCCCTTCCCACTTAGGAGTATATATGTAAGTGTGTGTGTGTGTGACACACACACACACACACACACACACACACTCACATACACTTTCTCTGCCTGAACTACAGCAAGAGGGAACTCCAAAGAGGTGAAATTCTATGATTGCAATTCAATTCCTTACAATGAAAGTAACCAATTAAAATGTTGCCTAATTACTGGCACTTGGTCTCTGGCCAGCTCTGTTTTGCTCAAGGTTAGAGTAGGAAATCCTATTTTAACTTAATGTTCCTAAAAAAGTTATATGCAGTTCCTACTGTACAAAATTCAGTATAATGTACCTATTATAGGCAACTAACTCACTGACAGCCTGCAAATGACTTAAATGACTCAGGCAATTTCATCTAGACCCTATTCAATATACACATGTAAAAATAGGATTTGATTAGCCAGAAAAGCTGGGTCAGAAAAGGATTCTACTTTAAGTGGAAATAATATTCTGTAGTGGCAAATGGTTCAAGAGTCAATATTCAATACCCTTTCCAGCTTGAAACAAAAGGGTTAAGTGACTTGTCTAAGGTCACATAGATAAATAAATAGCTGAGCCAAGACTTAAACACTGGTCCTCAAAACTTCAATTTCAGTGGCTTTTTTGACAAACAGAAATGCAACTTAATTAACTATGGCTTTCTCTTGGACCATCATAAATGTTAAATTTAATTTATACTTGAATTGCTTTTTATTGGTGGATTTCATCATGAACACATCATGAACATAATGATGATGATAAAAATAATAAATTTTAAAGTGTACAAAGTGCTTCCTTATCTACTGTGAAGTAGATAAACAAGTTTATTTCCACCTCCATTTTACAGATAGGGAAACTGAAGCTCAGGGGAGTTAAATGATTTGCCCATGGATAAATAGTTAAAAGGTGCAAGAGCTAGAACTTGCCAAATCCAGTACTTTTTCCACTGTTAGACTGCTTCTCACATAAGGTGATGAATTTGCAATATGTAATCCAAGAAATCACTTACTTCTTTTCAATAAGAGTAAATAATTTCATTATGTATAAGGATTTCAGGATATTGGCTACCTGTTTCAGTATATCCCCATATAATTAATCCTGTAAGCATAGGATCTGCCAGGTTATTAGGGAATTGTCATTCCTTTCCCCACTCAAGTAATAAAAATTTATTGAGAATTCTTGGGATAGCTAATACTTCCTACCTTGGAAGGAAACCAGTTAAGAGAGAAAATTACTGAGATTTCCTTATAGAGCCCAGGCCCTCAGCAAAATATAGGCAGGGAGATTGGGGAAAGAAGTATCTGCCATTCTTCATTTATCTAACAAGTTTAGGGAGGATGATGGGTGATAGTAGGAGAAAGAGGGGCAACTAAGTGGCACAGTAGATACAGCACTAGCCCTGGAGCCAGGAGGACTTGAGTTCAAAGCCAGACTCAAGACACTTATTAATTACTTAGCTGTGTGACCTTGGACAAGTCACTTAACCCCACTGCCTTGCAAAGAAAAAAAAGATAGTAGAGGAAAGAAAGTCACATTATGGTGGGATGGAATTATTTGAGAGTGGAATGACACTGTCTATGGCTTTAACACCTTTAACAGTATCCCCTTCCTACTCCCAGGTAAGGGGTAATAAAAGTAAAAAACATGTAGAGAATTAATAGACCTTCAATACAGCAATACATTATTGTTTCAGAAACCATTCTATTCTAAAATTTCATCCCAGAAATCACCAAAGTATAAAACTATACTGTATAGAAACTCAAGCAAAATAAAAAATATTATACCACAATGGCCCTCATATAAATACAACAAAACAAATTTCTATCTCCTCTACAAAAGACACTCAGGTGTGTAAATACAAGTATGCATGTAGTTATGTATTAAAGACTTAAGTTTAGAGATTAATAGTTTCATTCCTTATTTTCTAGGAACCTAAAAATTTTTAAGTAGCTAAATTGTTTAATACTAGCTTGAATGTGCCTTTTATGTTGCTGATTAGGTTTTACTAATAATTATGAATCTACAATTTCCTAAAAATTCCACTTCCATACAGAATTTAATTACCTCAGTTAAATCTGGTCTATACTGGAAAGAAGTGGTATTTTACAAATAACAAAGTATAGGGGAATTTCTAAATAAATTTAATGTTATTGGTCTATATGCTGAATAGCAAGTTAGAGGACTTACAGGACTTGAAAGAAGAGGCAATCCAGTTTGAGGATGGAAGGCTTTGGTTGAGGTTCCATCTAATGAATGAAAATTATGTTTTCGCCAAACACTTGAATGCTTCACCGATCTCTGTCAGGGAAGAATACTACTTTAATTCAAGCTCATCACAACTATTAAAACCTTCAGTTTAAAGACTCATTTTTAGCTGTATTGAGAGGTATGGTCTTGGGCAGCAAAAAATATTTTTTTCTTAATATTTTAAGAATTATTATATCTCCAAAATCTTTTTTTTTTTTACCATTGAGGAGGGATCCTGAACCAACCTAGAGAAAAATACAATCATTATTTTTAGATACACATGAAGAAACTCCTAAACAATTTGAAGAAAGTAATTTAATTATTCACTTATCTTACAAAATAAGATTTTGATGTACTAGAATGATTTCAAAAAGTCAATTGAGTTAATTACTTGACCTTAAAAAGGCAGATTTTCAAGCATTAACTAGGTAAAAAGAATGGTCTTTATGAATAAAGATCTTGTAGAGGTTTAGGATCCTCTTCCCAATCAGCAAAAAGATATTTTGGAAGATGTATATCTTTTGAAAGATAAGGACTGCTATTATCTTTTTTTTTTTTTTTTTTTTTTTTTTAGGTTTTTGCAAGGCAAATGGGGTTAAGTAGCTCGCCCAAGGCCACACAGCTAGGTAATTATTAAGTGTCTGAGAGGGATTTGAACCCAGGTACTCCTGACTCCAGGGCCAGTGCTTTATCTACTGAGCCACCTAGCTGTCCCTGCTATTATCTTTTATAAGAAAATTTTAAAAAATGTAGCAGTTTACGTATTTTTTCGTTTTGTTTTGCAAGTCAATGGAGTTAAATGATTTGCTCAAGGTCACACAGCTAAGTAATTATTAAGTGTCTGAGGCTGAATTTTTCTTTCTTTTTTGTTTTTTAGGTTTTTGCAAGGCAAATGGGGTTAAGTGGCTTGCCCAATGACACACAGCTAATTATTAAGGTTATTATTAAGTGTCTGAGGCTGGATCTGAACTCAGGTACTCCTGACTCCAGGGCCAGTGTTCTATTCACTGTGCCACCTAGCTGCCCCATATATATATATATATATTTTTTTTTTTTTTTCTATATATTTTTAAACCAGTTTTACTCCCTGACCTTGTCTTTTATTCTCATCTAACATAAACTATTTGTCCTGGGGGGAAAATTATTTATGTAACTACTATTAATTATTATCACTAAATTCTATTTAAGATAAAAAGAAAACTTTTAAACTATACTTTTCTGTTTGTTTTTGATTCATTTTATGTGATATGTGATTTCACCATCATAGGAAACTCCTAACAAGGGATCTCTCACTGCAGTGTAGCCCCTGTTCTGGCGATTTCAGCACTAGGCAACTTAGTTAACTTTTCCATTATCACATGCCTGGATACAAAGTTAGAATTAGAATTTGAAATCAAAGTTAATACCTACCAACACCTCTGTATTTTTCGGTCGTTCACACCTAGAGGAACAGTCTTCTCTAATTTTTCTCTGAGAACAGTTTTGAGATTCTTCATCAGTTGGGTCCTCATTCTCATCCTGTTCTGGTTTGAATTGGTCTTCCTTACTTTTACATTTGAAAATCTCAGTGTCCTTTTTTTGATAGTTTTCTATGCTAATAAGTTGAGTATTTTGCTCACATGCTTTGGATATTTTAGGGTCTTTGTTTAGGCACCTGAGCTCATGTTTATGCAGATTATTGGATGCTGGCAACACAAGAGATTTCATTGAACTGTCAAATGTCTTTGAGTTATCTAATAGGTGGTTATAAAAAGATTCTGGATTATTAGTTTCACTTTTTACTATTCTTTCCTTATGCATATTTTTGCATATCTGTTCACCCGGATTGTTAGAATTTGAATATTGTTTATCAATTCCATTGCTAATTTCTTGATCTTTAAATTGACACCTGGAAAGTGTGTTTTCAGATCTGCTTGGTGATTCCAATTTAATTTCTTTGCTATGAGACATATTTAAGTAAGACAATAAATTTGTAGATTTATTTTGTGTTTGTTGAAATGTGCGTTGGACAGTTTCACTAGGATATTCTTGATGTGCATTTCTTCTGATTTGAGTTGTCTTTAATTCACTGCATTTAAAAGAACTTAAAGATTTATCAGTACTTATTATACTTTTGCCTTCACTATTGCTTCCTGACAAGGACAATTCTTTATTAGAGGAGGAAATGGAGGTTTCCTTGCTTTTCTTCAACAAAGTTTTGTCTTCATATGAACTCTGAAAAGCTTTTGAATGAATAGAATTGGAGTCATTCATGTTGAATGAATGCCTGGGGATATGTGATGTGGATGGGTTGCAATGAATCAAGTGCTGGGCAATCCTTGCAATAACTTCTTGTCGTTCTTGAAGTAAAGAGCCTATCAAAGGATTAGTCTCACCAATGGACTGGCGAGAATAAATATTACTAGAAACATAAGAATCACAATGAGAGTTTTCTGGTTTTAATCGTGTTTTTCCCTCACCAGTGTTTTCTGAGGATGTATATTCTGGGCTAACAAAGGAAACACAGCTGTTTTCCTTATTTTTCTTTAATAAATTTTCATTTTCATATGAACTCCGGAAAATTTTTGAGTTAAGTGAACTGGCATCTTGCATACTGAATGGACGCCCAGAAACACGATTAGTGGTTGGATCACAATCAATCAAATGCTGAGCAATTCTTGCAATAACTTCTTGTCGATCCTGAATTAAAGAGCCTATTAAAGGATTGGTTTCTCCTGTAGGCTGCCAAGAACTATGGCTACTAGAAACATTGGAATCACCCCAGGACAATGATTTTAAAGTTCTCACTGATGTTTCAAATGATTTTGCATCTCCTGTAGCATTAAAGCATTGCACACTTGATTGAGATATCCCAAGGTCAGAATCATGACCAACACTTGGACAGAGTTTGAAATTTTTGACAGTTGTGTTAAATTCTGGAGTTAAGGATTTTTTTGCACGTAACAAACCATCAGGTACTACAGTCCAAGTCTGCTTGCTACATGGATATGAACTATGCATATTGCACTGCTCTACTTCCTTGGAATTATAACATTGGTGAGTTTTCAGTTCACGTTCTTTAACCCTTTTTTCATAAAAGTCAATGTTAGTATGAATACTACAGGTTAAGACTGGATAACTAGATTGTCTAGGCAAGGACTGAACACTGACTTTCAAGGCCACATTGTGAGAAACATTGGGAACAGGAAATACATGCTCAGTGGGAGTCTGGGAAAAATTCCACTGTAGGTCAACATCAGCAGCACTGATTCTGAAATAAGATAGATAATAGATGTTAAATCAATATCCAGAGAAGTTGCAAACTTCTAATTATTTAACTTGTCAGTATTAACATAACATTTATCAGAGATATACTTTAGATTAATTTAATTCTATGACTTTCTCTATTGACTCATTTCTCTCTACTGAGCAATCCCATTCCTCCTTTTATTAACATTTTAGTCTACCTAAATTAACTGGCCTTCTACTTCATTGAAATCTAGGTGATTTGATTGAAATACTGCTTAATTTTTGTCATCTACTTCTATTTTCCTACTGTGAACAGCTGTTCTCACCTGCTCCCCACTGGTTTTTTTTTTAGATTTTTCAAGGCAATGGGGTTAAGCAGCTTGCCCAAGGCCACACAGCTAGGTAATTATTAAGTGTCTGAGGTCGGATTTGAACCCAGGTACTCCTGACTTCAAGGCCGGTGCTCTATCCACTGTGCCACCTAGCTACCCCTCCCCACTGTTTTTCAGTGTCTCATATTTTCTGCCAAAAATCAAACCCTCAACAATGAAAAGTGTTTTTCCTATTATTTTACTGCCTCCCCTCTGGCTTACAAAGTGCTCTTTCCTCTAATGCCTTCAATTTATCTCTTTACATTAATTCTTTCACTATATTATAAACATGATGTTTTCAAGTCCTTTCTCATTTTTTCCATTTTCATTTCATCTCTCTTCTCTTTAATCACTAAATTATTTTTTTAAAAAAAGACTATACCCGATATGCATATTGCCTTACAACTTATGATCTCAATATCTTGCAATCTGATTTCTATTTCTTCCATTTTCTTTTAGAACTCCCCCAGAAAAAATCCATTAATTAATGTCAAAACTGTTAAATTCAATACCCCTTTTCTTAAATCTCATTTTCTTTGACCTACCTACAAGATCTGATATGGTTAACTAAACATTCTCTTTCTGGATATTAATTATCTCCCCTGTATTACTAGATATCATACTTTTTTTCTGGCTTCTATTAGATCTCCTCTGTTTCCTTCACTATCAACTCTTTTTTCTTTCTTTTTGCACAAGCTTTTGGAACTATAAATTTTGATGTTAAAAAAAGGCTGATATTATTATTCAGTCCTCCATTTTACAGGTAAGAAAACTGAGACACAAAGAGATACAGATCACATATCAGGAAGAGGAAGAGTCAGCATTTGAATACACATGCTTCTCACTTTGGAGTCAGTACTCCTTCTAGGCAGCTGTCACTACCTTGCTGCAGTAAACAGAGCGCTATACTTGGAATGTTTGATTCTAACTGCTGACTCAGACACTTCCTAGCTCTGTGACTCCTGGCAAATCACTTAGTTTCATTTGCCTCATTTTCCTCATTTATTAAAAAAGGGAGAATAATACACCTACCTTCCAGGGTTGTTGGGAACAACAAATGAGATAATATTTGTAGAGTGCTTTGCGAAATTAAAGCACTATATAAATGCTAATTATTATCAATGCCCCATAAGCATTTACAATATAGAAGATTGATTGTTAACCTTTTTGTGGCATGGAGTCTACTAGAATGGTTTTAAGTAAAATAAAAATAAATAAGATAATAAAGAAAACCAAGTTATTGAAATAAGGTTATCCAAATCTCAAGTGTCTAGACCCTAAATTAAGAATTGCTCAAGCTCTGGTTTTAGTTCTCTTCTCTCTTTTGGACACCTCATTCATTACCACAGCTTCAATTATAACTTTTTATAAAAGTAACTTTGGAAAAATATTTTTTCGACCAGCCCTGTCTTATCTTCCTGAATTCACTATTTCTCTCAGTGATAATACTTTTCATTCAGTTTCCTAAGTTCAATGACTACCTCAGCTCAAATCACACAACACTGCTTACAGCTTAACATATATTATAGTCATTTGAGTACTATGCCATATACTCCTATAAGACTATATGCTCCATTAGACCAAGGAAAGTGTCTAATTAATCCTTATAATTCATCTAGTATTTAAAACAATACTTTACACATACTAGTATTTATAAGTTCAAAGAATATTCGAATTAAGACATTACTAAATTCACTCATTTAACAAAAACAGAAACTAAAGACCAAAATAAAGGCCATAATAGACTTGTCTAAATGTCAAAGAGTTAGTAAATAAACATCTACTGTTGCTTTTAGAGATGCAAAGCATGCCATTCTGATAAAATAATATAAAAAACCTAATGGGTGAGTCTAAGATTTATAAGAATACAGAAAAACATTTTATTTACTACTAAGTACATCTGGACTTGGGACAGCTAAGTGGCACAATGGATAGAGTGCTGGGTCTACAGTTAGTAAGATTCATCTATCTGAGCTCAAATTTGGCCTCAGATAACACTCCTAGCTGTTTGAACCTGGGCAAGTCATTCAATCCTGTTTGCCTCAATTTTCTCATCTGTAAATGAGTAGGAGAAGGAAATGGCAAAACCATTTCAGTTATCTGCCAAAAAAATCCCAAATGGGGTCATGAAGTATCAGGCAGGACTGAAATAACTCATCAACAACAAAACTTGGACTCAAGTCTACAGAAACAAGAGTTTTCAAAATATCAAGTCAACTATATAGGCAGGGGAAGAAAACATCTGGCCCATGAGCCATATAAAGCCCACAAAATCATCTGGTCTGGTGTTATCAAGGCAATCACAAGTGGGACTCAAAACTCAATAAATCTTTTTAGGAGCTTTTTATAGGGGTGAATAAATTAAATGTTTGAACAACCAGAGCAGACTAATTTTTAAGCTCATAATTTTTTATGGCTCTCAAAAATAATATAAATATCCAAATAGCTCTTAGCAGAAAAAAGGTTCCTTCCCCTGATCTAAGGTGTCAATTAAACATTTCTTCAGCAGCTTAAAAAGTAGCCTGTCTGGGGCGGCTAGGTGGTGCAATGGATAGAACACTGGCCCTGGAGTCAGGAATACCTGAGTTCAAATCTGGCCTCAGACACTTAATTACCTAGCTGTGTGGCCTTGGGCAAGTAACTTAACCCCATTTGCCTTACAAAAATCCTTAAAAAAAAAAAAAGAGTAGCCTGTCTTTGGAATTTCTCCACAAAACTGGTTATATTAAATTTACTTAGCAAAAAATTTACATTTATTAATGTTCTAGTTCTTGTTGAAGGATATCAGAGATCATATAAAATGATAAATTTTCCAAATCGTTAGAACAGAAGGAAATTTACAAATCAAAAGTTATTATATTACTCACTATTGTTTAATTCTACCCCTGACATACCTGTAAAGAATATTTCGTGGGATAGCACCATGGGAAACACTCAGCCAAGCACTTAACTGAGAAAAAAAGACATAAGAACGCACAGCCAAAAGAAGGGTCTTCTCTTCAATAAATCGATCTCCATTTCTAAATGCATTAAGAAAAAAAACAATCAAAACTTAGAAAATATTGTACAACAAAATTCTGAATTAAGAAATAGAGGTTATCATGTGAATTAAATTTCTCCAAATCAGCATAACAAGAACAAAATTATCTTATCAATTTTATCTTCATAATATCTCTCATGTTTATTCCCTTCTTTGTGCTCTTAAGTTTCTACTCTGGTGCACTCATTCTGCCTCATTATCCATACCACTATTTCAAGTCTCCTTCCTCTCTTATCCAACCTCAATAGAGCTGTCAAACTGATATTCCTAAAATACAGAACTGACCACATTGCTATACTTAGTTTTTATTCTAGGGGCTTCTACAATCTTCAAATTTCAGTCTAGAATGTAAAACCTTTCAAACTATGACTCTTACCATTACAGTCTTATTTCATATCATTTCAAGGCATGAGTTCTCTACTGTGGTCAAATTGGTCTACTAACAGTTCTCTATAAATAATCTTTTGTTTCTTGCTTCCATGCCTTTAAATAGATGGTCAGCTCCCTGTGTGGAATGTACCCCTAGTTCCTCTAGGATGCCTATCCACCTCCAAAGCACAGCCCAGGCATCTCCAGCTGTTAAATGTTGTTTCTTTGAGAAATTTATGTATTTGCAGATACTTTGCATATAAATCCCTGGATTTATTTTGTATCCATCCAGTAGATTTTATGTTACTTGAGGGTGGGAACTGTTGAGTCTGTCTTTGCATTGCTGGTACCTAGTATAATGCCTTGTATAAAGCAGGGACTTTGTTTAATTAAGACACTAGCAAATTATCAAGTCTCACAAATATACCTGAAAATCTTTTTGGAAAGGATGATTCATTCATAGTTGTAAAAACATATAAAGACACAACACGCTATCAATATAATATACATACATATACACACACACGTACACATACACACTGATATATGTACATACACATCTATGTGTGTGTGTGTGTGTGTGTGTGTGTGTGTGTGTGTGAGAGAGAGAGAGAGAGAAAGACAAACTAATGGAAAACTGCCTTTAAATCAAACTAAATTCTACCAATATCTCTGTTTTATACTGACCATAATGGTAATTATATGAAAACAGAAAATGTTAAATTCAAGAAATGTTTAAAGTTTCAGAAATAAAACTCAGTCATTGTCCTTTGTATATGAATTCAAACTTAAAATCAAACAGTACTTCTTTGTATCAATAATCTAAAATAAAATTATAATTAAAATTGTTAGTTTTGATCCACTGCAAGTAGCAATATTCTGCCAAAAAATTACCACTTAAATAATGGCAATAAGGAAATTCATTATTAAAAGTGAATGTGTGCATATCACATATACAGATTTTAATTTTTAATTTCTGAACCAAGGACAAATAAATGAAAAAAAAAAATAGAAAACCAAACTCAATAACTTACTGTCGAGGAACTGTTTCCAAAATCCATCTTTCTAATAATAATGCATCTTGTTTAATTGCAGGATCATTTAAATCATTTCCCTCTGTATTAGGCCCATCATCACTATAGCAGCAGTCTGGAAGTAGCATCACTTCTACCATGACTGGAAGATTGTTTTTCCAAAGCAACATGACCTCAGACCTGGTTCGTCTGGCTTGACGACACTTAATAAAATGAATAAAGGCAAAATATTTTAAAAAGCTAGATGTCATAGACATATATGTGAAAAGTGATTCAACATTAACAATAGATGGTTAAAATACTTATAGTTCCTGATCCAGTGATGAAACTCATCCCAACTCCCCAAAACAACTAGTCTGGAACAGGAATTACAACTGAAGTATTTCTAAAGAGTTCAGGAAATTTCTATCATGGTAAGCTACTAGGTAGAATTTCTAAGCATGGCAACATACTTCCTTCTCACAGAAAAAATACAGGCTTTCTTCATAGATTATCACACACAGGCTAGAACAACTTATCCTAATAATTACTAAAGATAGGAAAATTTGTTATCTAGAATTAAATGTTTCACCTAAGTCTAGAATAATTAAGATTACATTTAAAGGACTCAAATACTGGAAAACGCAATATGGCACAGTAGGTAAAAATATGTCCTGGGAGCCAGGAAGCACTGGGTTCAGGCCCTACCACTGATTCATAATGGCTACCCTGGGCAAGTCAGTTTACTTACTAACACTCTAAATAACTCTCTTGAAGTTTTAAGTTACAGAAAAAATGCTGCTCCTTCATTAGGGAGTTCCCTATTGTTATTTAAACACTGGAAACAGATCTTAAAAGCTCAAAGTAATTTTTAGCTTAACCCTATATACAGCCTAGATCTTCTGTCTAAGCTAATATCTCCTCCTGTCAGACTAAGATTTACTACTAAGAAAGACAATTTTGGGTAAACATGTCCCCCTGTCAATGGTCAATACAGACTCTAATAATTAATGGTAGAGAACTAAGCCTATGGCTGGGGATCTAAGATATGATCAATTATCCTGCAGAAGTCAGCATAGTTAGCCAAAATGAGCAAAGGTTGTCTAAACCATAAGAGGTTTTTTTTAAAAGTTTAAAAGGTCAATTACACCATGATACAATAATATAAGATGATAACACTTAAAAAATCTTGGAAAAATAGTGACCACTATAAAAATTAATACATTTATATAGTCATACCTGGGCCAACTTATCACTGCATTCATGTTTTGCTATAATGGGATAATTTGACTGTGCAGGAGGGCAATGAAAACTTTCAGTTCGACCTTTTACAGAACATTCAGGTGTTCGGCCTTCGGTTATTAACAAGGCCAAGGAGACCAAGAATTCCTCTGCATCATATTCAAAGTATTCATCTAGTGTATCTGCCATGAAAAAAGATAAAAAAAAGCTTTATATTAATACATCTTTTAGGAAAAAATTCATCTTTTGAGTATTACTCTTCAAAATGCTTTTAATAATAACACATTTCAATTTCCTTTCAGTAAATATGATATCTAGGTCCCAATTTTACAACTAATTTGATGTGTTACAAGAAGCCAATTTCTTTGTATGCCTCAATAAATAAATACTGTATGTACTTACTATGAATATATAGTACATATGATACATGTGGTATATATGTCACGGGTTTTTCTTAGGACTATATCAAAGTATTTCTCTTATACATATATATATCCTATCAAAATTATCCAAAAAACACAAAAATTTTGGAAAATAATGAGGTTTTTAAGGTACAGAAGGTATATTTCTCTGAAGAACTCTGAGGTTAATAACTGAAGTCAACTGAAACTGAGAAAAACATAAATTGAAAAAATGGAACATCACTTAATCAACACTTATTAAGTACTTGCTAAGGATCAAGCACCACATGTCAAGGGCTGGCGGGAAATGGTCCTTTCACATTCTAATATAAGGAGGTAGCATGCAAACAGTTATGAACTTTCAAGATATATATACAGTGTAGTAGGAAGAAATCCCAAAGGGAATTTATAGGGAGACTGTGGGGGGAAGGGTACAAGGAACAGTCTTCTGGTGAGTTGATGATAATAGATCCTTAAATCATATACCCAGAAATGATAACTGGACCCATAGGAGAGGACTATATTATCACCAAGGGAGATAGTATAGAAGAAGAGAAGAGGGCCTAGAGCCTAGGACAGAGTAGTTAGTGGTGGTGGTAGTGGGGGACTTGCCCTGGTTGAAGGACTAAGAAAGGAGACTGAGGAGTCTTCAGAGGGCAAATAGTGCTATGAAATAGCAATTATTTATGAACATTGTACATCTAATACCATCTACAAAATCATATATGTAGCTCAAGAGAAAAGGACTATAGTTGTAAAACACGTGAAAACAGCATTGTATGTGTGATTGTGGTAACAAGGCAAAGCTGACCAACCATGTTGCCCTGATTTTGGTTTGGAAAACAACTATAGTTATAGTGTACTATGTTAGAATGATTCAAGCTATTGTGTTTTTTACTATAAAGGAATAATAAGTGTAAGATATCATCTCTGCCCAAAAGGGAATTACTATCAAGTTGGGGATACATTTGTACATTAAAAAAATAAACAAGAGAGATGATATTGTGAAAAGAATACTAGGTTTGGAGTCAAAGGGCCTGTTAAATCCTGTTTCCATTACTCTCCACTTAACCTCTTATGAACTGTAGTTTCTTTTCTGAAAAAGGAAGGAATTGGACTAGAGCACCTCTAAGGTCTATTTTATTACTCAAAATATACTCTATGTGCAAATAGCATAAAGTCAAAGAAAAACAAGTGCTAAACTGGTGCCCTGAGTAGAAAGGATTCTGTGGACTGGGTCGGGACTCCAAAGCAGGAGATTATGCCTGAGGTCTTGGGTTGATAGGCAGAAATAAGGCAGAAAGAAGAAAGACTCAAGTAGAGGAAACAGATCACACCCAGAGGCAAGAATATAGAAGATCTGTTTGGAAGTAAATAAAACCTGATACTTAAGACCAGAGTCTGAGAGGTTAAGACTGGGGGCAAGGGGTGTCTAGGTGGGGCAGTGGATAGAACAGGGGCCAAGGAGTCAGGAGTACCTGAGTTCAAATCTGACCTCAGACACTTAATAATTACCTAGCTGTGTGGCCTTGGGCAAGTCACTTAGCCCCATTGCCTTGCAAAAACCAAAAGACTAGGGGCAAGACTGTAGCTGACTTTTTCTTTTTTTTCTTTAAATTAAAATAGCTTTTATTAAGATATCTTAACAAAATGGCACACCTCTCTTATGGTGGGAGAGAGGGGAAATCCCAACATACAAGCTCTTTTATGCACTTTGCAAGACTGTTCCTACCCCTTCATGCCAATCATAGGCTAGGGTCACAAATCTAATAGATACATACATTGGTTCCAGTATCTTTGCCCACCCTGCTCATTATGCTAATGAGCAATAACAGATAGATCTCTCTGAGCGTGATGTGCAAAGGAGAAGGTCAAGACACTAGGTTACTCTGACCAGTTAACTAATGTAGTTTGTCATCTTTGGAATGGGACTAGGAGTACTCTCCCAGTTTTGTGACTGGTTGGGGCCATTCTCCTGGTCCCCCTCAACACCCTGTCAAGACCAACAACACCCTTCATTCCTCACAACCCTCCCCTTTTCTTTTTAATAACAACTTGGTCTTCACACTTCACCAGCAGTGTTTTCCTCAAATTAATTCATAATCCTCATCCTCGATAGCACTACTGACTTTTTCTATCAATATTTTTGCCTCTTCATTATTAGAACAATACATGAGTCCTAATTTACTGATAGAATTCTGTATTATTCCAGTTATAAACTGGATCATACACAGGAGACATACATGGCTAATAAGATTATCCCACTTTGGGTCAATAGTAAGATACCCAAGCAACTGTTTCCACCGTGAACCAGTAAACCCATTCATCCAAGAGGTACTAAAGGAGCTTGTCCAGGTTTGGATTGGAACATGTGCCAATTTTCTGATATCCCTGGTTATCTTTAGACAACAACTTGGTAAATTCAGATTACCACAGACTCCTCCTTCTTCAGCCAACAGGTAGTCCAATACCAATCTATGTTGAATGATTGCCTCTTTTGTTAGCATGGCTTGGTCAGCCAGCAAGTCAAGGCCCTAGCTGTCTTAATTGGTAATTTTTCCACTACAGCTTAGAATCTAATCAGGATATAAATTGGGGTTCTATAACCCCAACTCCCATCCTGGGCCCAGGTAGTAGGTCCTTAAATGTAGATGACAACTCCCTAATCAACCTTATATAGCAACTCCCTGACCAACTCTTTGGACAACTGGGTGTAGGCAGTAGTCTGTAGCTCACTTTCAATGCTAGCTATAGGTTCAAGAGACTGCACAAGGGGAAATTACATAAGATTGATGAGCAAGCAAGTAACCTGATTAAAGTGGCATTTTAAGATTAATACCTAACATTTAGGATGGATTGGTGCAGGGAGAAATTCAGATATTAAGAGGATTTTACAACTAGTTGATAGAACCATAAAATATAGCTGGAAGGAACCACAGTGGTCATATAATTCAATTTCCCCCATGCGCCCCCCCTTCCCCCCTCTCAGCTTACAAAGAAACAATGATTTGGAGAAATAAAGTGATCTTTCTAAGATCACATGACAATTGAAACTCAGATCTCAATGTAAAGTGCAATATTATATCTCTTCACTAGCTTCTATTACTTAGGTTCAAAAGATTGTAGGGTGTTAAGGAATGACTAAATGACTAGTGAGGAAATGAAGAAAAAGGTTATTAATTAAAGCCTAATATTAATTGCCCCTTCTGGATTATTGTCTTATTTTGGAAGTGCTTGCATAGCTCAATGGAACTATGAGGTGTATGCAGTTAAGTATGCTGGACAGTTATCGTGGAAAGTTCAGGCAAAAGGTCTAAGAGAAGGAAATGGCAAACCACTCTAGGATCTTTACCAGGGGAAAATTCCATGGACAGTATTAAAATGACTTAAAAAAAAAAAAAGAAATGACAAGTGAATATGAACCCTTCAGTTTGGAAGGTACCCAACACAATACTGGTGAAGAGTTAAGAACAACTATAAGTAGTTCCAGAAAGAATGAAGCAGCTGGGTCAAAACCGAAAGCTAAGCTATAGATGTGTTTAGCAACAAAAGGATAGTTTAATGCTACAAAGATCAATACTGCATAGGAACCTAATGATGTAAGATCTATGAATCAATGTCTCCTGAATACAGTCAAACTGGAGATGAAAAGTAAGTATCAACATCTTATATGTCAATCAACTTAAATGGATGTGAATGAATAATTTCAGTTCAGGTGGTCATTACAAATACTACTGTGGACAATAATCTCTTAGAAGGAATGGAAGAACCTTCATAGTCAATAAAAGGGTAAGAAAAGTCATACTGGGATGTACTCTAAAAAAAAAAAAAGAATGATATATATTCAAATCCAAGACAAACTGTTCAAGCTCACAGTAATACTATATTCCAACTACTAATACAGAAAAAGTCAAAGTTGTTAATGGTGATAACAACATAAAAAAAGATGCCATAGACATTATAGGGGATTAGAATGCTTAAGTAGGAGATCAAAATATAATTGGAATAACAGGCAAGTTTAGCCTGGGAGTGTAAAATGAAACATAGGAGACTAATAAGTTTTGTCAAAATAACTTCTGGTTACAGAACTCTTTTTCAACAACCCAACTGTACTTTGCAACCAAAAGAAGATATATATATATATATATGTATATACAGACCATTAAAACAAGACCTAGAGCTGACTATGGCTCAGATTCAAATTTAGTAAATCTTCTTTTGATTTTCAGTATTTCTATTTTTAAGTTTAACTGGGGGATTCATTATTTTATATATTTAGTTTTTTTTAGTTGCATACCCAATTAATCGATCTGTTCTTTTTCAACTAATATACGTCTTTGATCCTATGAAGTTATTTACATCTTGACTCTGTTTTTCCCTTAAATTAAGAATATGTACTATGATTACTTCATTTAGTCACCAATAAACCATTTTAAAGTATTTCTACTGCCTAAAGGGCTTTGGAAAATTTCTGGGTCAGATTTTAAAAGAGTACATGTGTATAAAACACTCTAATACAATTATTTTCAGGTGTCTACTGAGAGACCACTTGGTGACTTATCTTGTAGTCTGAAAAAGATAATGCATCTCCTAAAACACCAAATTAATATGTAGGGAGTAGCTTACCCTACCCTACTTATCCAACTAGGATTCTTCATCTTTAGGATAAGAAAAACTGAGCCAAAAAAGAAAAGATACTTTTTAATTACACAATGCAAAACCAAAATACAATTGCTTTTGATAGGTTCTAAGATACAACAAGATAAAAGGGACTCAAAAGCTAAAATATATAGTTTCTAGGAGAATTTACTTGCTTTGGCTGAGTTATTAGATTTCTGTGTTTCAATGTTTGTGTGTGTGTGTGTGTGTGTGTGTGTGTGTATATATATATATATATATATATATATATATATATATATACTAAAAATGATAACAGCTGCCATCTAGGTCTTTTTTATGAGTAGAATGAAAGAGAACTTTATAAAATGTGCATGCAATCTGTATTGTAAAAAAAAAATAGTTGCTCACTCCCAACTTTTAATCACAGGATTAAATTAAATTCCTATTAAATGAAGAAATCTCAGAATTCTGGTCATAATACTAAAACTATATGTTTAAAGAGGAAAAAAGATGATCTCTCCAAAGGAATGTCTGAATAAGTATCTATTCTTATAACCAAAGTGACATGATTAGCAAAGTGCCACATGTTGACTTCGTAAACAAATTTTTGGTATTAAAAACTCAACAGAGGAATTGTTACTGTTTCATGAAAACACAACTAAAATTAGAAAATAACTCCAGATTAGAACATTTAAAATAATTTTGGAAAAAACCCTACATTCCAGATGATAAACAATCAATAACATTTATGAGCTAAAGGACAATTTTGACAGATAATCTTATTGTCATGGTAACAAAATGACTGGACAGAAACTAAGTTTTATAGAATATAAATATTACAAATTAGCTAGTTAGGCAATCAAAAACTAGTAAAATCTATGCTTGTGGTATTTCTTTTTAAAGCCCATGGTAAAAGCCTATTCATTAAAACTATGTGGTACTGGCTAAAAAAATATTTATCTATGGAACAGAATAGAGATGAGAAGAAAAGGATTACCGTTTTGAGTATCCTTATCCTTATATGAGTTCATTATCCTTATCCTCAACCTGAATTCAGGTTAAATAATTCTAACTATTACTAAAATTTAAAAGTATAAGAGCTAAATGATTCAGTTTAAAACCAAAGTAGAACCAGAAAGCAACAATGCTTTTTGAGTTCTCTCACTCACTAAATATAGCACAGAGTTAATTGCTTTAAAACTGACTGTCATAATATGGTAACATACAAGAGCCACAAAGCAAGCACACCTGTGCCTCAACAGAGTTAGATTCTAGGGCAGCTAGGTGGTGCAGTGGATAGAGCACTGGCCTTGGAGTCATGAGTACCTGAGTTCAAATCCAGCGTCAGACACTTAATAATTACCTAGCCGTGTGGCCTTGGGCAAGCCACTTAACCCCATTGCCTTGCAAAAACTAAAAAATAAATAAATAAATAAATAAAATAAAATAGATTCTAATGTTGCCACTCAAAGAAAAAGACCAACTTTACAAAAGCATTAACAGTAGCTTTATTCTTAATACCAACAAGCTGCTCACATAGTTAAAAGAGAAACAAAAAGAGAGGCCACACAGAAATATAACATTATTTACTAAATAAACTATGAAGAGGGGTGGCTAGGTGATGTAGTGGACAGAGCACTGGTGCTGGAGTCAGAAGTACCTGAGTTCAAATACAAATTCAGACACTTAATAATTACCTAGCTGTGTGGCCTTGGGCAAGCCATTTAACCCTATTTGCCTTGCAAAAAAAAAAACATAAAAAAACTAATTAGAAAAAAAAAGAGGGAACAGAGAGATCCAAGGGTCTTCTAGCTTCTGTTTTTGAGAGGGATAACTGTTCAATGTCAATCTCTGAGTAGAAGCCAAAGTGAGGACTTGGTAGTCTTTACCATAACCCCATCCTCACTTTCTTAGAGACCTAAGGAAATTTTCTTCTAGAGTGAGATTTGGGACTCCCTTTCTTGGCTGAACTGAAAACTAGCTCCTTCATTCTGTACTATCTGGTCTGTATTCTCATAGGTATACAATTCCTATACGTATACAATCTGTTTGCTATCTACTTGGATAAAAGGGTTTCTGTGCTATTTGCATCCATTGTGGAACTACTATTTGGTGAGAATGGAGTCAAACCTTGGATAAAGAGCTTAGGGATCCCCTTTCTCCATTAATGAATAGTGATGAGTTTAGCTAGAACATTAATGTTACTTGCTCTAGACTAACAATATTTAAGAGAGCAGACAGATACAATTCCAGCCTAATAGTCTCTCTCTTCTCAGGAGAGCAGACTGTCCATCCTCAGGTTCCAACCCCAGATTCTCCTCAGGGTAGGACTCAGTCTCCCTTAGAGAAAGGTAAAAAGGAAATGCCCTCAGACATGTCTATTTTTGCCTTCACACCAAGAGAGCAAAACTATGTATACATTTAACTACATCACAATTAGTTGTTCAGAACCACAAGGATGAAAGTAGGCCTTGTACTTCAGATAACTGATATTTTTAAGCATTTCAGTGAGTTAACTAACTTAACCTGACTGAGCAGTGTCTAGAATATAATAAGTAATAAATTTTTACTGGCTAACTTAACTAGCATGAAGAAAATGATGAAAATTGATGGGTAACTGCATCTGCATTTCCTGACAGAATATAAATAGACCCTGTTTCTGAGTCCTGAGTACAATATCTTTGTCTTCATCCCCTTTTTTCCACAAGATCTCCCTGGAAGTGGGAACTTGGACTGGGGAAGGAAGTAGCAGTTTTGCTTACCTGCTAAATCTTTGTATTATATTCATTACAGAGGAGAGTGTGAAAGCAATCTTGAGAGAAGATGAAGAGAAGTCTAGATTACATACCTTTACAAAACTAGGAGAAACTTCTCTATTTCTCTTTACATATTTTAAGTCTCTCTCTAATCAACAATGTATAAAATAGACATTTCATATAAATCATAAAATTATTCATATAAAATATTGTGAATTTTCTGAATTAGCTTATACTGAATAGTAGTATAGGCTTATTAAGAACCTTTCATTAATTTCAAAGTAAGATCATCAGAGTCTTTGAGGACATAGAAGCCTGGTCTGCTTCCCTTCCCATTCTATTTTCTTCAGTCTTCATAACCATTGCTAATTCCATTTCCCCAGGCCTAAAATGGGCTGTCTACCTCCCCCATTTCAGCCTTCCTTCCAAGCCTAACAACCAGCTCCTTGAAGTCTTGCTTAATGTAATTAACTAAAAGTTATTTTACTTTCCTCAGACATCACATAACACTTTGTCTGGACCTGTTTTGGCACCTAATAAATGTTTGCTTAATTGAATTAAACATTCAAGGCATTCTACTGTATGTTACAATATAAACCAAATTCCACAAACTTGTGTTAAGAGCTTACTATGTGCAAATCACAGTGAATTCAAAAATGAAAAAACAATTCTCATGGAGCTTTCAGTTTATTAGAAGTAGAGGGACATGATACACATGATACATAAATAGATAGGTATAATTAAAGTGCATGATAGGGTTGACAAGAAAAAAGGAAATAAAGGACACAGTCTATTTTTTTTGTGCAACTAATTAAGCAAAACATGCAGTTTTGTGCGAGAAATTTTAGTCTATTTTGCTTAGTTTACTACTGACAAAATATATTCATTAGAATATCACAATTTGTGATTCTTTTACCTAAAAGTGTTTTTAAAACTCTCCAAGGTTCTGTAAAACCAAGCTCTCATCCCAGAAAACTTGGAAAAGTTTTAGTTAGTTACCATAAAAGCCTACATACCCTTTTTCAGACCAAATTTAATTTCCTGATATGGAAGGCTGAAGTCATTCAAGGACCACCAACATTTCACTCAGTACCAGAACAATTCAATTACTGTATTTAAAACAATTAAAAAAATGTTTAAAAAAGTAGATATGTGGGTCAGCTAAATGGTGCAGTGAATAGAGCACCAGCCCTGGAGTCAAGAGGACCCATATTCAAATCCGGCCTCAAAACATATAATAATTACCTAGATAAGTGATCTTGGGCAAGTCACTTAACCCCATTAACCTGAAATTTTTTTAAAAAGTAGATATATGAAACTAAGAAAAGAATAAGAAGAATGAAATAGGAAAACAAGAAATGGTAAAAGGAAGACAAATTAAAACAGCAAAGACAGAAGTACCAAAATATAGTAGCAAAAATTAGAAAGATAAAGGGAGCACAAGGAAGGAGAATTCACAGAGATAGTAAAAAAAAATAGGGAGAGCCTGAGAGAAAAAGGAAATGAAAAGTACATACCTACATTCCTGACACAATAACTCAGAATTTTCCCTTAAGTTTCCATTTTTCTATAACTCATGGCAGGTCTTTTGTACATTTTCCTCCTAGCAGCTTTATTAAGCCAACCTCCATTTACAATCAGTCTGACAGTTTTTCTAAATAGGCTGTGTTAGAGATAATAATTAGGTCAAGACGGTCCATAAAAGTCAATTTGTTCCATTATTTAGCCAAAATAAAATATGAGCAAGTACTGTAATTTAATTTTCATGGGACCAAGATAAGAGTAAAATTATCCCTACATAGCACAGGCCTCTAGACAATCTCTTTCATTCATCAATGAAAAAAGAATTCTTCCATCCTTCTGTTGTTCCAGTTCCTCTCTATCCTTCCATCCCTCTCTATCTCTGTTGTTACAGTAAGTTAGAACTAAGCTTCTTTTTCTCCCTTCTTCAATCTCGGAAGGAATTCCTTCTTTCTACTCATGGAAGCAGTGAATGAGGGAATCTTCTAAAAGAAGTTGCAGTAAGTATAAAGGACTTGTGCTAAGATGGCTATAGATGGACAAGTTCATAAATGGAGAAAAAATATTCATTTATATTCAGGGGATAGGGTGGATTTGGGTAAAATCTTGAGTACCATATAAAAGGTATAAGTTTGAAGAAATTTGGTTTATATAAAAACCTTTCAGATTTTATAAGTGCTTTGGTTTTAGAATTTGAAAAGGGAAACATATAAAAACATATAAAATAAGAAATTTTATAACAAATTTTATAACATTATAGCAGAAAAAGTATTGGGCTGAGGAAGCACAGGAACCTGGATTCTAGTACAGTTCTGTCAGTAAGCCAATATAATAGACATTATGTAAAGCTCTGAAATTCTCTAGGTCTGTTTCCACATCTATAAAATGTGGGGATTAGGTATGACAATCCAAGGTTCCTTTTAGCTCTAGAATTGATTTTTTAAAAATTATTTTTCCAATTATATGCAAAGACAGTTTTCATCATTCATTTTTTATAAAGTTTTCTCTCTCTCACTCTTCCCTTCCCCTGTCCTAAGACAGCAAGTAATCTGATATAGGTTATACATGCACAATCTTGTAACATATATTTCCATATTAGTTATTCTGTGAAAGAAGAATCAGAACAAAAGGGAAACCTACAATAAAGAAAAAAGCAAAAAACAAATTTTGAAAGAAAAGTGAAAATAGTGAAAAAAAAGTGAAAATTTTGCTCTGCATTCAGATCCTATAGTTCTTTCTCTGAATGTGGATGGCATTTTACATCATACATCTTGCATCATTGTATTGCTGAGAAGAGCTATCATCTCACAGTGAGGTTTTTATTATGTACAATGTTCTCCTGGTTCTGCTCACTTCACACAGCATCAGATCATGTAAGTGTTTCCAAGTTTTTCTGGTATCAGTCTGCTCATCATTTCTTATAGAATAATATCTATCACTGTCATAAATCACAACTTGTTCAGTCATTCCCTAATTGATGGGATTTCCAATTTTTTGCCAAAAAGAACTGCTATAAATATTTTTGTACACATAGGTCTTTCCCCCTTTTTTCTGATTGTTTTAGGATACAGACCTAGTATAAGTATTGCTGGATCAAAGGGTATGTATAATTAGATTGCTCTTTGGGCATAATTAAAATTGCCCTCCAGAATGGTTGTTTCAGTTTACAACTTAATTTCTTCATCAGAAAATTGCCTGTTCATATCCTTTAACCATTTATCAACTGGTGAATGATTTGAATTCCTCAATAACTGATTCTGCCAAAAACTAAAAGGAATAATAGCAAAAATAACTAGGTATGATTATTGCTATATTTTCTTAGGTAAAGCTTGTTCCCAAAGAACTGGTGAGAATATATATCGCTCCCTTATCATGGAGGTGGAGGGGTAGCTATGAGAAGAGAAAAAAAGGTGATTATTTGTTTGGGACATTGCATACATTATCACTATTGATGATGCTGGTTAGTTTTGCTCAGATTTTTTTTTCATTTCCTTACTATTTATTTTTTTTAAAAAAAGGAAGATTTGATTAGGAAATGGAGGAAAGAAGGTATAGATTAAAAGTGAAAATGATATTTAACAAAACATTAATAGAATTATCAGTTCTACCTTTTCATTTAATTTCTTTCTTGTTCTAAGAAACCAGTTTTTATTTTAAAACAACAACCAGACTTAAAGCTATTAATAAAAAGTTAAAATTTTAATAAAACTTTCCAAGTAAGTAAAAATGTTCTTAAACTGATATTACTTGCTGGAATTTTCCTTTTGAAACTGGTTAGGCAACTGGCACATTCACATTAATACAATATTTACTTTTTTAGTAAGCAAACTTTACTAATTGTGTAATCACAAAGTATACAAGAGGCAAACTCATAACAAAGCCAAACAAGTGCTAATTTGTTCCTCAGATTTTAAGTTTTTCTCTTAGAATATGTTCTCTTAATACCATCTGTATCCAGATAAAGAATCGTGGAGTTTTAACAAAGTTCAAGTACTATTCCCTTTAATTTAGAAAAAAACTGATACCTTATTGTCTGATCTTGTTCTCTCTTATATTTTATGTTTCTTCCTTAAGGATATGATTTCTCTCTCATCACACTCAATTTGGATCAATGTACAACATGGAAACAATGTAAAGACTGACAAAACTGCCTTCTGTGGGGGGTGGAGTAAGATTGGGGGAAAAATTATAAAACTCAAAATAAATAAAATCTTTAATTAAAAAAATAACATGTTCTCCTAAAGGTCATGAAATGTATCTTTACTCTGTTTGCAACAACACTTGATTCAAAAACAATGTGGAAAAAAATGATGATACTAAATACTTCTCAAATTAACAAAAATGGTCATAATCTATGACTATGACATTATCGGAGAAATTTTTCCCATTCTGTTTAGGAAATCTAGTTTAGTTTGGTCATCAAGAAGAATAAAAATTATAGATAATTAAGATGGTAGTTCAAATTTGGGTGCTGATAATGTTGTTTAAACTTTTTCAACCACATAAATAGAAAAAAGAATTTTAAGGTGATCAGAGTGATGTATCACTAAGTATCACCATGTCATCAACAAACCCAAACAGTGAACCAGACTTTGCTCTCTGATTTCTGCCAATTTACGTGGGCATTTCTGGCCAAGTAATGTACTATTAGATGTTTTTATAACAATCATCATTTAACCCTGAAAGTGCTAAATACCTGGTATCTGTGATGCATAGTGAAAAGTCAAATTTGAGCTTTAGGGGTCAGGAGAGCTGGGTTCAAGATCTCGACAAATATACTAGCTATGTGAACTTGGAAAGGCATTTAATTAAATCCACAATGTTTTTGAGCAAATAATAATAAAAGCTAAAATTTATATGGTGCTTACTATATGCCAGGCACTATATGAAAGTGCTTTTACCATTATTATCTAATATCAAATTTAAAAACTATAAGTTGCAGAGAAGGTACCAAATCTTCATAGGGAGTTAGCAGGTTGCTTCTTTAAGCGTTTTCAATACTAATAAAATCAGGATTTTTTTTTAGTTTTTTTTTTACAAGGTAGTGGGGTTGAGTGACTTGCCCAAAGTCACACAGCTAGGTAATTATTATGTGTCTGAGACCAATTTTGAACTCATGTCCTCCTGACTCCAGGACAGGTGGATCTATCCAATGCACCTAGCTGCCCCCTTATAGGACCAATACTAATACCCCCTGCAATCTATTATTTTTCTATCTTGGCTCATAATTCAAATTACATTCCTAGAAGAGAACTACCACATAATTTGTACCCAAGATTTCTGCCTGAAGTCTGACACTGTTCCTAGCATAGGTCTAATAACAGAGAACTATGGATGGACCTAAGGTCAGGAAACTACACTGACTCCCTTCTCCGTGCTGTTTGTGTTCTCTCTCTCTCTCTCTCTCTCTCTCTCTCTCTCTCTCTCTCACACACACACACACACACACTCAGAATACTTGAGGCTTGGAGGAGCTTGGCCTCTAATGCGAGAAGGTAGGCTCTTTTTTCTCCTATTCTTTAATTTTACCCTCACACTAACACATGAAAAAAATGTCTTTGTAGTACTGGCTATGTATCATACACCTAGACTTCCCCTATCCCCAAAAAAGTTACTCAATGTAAATAAAAAAAAATAAATTAAAGGCAATCTTTGTTCACAAATGTGAATAAGCCTGGCCATACATATTTCAATTAAGTACAACAGAAAGCTCAGAGAATCACAATTTGAACAACTGGTAGCAGTTATGATAAGCAGCGCTAAAATTCAAATAAAAGAAACAAGTGTCTCTTGGAACTATATCTTCAAAGTATATGAAGCAAGTAAATGAGAAAAACAGAACTACTGAGTGTGGGATAGTTTCATTTTGAGGATTTAAAAAAAGGTAAAGAAAATACAGGATTGGGGTGGCTAGGTGGTGGCACAGTGGATAGAGCACCAGCCCTGGAGTCAGAAGTACCTGAGTTCAAATCTGGCCTCAGACACCTGAGAATTACCTAGCTGTGTGGCCTTGGGCAAGTCACTTAACCCTGTTTGCCTTGCAAAAACGTAAAAAAAAAAGAAAGAAAAGATAGGAATATAAGAAAGAGTACACTATTGCAGAAAAGTGTAAGAAGGGTATGGACGTATGGACTTGCTGTTTCTCACAATAAGGGTGTGTGAAAACATACTACATGGAGGAAAGAAAAGAGTAGGTATCATATGTACCTCACACTTTCTTAAGACAGACATAGGATAATTGAACACACATACAAACAGTTTGATGTAGAAGTGTATCAAAACTTAATAGTGAAACAAATGTGCATACAGAAGGTGGCAGATGTTGAGAGGAAGAATAACCCCAAGGGAAGAGTCAAAAGAGAAATCAATTGCTTGAATGGGATAGGGGAGGACTAAAGGGAAATAAAATAACTAGAATCTAAAGAAATGTTTAATAATTGGGGAATGGTTAGTAATCTCAGGGAATATCTATCCACTGTGGTATATAAATGTCAAAGAATATTATTGAGCTATAAGAAAAGAAAAATCTGGTATGAACAGATGAAGTAAGTGAAGCAAACAGAAACAGAACAACGTATGCTAAGGAAAACAACATTTTAAAGATGTTTCAAGTTTTAAGAACTCTAAGCAGTCTTCTGGGTCTTGCAATCAACAAGATGAGAGCTAGACATTTTCTCTAATTCTTCTAAACTCTCAAAATTCTCCAGCAATTAAGAATTATACAAAAGAGGTAAATCAACTGAAGCTGTCTTGACAAGGCAATAAGAAATTGTTTAATGAGGTAATAATCAGATCAATTAATGAGGGAAAGTTAATCCCCAACTCACTCATTCAGCACTTCCTACCTTATCAGTCCTTATGCTCTGCTAGGGTAGCACAATGAGACTTAGTGTTACTCAGCAGATGCTGATGTTGTAGTCTCTAAACACCCCCAAGTCACTTTTCTGCAGCATCTAGAATCAGAGTTAAGTTCTGTTCTCTTTCACACCAAAAGGAGGTTGAATAAGAAGTGTGCTTTACCTAGGACAGTAAAGTGACACCCTAATGCAACACTTAGAGAACTAAAGAACAGAGGGAATTGGGGTTAGGAAACAGTCTATATGTTGAACTAGGCCTTAAGGAAATAGGAATGGCCCCTCACAAGTCACTTGGCATGGGAATTAAAATAGCTTTGAGCCCTGGACCTAGGGAAGCCTCCAGATCAAAGAAGATGCAGACAGAAAGTGAGAGATAGCAAAATTTAAGGAAGAAAGACTGAAATTTTAAGGAAATCATTCAGGACAGCGTTCTTCATTCCTCTCTGGGCTTTCTCTATTATCTTATCCTTATCATGGACATTCACTCTCACCTTCTCCAACTGGTAGTATACTGCCCTGTGGTCCCATTTTCTGATTGGCTAGTTCCTTCCAAATGTCCATTTTAAAGAAATTATGCAACCCACTGATGTCTTCATTATTCTTTGGTTTCACTCTTATTTCTCTGGACTTTTTCCAGCTTCCCCAAACTAGGGACCTCCTTCTTCTTCTCTCTCAAACTTCCCCCTTTCAGGTTTCTTCTATATGGGCCTTCCCCCAATAGAAAATAAGTTCCTTAAGAGCAAGGACTTTTTTTTTGTTGCTTGTACTTGTATTCCCAGTGCTTGGCATATAGGAAACACTAATGCTTGACTAATCAAAGCTCTCAAAGAACTTAATTAAAGCTCAGTTAAAAACCTTAAGCACAAGCAAATAAATCAAGAGTAAAGACACCAAATCAAACAGAAAGAGGGGGGCTTCTAGAAAATGAATAAATAACAGATAAAACCTTGTAGATTTCCAAGACAGCACAGAACCACAGCTGGATGTTTTGAAAAATTCAAGAAAGAAATAAAAATCATGAAAGCAGGATTTCTGGCCTATGGAGGAGAAATAATTGGCATAATAGAAAACTCTGAATTCACAGTGGCAAATTTCACCAAAGAAATAACTAATTGGGAAAGCAAATACAAAATATGGCAAAGTAGAAAAGAGAAGCAAAAAGCAATAATGTTAAAAAGCACACACAATATCTCTATACAAATAAAACATATGGGTCTCTAAAATAGGACTGATAAGACATAACATAAGGAGTATAGATTTCTCAGAAGAACATAACATAAAAATATCTAAATCCCACATTGAAGAAATAATACAGCTCAGAACTTCGGAAACTAGAAAAGTGCTAATCAAAGGAAATATACAGACTTCCTTCAGGTAAAAAACAAAACAAAAACAAATGTAAATTCGAAGACACGTAAGTAAATTTAACAATTCCTATAACAATAACCTTCAAATTAAAGGAAGAAATTCAAGTAAGATATTCAGCACTACCAGAAACTACAGGGAAAAAAAAAGAGAATAATGTATTCTTTTTTTTCCTTTTTTCTTTGCAAGGCAAATAGAGTTAAGTGGCTTGCCCAAGGCCACACAGCTAGGTAATTATTAAGTAAATGTCTGAGACTGGATTTGCACCCAGGTACTCCTGACTCCAGGGCCGGTGCTCTATCCACTGTGCCATTTAGCCACCCCACTAGAAGCACTCTTAAAACAAAAAACAAAACCCCAAAAAACTGAGCAACTCATTTGCTTTGCAAACATCCCATTTAAAAGAAACACAAGAAAGGTAAGTAAATACAGCTACCAAGGAAAACATAAAGAGATAAATTAGTTTTTTAAAAAACTATTATAAGATGTTTGGGCAATACTGATAGCCTGTGACATCCTGCATATTAATGAAACACCCAATAACATCTCAGATTGACTCTAACATGAACTTTGAAATTAGGCTGGAAGAATAAGCAAATTTTTGGGAAAAAAATTCCATAATAACAAATTTTTATAAGGACAATATGCTCAAGAAACAAAATTCCATCAAAAAAGTTTTTATAAGGATAGGATATTCAAGACATAAATCCAAAATAAGAAAAAACTTCTAAACATCTACAAGCAAAATTGCAACGAAAAAAACATAGCTTCCACAAAAATTCAACTAAAGTCTTAAAGTATTTTTTAAAAATGAAAAAAAAAATAGAAAAGATACAAGAGCTACAGAAGAAATGGAAACAGAATTAAAAGCTTATTCCAAGCGGTATAAAATCTTGCCCAAGGGGTGGCTAGATGGCACAGTGGATAGAGTACCGGCCCTGGAGTCAGGAGTACCTGAGTTCAAATGCAGCCTCAGACACTTAATAATTACCTAGCTGTGTGGCCTTGGGCAAGTCACTTAACTCCATTGCCTTGCCAAAAAAAAAAAAAAATCCTGTCCAAGAAACAAACTTCCTGAAAATTAGAATGGATAAAAGAAAAGCCAATGACACTATAGGAAAACAAGAATATTAGAGCAAAGTTAAAATATTTAAAGAATAAGTATCTAGTAGCAAAAGCAACTAACATGGAAAACAGATTGAAGAGGAAAAATAAGCTATAAATACTTGGACTACCTTATTGCCATGAGTAAAAAAAAGTCTAAAGATCATATTTAAAGAAATCTTAAAAAAAACATGAAAGAACAAAAAGCAAACACCTGCCCAGATCACAGAATCAGATGGCAAAGTATGAAATAGAATGGATCAAACACTTACCTCCTAAAAGAATCCCTTAAGAGAAAAGAGCTATGGAGTTTGAACAAACACCAAATACTATTACCTTCAAGTTAGAAAAAAAATTATCTTATTATATAATTTTACTATTTCTTATACTTTATTTTTCTTCCTTAAGAATATGATTTCTCTCTCACCACATTCAAATGAGATCAATGTATATACCATGGAAACAATGTAAGGGACTAACAGAATGTCTTCTGTGGGGGGGGGGGGAAGGGAAGCAAGAATGAAGCAAAAGTGGTAAAACTCAAAATAAATAAAATCTTTCTTTAAAAAAAAAGAATCCCTCAAATGGAAAAAAAAAACCTCTAGCATTATATAATATTATGTAACCGAAATAAAGAATTTTCAGGACAAAATAGAAAATACTGCAAGCATCCAAAGAAAGAATTCAAGTGCCAAGCAAGAGCAGTCAGGATCACACATGGTTTAGCAGTTATAAACCCAAAGGAGCAGAGAGGTTGGAACATATTCCAGAAGGCATATGGCCACTGGACCAAAAGGCCCAGTGGTGAAGGATTATAGCCAAGTGGAACCTGATAATAATTCTAGGGGGCATAAATAGGAAAAATCTTTACTGAAGCTTTCTTGATAAAAGATCAGACAGAGCTGAGTAGAAATTATGATGTTCAAACACAGAAATTAAATAAAACAATAAAAAGATTATAAGACTAAACACAGGATTTTTTAAAAAATTGTATTATGTAATTTTGCTATCCCTTATATTTTATTTTTTTCCCTTAAGGATATGATTTCTTTCTCAACATATTCAATTTAGATGGAAACAATGTAAAGACTAACAGACTGCCTTCTGTGGTGGGTGGGGGAGGGAAGTGAGATTAGGGGAAAAAATTGTAAAATTCAAAAATAAATATTTAAAAAAAAACTAAACACGGATAAATAGCTTACTTTCAAATAAGGGCAGAGGATACATTTGTTTCCTCAGAACTCTATCATCATCTGGGATCAGATAGGGTGTCTAATTAGAGACAACCTTAGAGGATTCCTGTTCTATATTTTTGAAGATCTTAAAAGAATGGAAAAAGAGAAGAGGAATACAATGGAAATGTAAAGTTAAGGAAAATTAGTTCATATAATAAAGATGTGTAAGCAAATAAGGAAGAAGAGTTGAAAGTGGCTGAAGTGTCAACCTAACTCTGAACTCACCAAAGGAGAGAAGAATATACACACAAACACAAATACATACAGATGGGTATAGACATACATTTCACTCAAAAGGAAAAGGGGTGGAAAGAGGAATTAGAAGGTTATATTAAGAGATGTATCAACCCTACACAAATCTCACCGTAAGGATGTACAAAAGTATTTAAAGCTCTTTTCTGAGGTGGCAAAAATGAGAATTTGAGTGGAATAAATTAAGGAATGACTGACAAATTCCAGGATGTAATAAATGTTATAGAATACTGTTTATGTGATAAATGATGAATGGTTGATTTTAGAGAAAACCTGGAAAAGTTATATTTGAACTAATACAGAACAAAATGAACATAATAAGATGACAACAGTGTGATAAAGAAAAACAATTTTTTAAAAATTAAAGACTGATTAAATGTAATGATAAAACACAACTCTAGACTAATGATGAAACTTGATCCCCAAAATTCGTGAAGAGACGGGAAGGATTCAGAAAGTAGAATGATACTTTTATAAGTCACAGTGAATTTGGAAATTATTTTGTTTAATTATAAAAAAGAAAGAAATTAAGGATAACAATCTGCTTATAAAATATATTTTGAATTTTTTTTCGTGAAATGAACAGCTAAAAATTTTTTTATAAAATATTCTTTAATTGATTTTGAATTACTGTCATAAAAATTCTTCAAAGAAATAGTAACAATTTATAAAGTAGGAAATAAATCCAGCATACATAAATTCAGCATACTAAATAAATTTAAAAATTCTGAAGACAAAAATGATGAAATGATGAAACTGGAGAGGCAGTGTGAAAAAATGGACAGAAAGCTGGCTTTAGAGCCAAGAAGATCTGGATGAAGTTCTGATTCTGACACATATCAGCTTTATGACTACTTAAGTAACTGAAACTGAATGCTTCAGGAAACTTTCAAGACTTACTTGCATTGTTGAACCAGGTGGAAATTCCCTACATTGACTAAATGATTAGTTCCTTGCCACCCCTCCCCAAAATGTGATAACACATAAAAGACATTAAATGCTTACCTATGTGACATCAACCATGTTAGATGCTCTGACCCAAAGACTAGAATTAAAGTATAACTTCATCAAAGAAATATCAAATTATACTTCTGGTATTATTACTTCTGTTATGTTAGCTGCATCTCTGACAATGTCAAAATATTTTGGGTTTTTTTCCAATTTTTGCCCTCCATGAAGCTTCAGTTCTTATGTTAGAAAAACTAAGAATTGCTCCCACCCAATTACCTAACATTTAACCCTATTGGACAGCAATTTGTTTCTGAAAAGGGAAAGTTTCCAGATTCTTTCCTGTTTCCAGCATGCTAGTTAAGAGATTACGTGTGCAATCAATTATCCAGTCTACTGTTTTTGTGGGCAAAATTTATATCACAAAGTCTAGTCATTCCCAACTTTTCCATTACCCAGCTTCAAAGCTATCTCAGCCTTTTAATGAAATGTTAGTCTGGGCCAAGGCAATGAACCTATAAAAAAAATCATGTACTCAAGGCTTGAATAAAAAAGAAATTATCTAAAAGTACATATGCACAAATTACCACTTTAAAGGCAATTGTCCACAAAAACAAAGAATAAGAGAAAACAAAAGAAACTAGAAAATCCCTTCAGAATTTTAAGGTCCCTTGATATAGGCATTCATTTTCCAAGGGGAAAAAAAAAGAGAGTAATGACCTACTGTGAAATATGATTTGTCTAATTAAAGGAACTAAAAGCATAAATAATATTTAAAAATCATGATTGGCTTTGGAATACAATTCAAAGTGGAACAATTTGAAAAATAACTTCCTTGTTCCTGTTACAGAGGAAAAGTTTGAGAAAAATTCTTAGATTGATATTTTCATTACTTTTAGAGACAATCTCTTATTCACAAAATTGTAGAGAACAAGGAGCTAACATAAAGAGAACAAGACAGGAAAACTGGACAAATTCTTTTATTTTCTTAGAATGGCATTATTTAAATGTTTTGAATTCCCAGAAAATCCTCCTTGTTCCTCTTTACATTAAGGATGTCCACAAAGTTAGTATCAATGAACATTTGAAAGAAGGAAATAATTGAATATAATCTAATCACAATAAGAAATTGATTAGATTTCTAAAATTTTCTATCATAATATTTGTTATAGTCCCTAAACTACGATTCCAGTTCAGATTTCTCTTCTTCCACATGAGAAGTTATTAGGGCTTTGTGGGGGGGAAAATTGACTAAAGGAAATCCTCAGCAATCTGTTCCTGGTATTCTTATTCTATACAAAAAAGTACTTTAAAATATGCTCCTTCCTTTCTAGTGTTCTTACATCTTACTTGTCTTCACATACTATTGTGTGATCTGGTGACACTGGCCTTCTTGCATTTCTTCACATGACATTCCATCTCCTGCCTATGAGCATTTTCCCTGGCTGTCTTCCATGCCTGGAAAGCTCTCCCTTCTTATTTCCACCTTCTGGTTTCCTGGCTTCCTTCAGTCTTGGCTCAAGTCTTACTTTTTGCAACAAGTCTTTTCCAGGCTTAATCTTAGAACCTTAAACTCTCAGACTACTACCAATTTATCTGGTATTTTTTTAATGGTTTTTTTTTTTTTTTTGCATCTCTTTCCCTTTTAACTGAGAGTTCCTTGGGAGCAAGAGCTGTTTTTTGCCTTTGTCTCCCTCCCCACCCCCTCACAACTTAGCAAAGTGTTTGGTCTTCTTATTCTATACAAATAAGTAGGTATTTAAATTCTGACTAAGCAATGCTTTCTGTGCCTATCTATTCACTTGCTACATATACATAGATGATACAATTCAAATTATAGATGTTTCAAATTATTTAATATATATGCTATACTCTTCCAACTCAAAATTAAATGATGATGCTAGTCCTACTTCTCTCTCCTTTATGTCTCTCCCATCACTGAAGCACCTAGCAAACTTGCACTTTAATAAATGCTTCTTGGATGAGTGACTAGAAGAAAATGTCACATTCTCTAAACATATCAAACAAGGAATTTCAGAAATAAATCTAAATGCATTGTCTTTCATTTAAAATATCTATGATCTAATACTATCAATGCTTCCTTCAAACCTTTCCTTTATCTGACACTTGCTTGATGTGTATATTATCTCAGACTGCTTTACAGTTAGAGACTACGTAAATAGGCAAAAATGATTGCCTAGGCCATTCTCCCACACTTCTATCTCAAAACTGGTCCTTCTGAACAACTATTCCTACAAACCCTAAGAAAATTAGCCTTACTCCCCCATCACTAGTCAACACAGAACTTAATAGTATAAGTCACATCTGTGATGAATAGTAAACAGAGTGGATATTACCTGGAATTAGAAAATGGGGCTAGGAAATCTAAAGTGACTGGTAGGACACAAAGAATGAAAAGCACAAATGAGCAACAATGAAACAGGCAATATTAAAGACAGACAGGCAGGATCTAAGGGTCAGGGAAATAAATCTATCTAGAAGAAGCATGAAGATACAAAACTAACAGACTGCTATGACTGAATAATCTGGTCTACCAGACAGTTCCCAAACCCTAATTTCTAATCTTATCAATACTGATCCAATAAACTGAAGAGATATGTATAATTTATCTCAAGATTTTCAACCTATGTTCCATAGATTTCTAGTAATTTAAATGGCATTTTATAAGAAAATTAGATATTTTTGTGAAGTAAGTTTTTTAATATTTAAATTTGTGTGAGCATATCAGGAACATAAATATGGCATGTAAGAGTTGAAAAGCAACTCAGAGATCATCTAATATAACCCCTCCTTATACAAATGAAACTAAGGCCCTCAAAAGGTTAAGATATTTGCCCAAGGTTACAGAGGTAATGAGTAGCAAAAAGCAGGATTTGAACCCAGACCATCAATTTAAATCTATGCTCTTTCCATTATACTATATTGTATGAATACCTTTTCTTAGCTTTAGTCACCCAATTTGTAAAATCAATAATTTAGAATAGTTGAGCTCTAAATCTTTGATCTTCTAGTTCCAAATGTTAAATCCAGTTTCATTCTGCATAAATAAGTCTGTTTTTTCCTCGCCATAGTAAAAAGCAAACAAGATAAAGTATCCATAAAGTATAAATACAAATGTATTGCTATCTGCAGACAGACAATCTCATTGCTTTACTGTGATCCTGACATGGAATGAAATAAAAGAAAAAAAAAAAGAAAATGCCTCTAATTCCACTACTTCACTATAAATATTATTATATTGAACTCTTTAGCTACAAAGCAGAATTTTATTTTTCCAAATGATATAAAATATGTAAAGAACAGAGAAAAATTATATGTAAATGCTAATTATCAACCATCATTACTTTTTCCATCCATTCCCTCAATCATCCCTTATCTCTCATTTTCACAGCCTTAGAAAAAATTGGCCACTCAATTCTACTTCCTTTCTTCCATTCACTTTTTTAAACTCCTTGTGACATAACTTTCAATTTCAATCACTGAACTCTACAGTCCAGTCAAACTAGATTTCTTATCATTCCGTAAATATGATACTCTATCTCCTGTTTCCATGACTCTTTGCACAGGTTGCCCACATATGGATGGAATGTACTACCATCTTATCCCTATAGCTTAGGACATTTAGATTCCTTCAAAATCCAGCTCGACTGCTAGCCCCTAGTCTTTCCTAAATCACCCCCAACTACTAGTGACTCCTTCTCAAAAGAATTTCCTTGTATTTTGTTAAGTAATTGAATACATATTATCTCCCCAATAAAAATTTAAGCTCCTTAAAGACAGAGGCTTTCGTTTTTGGTTATGTATCCCATCACCCAAACACAATATTCTAGCATTTAACAGGCAATTAATGCTTCACTTACTGACTGACCAGATCTGTTAACATTTTGCTGATCAAACAAGGCTATACAGTTCAAAACCACCCTAAAACCCTGACTTCGCTTTTTTAAAAAATAAGTTTTAGATTAGGTCTTTTATTTGTTTTTCCACTTTTGCAATTTACGTTTTCTGTTGTAATCTCTAGCTCACTTCTAGGTAAATGACAAAACACACAGTGCACTTTTCTTTCTTACCTAGTTAATGCCTTTAAGCCTTACTGGAATATGAATGCTTTTCTTTTTTTCTATCTATCTATCTATCTATCTATCTATCTATCTATCTATCTATCTATCGCGAGCTCAAAAATCAAAGTAGAGTCAAATTTTAGTCTTGGCAAGAAGAAGGTGCTTTGGTGCATGTCCATGTTTTGAACTTCCCTCTTTAAGTAGTTCCCCCCCCCTTTTTTAAAGCAAAATATGTTCTGTCTTTCCTTTATACCAGTAGGATGATTCTGTGTTTTTTTAATCTTCTGTATAAATTTCCCAAAGGAAATATGCAAAAAAATTTATTTTTAAATAATCAAACTGCATTAAGGCAACTTTTTCATCAAAACTGACAAGTTTACAAATTTTATAAACTAAAGGACTTAATAGTCCAATACCTGAATGGTGAGGAATTTATAGTATGAAATGATTGCTATCTGCTCACATAGCATAATCAGGGAAATCCTGATATATAAGTAATTCACACATTTTTATATGTAAATGTTGCCTCTCTAGGACATATGTATATTATTTCTAAGATTTTTCCATTCTTTGTACTTGTAGTCCTAGTGTTTAACTGATACATAGTAGGTACTTAATATTTAATGTTTCTTTAAGGGAGCATTAAATTTGAGTAATTTTATATAACTTCATGAAATTATATTCTAATGCATCATGGCTTAAAACAATTTATAAGTAAGTCAATTCATTGTTAGTTTCTGAATATGCTGAGGTCTCATGAAACCAAGCATAACAGTGTAAAAAAGAACAAAATCAAAATAATGAAAAAACCCAGAGTCCAGATAGTTTAAGTCATAAGTCTGAAATATCAAGACATGTTTTTATTAATTAACTATTCTTTTTTAAAAAAGTTTTCTTTTGCCTATGGTTACATTTTTTTTTTTTGACTACCAAAGAATTACATCTCATTATGACATGGCTTTAAGTCTTTTCTTCACCTTGACTACTTACCAAGCCCTTACCTTAGTAATCCTAAGGACTGATTGACATATTTTTATCTCCATGGAACTTCTCTTTTAACTTCTTATAATTCTGGTTAACATGTACTTATAACTAGCTATCATGGCAAACATACATGGATCTTTTCTACCTTATAGATACTACTAATCCAGTTTTATTCAAGCACTTCCCTGTGAAATATGTAGACCACCAGGTATAATTTATTACTCACTTTTATAACTAAAAATCCTAATCAGAAATAATTCTTTGACTTACTGTCCTTTCTGGCAATGTCCTCCCTCAGTCTATTTTAAAAGGATTCTGAAATTTCTAGTTAAGTAAGTATATCACATGAACCCTGCAATTTCTCAAAATACAGTTTTGGTATTTAGCTTTACAACAACCAAGATACAATTTTAACAAAAACCAGGCACTTGGTGTTCAGAATTTTGCTTGTTCTGCTTCTCATTGACTCCATGCTCACAAATCTCATATAACTAATAACTAACTTTTCATAATTGTTCCCACATGACTAAGTTTATCTGACATTTTTCTTTGGGAAAAAAAAGAGTTGCAATCATACTAAGGACCCTCCTTCAATTTAAATACACTCTCCTCTAACTCCAATCCATCCTGAATAGACAGTTTCTAGGAATACTGAAAGATTATCTCCCCAATTTTCAAAAATATTGAAATTTCCAGATCAAAAGAAGAAAAAAGGGACCGGGGAAGAAGGTGTAACTTTGAGTCTTTCTTATAGAAAGGAAGTAACCCGAGTGCTCAAAAGTGATAGCAGCAGAACAAAACTTTGACAACTTCCACTGAAATGAAACATGTAGAGAAGCCCCTTTGGCCAGATTAACTTGTTACAACCATTCAATTAACATGCAGAGGAGTTAAAAGTATGACTACAAGGGAGTACTCTGAATCAAGGAAATCAGTGAAGAAATTTTGTCAGTCTCCCAAAGAAATGTGGGCAAAGGGTCTCTGTGCTCTATAGCCCAATGATGTAGTAAATTCTAAGGGTCAACTACAAACCACAGTTTTCCAAGACCCCTTCAGTTCTAAGCTACATACCAGAGATATAGAACCAAATGTTTTCAACAGCTTAGAATGGACACACTACTTACAAATTATCTTGCTTATAGTTGTAAGTGCAGATGGGAGCTCTTCTCTGAAAAAAAAACTGAATTTATTTGCATACATTGAGAAATTCAAGGTAGCTCAGTGCCTGGGGATAGAGTGATGGACCTGGACTCAGAAACACCAGAGTTCAAATCCTCTGACACAAACTATAATTTTGAGCAAATCACTTCATTTATCTGCCTCACTATTCTCAATTGTAAAATTGTGATAATAATAGTTCTACTTCCCAGGTTCTATGACAATCAAGTGAGATTATATTTGTAAAGTGTTTAACAAGTACCTAGTATAAAAGATGTGCTTTATAAATGTCTGCTTCCTTCTTTCTGGAACTTTCTTAGCACACACAAATGTTATAAAAATACATCTAACATTTCACTTGCACTCCAGACCTCAAATCTTTTTTCATTTTATTTCCAAATTTTAAACAATGTACTCTTAATATGCCAAGTTAAACTTTAGCCTAAGTAAAACAGTCTTTTACTATATATATATATATATATATATATGTATTTTTTTTATTAATACTTAAGGTATTTGGTATATCTTTCTACAGATTATCTAACTTAAGAATCCTTGCCCAATTTGCTCAAGGAGCAAAACTAAATTGGAAGTTAGGGGAGTGGAGGGGGTCCTAAACACAAAGTTCTGGTGAAATTTTACCTTGCTCAAAAAAGAAAATATTTTTACAAAAAAATAGTTTGTTATAAATACTCCATCCACAACAAACAAAAAATACAACTTTACAGAAAAAGATCTAAAGATACAAACTGTTACATTTACATACAATATCCATTTATATTTAAATTCTATGTCCATTCAAGTAGACTCAGATTTCAAGTACTCTGTAAGCTTTCCTTATTTATTTTTTTAGATTTTTCAAGGCAATGGGGTTAAGTGGCTTGCCCAAGGCCACATGGAAGCTTCGTATTTAGAAGAGATCACTAGACTGAAAGCTGGTAGGGACCTTAGAGATCATCTGATTAAGGAGGCCTTTTTGCTTATAAATTTATGAAATTCAGAATTTAACATTATTAAGCTGATAAGGTAATTTTGTCATCAAATAAGCTTGCTATTATTAGTAATAACTTCTCTAGATTTTAAAAGATATAGGTTCCTATGTCTTACCCGCCAAGAAGCTAACAGGCCATTGCTGTGGGCAATCATAAGCAAATTTATCCTTGACATGCCACTATCTGGATTATTTTCAATATCGAGTTCCACAGGTAACTCCTAGAGTTCATTGCCCACAGAACCCTAATATATGTGCCAGTCAGCTCTAGCTCCATTTACACAAAAGCCAACTGCCATAAACTGTTTAAAAAGACAAGCAAGACAAATATCTGCGTGGCTACTTAATCTGACCTTTTCTCTGCTTCTCTACTTATCTGATTTCTTCCCCAATCCCTTTCCTTCTCCTTCTCCATTTTAGTTATGATTTCCTGTTCTTGGACTTCTCCTACTGCTTCATTTCTGAACCTGCCTTTTCCTCATTTATAACATCACCCTCAATTTCTGTTATTCCATTCCACTACCCTTGCAGTAACTTCACATTTTCCCCTTTTGACTTTAAAAATCAGTCATTTCAACAAAATTAATTGATAATCACCCAATAGTTCCTTGACCCCTTGTCTTACTGTTTTCCTGTCTTGTACTACTCACTTTTTCAACTCCTACCTCAGGAATAACCAACTAGGCTAAAAGAAGAAATCTTATCACTGAGGGGACTTGGGCTATTACTAATTCATATTATCTAATTCTGCCAAAAAAGTTCTAATTTATTTGATTACTTATTTAAGCCTTGGGGCCTCAATTTTCTCATCTGTAAAATGGTGTTAGACTAGATGATCTCTAAGATTCCTTTCAGCACTAACATTCTACATATTAAGATACCCACATATTTATACCCAACCTTCACTCTACTTTTCCCCCCCTTATATAAATGTTCTAAAAACCATTACTGCAATATGTGTTGGTAAATCTATAGTTTTTATAACAAAATAGTTTTGGTCATTACAAACATTACATTACAAAATTTAACAACCTAGAATAAACATTGGTATCCACTGATTCCATTAGAATAAAAATAAGTTTATTCTGCTCTGTACAAATGGTTTTGGGAAGAGATGAAGAACAAGTCCTAAAGTTTTGGTGCTAAAAGGAGCTTAGCTCCTCCTGATCCTTGGTTTCCTCCTCACGACCTTGACTCTTGAGAGTCAAAAAAATTAAAATAGACTTGTAAACTTAATGGTTAAATTTGCCCAAATTGAGATATAAACATTAAAATCATATTTAAGCCACAATAACATGTTTATATAATCTACAAAAATCCAAATAATGATTTTGTTAGTCTAAGGTTCTGTGACAAAATAATCTGTTCACCTTTAGCAGTAAGAAAAAGCCTTCAAAACTTGATTATTTCTAGTTAAATAAGATAGTACCATTTAAAAAAATTTATATGCTATAGCTTAGTTTTACATTAGCAAGCCATTAAGATAAATTTGCTACCATATCAGTAAAAAAAAAAATGTCAAAACCAATTCCAAACAAACAAAAGCATTTCCACAATAAGTTATTCTGAGGATCGAAAACAAAATGATCTTATAGATAGTATGGAATGAAGCAGAAATTTTCAAAAGCATGAGCAAATACATATCTGTATATGTCTTACTCTACAGGCATTTTAAAAAGTATGAGTCAGAAATAATTGAGAATCTTTCCAGAGCAAGAATATATATATATGTAGTAAGAAAGAAACCCTTCTTGATGTCTTCATAGATAGCTAGGATTGTATATAATAATCAGGAAAAAAAGCTGACCAAGTTCTGTTTTTTTGATAGGGATAAAAAAGCATAGGAAAAAGTTAAAAAAAAATTTTACAATAGGAAGTCTTTGACCAGATTTCCTTAGAGCAAATTCTTTTTAGTCTGAAGACATATACTCAGTAAGTATTCTGTGCAAGGAAGAAGTCAATGCAGTGCTCTGTCTTATAGAACTTATAGACACATGTATAGAATATATATATAGATACATAAGGAGAAGAAATAATAAATATTAGGGTGAGAAAAAGTGGTATAAAATAACACAGGATTTGAAAACAGCGTATTCTAGGTTGATTTTCATATCTGCTACTTACTACCTATTACTTCATTCTTAATTTCTCTAGGTCTGTTTTCATATCTTTAAAAAGGGATTCTCCAACTCTAAATAATAAGGTTCTATCTAGTTCTAAAACATAGTATCCTATGATACCATCTCATCAATATCTTCAAGATGCAGTGAAATAAGAGAAAAAGACAAAAGATAAAGTTCAAGAGAAAAAAAAAGATACCAAAAAACCAGTAGAAAAAATAAGTTAGAAACAATGCTCTTTTACTCTTCCATACCCCAAATGGAAATTTTTTTTGTAATTAAAAAAGATTTATGAATGAGACATTTATAACATTAATATTTTATAATTTGACCTTCATTTCCCAAAAATAACTTTGGTAAAGATGCTTATTTAATAATCTTAGTAATCTCTACAACTGAACCAGATATGCACTTCTGAGTCAGGTTTTCCTTACTAAATGGTCCAAATAAAAATCTTTTTTTAAAATCTTAATGTTTCTGCTTACAAATACAGAAGAAAAATTTAGGAAATAAGAATCTTGTTAAACTAATTCATGCCTCTTATCTCTCAGATCCCAACTTTAAAAGGCATAAGTATAAACAACAAAAGCACCACCACTACTACTACTACTACTACTACTATATTTGATTGGATTACAAAATAAATAGCACATTTGAGGATATGATATTACAAAGTACTTTTAAAGGTCGAACACACAGCATCTTCAGATGTTTGATCCAGGAATGCAGTCTGGGACTCTCCCAAGCACATCCCTTCTGCAGCATGGCTACAAAGCCTTTGTGAGATAGAGTCTGACTCCTGCTGCTTCTTTCCTGCTTTACATTCTCCATCTTCTGTAGCATATGAAAGAAATTGTTCTATGTTTAGAAATAATTACATCATATCAAAATACCCATAAAAACAAAGGTTGGGAAAGTTTTGTTTAAAAGTAAGCTTTCAGTTTGAAAAAGTTCATTATGAAAGGAAAAAAAAAATTAAAAACAAAACAAAACAAAACCCAGAAAGGATATGGTGCTATTGATACTTCTAAAAGTAAGAAAGATCAGAAAAATCTACCTGACTCAAAAGTTATATTTATTACATTTTTTCCTTCAATGTCTTTTTTTGGAAATTGGTGCTTTCCTTTTCTGACACTGTGTACAGTCAGTCATTAGGTCAAGATAAACAGTTCTTTTTTGTTAAAACTATAAAGCTGATAGTTCCTCTTCTGTTCAAGAGTTGGCCTTCATCTCAAACTGACAAAAACAAAGGTATGATGGATCAAGAATTAAGATCTTGTAATGCCAGTTAATCTAGTTAATACATTACAATAAATTATAATACTTAAAATTAAATTCAAAAGAAAAATTCATAATTACTACTTAAATGAGCAATTATAATTTGATATCCTAATAGTTATTGAATGAGAAAAATAAAATTTAAGTGATGGTTATGTGTTAGGGTCTTTGAAATATTTAAATACAAATTTAAAATTTGTAACAAATACTTTTTTGGTACTACTTACAAATCCAAAATACTGTCCTTATTTAAAACTTTTACTCCTTAGGAAAAAAATGGAGGATATAAATCCTTGGCTATATCAAAAAATTAAAAAAACACTGAAAACAGATAATTAAGGAAAACTATTAATATTTCATTTTCATAATTGGGCAACTTCATGTGGAATCAATCTCTGCTAACCTTGATTGGTTTTCCAATCTATATTTCCTTCAAGGGAGACAGAAAATTAATTGTAATTTAAAAAAATACCATTTATGTAGACATCAATTAAAGTAAGCTCAAAAAATATAATTTATAGGCTAGAAGTAAACTGAAAAATGACCCTATGAAATTGCTCATTGTAGAGACAAGGAAATATTCAGGGAAATGACTTGTTCATATTAAGTGGGCTAATGCTAATAAACAGTAATTATGACACAGGGACCAACTCAGATAACAGAAATGTTTTAGTTCAGTGTAGAAAAAGAGCTCAATCTGGAATATGAGGACCTGGGTTCAAGTATGTCTTTGCTAGCTCCTAGATCTGTGTATACTTGGGCAAGTAATTTCACCTCCATAGCCTCAAGTTTCTTTCCTGATAAAATAATAAAAGCTGAATAATTGACCTTGGAGTCAGCTTTCAGTTCTAAAAATGGGGCAGGGCTGGCAAACCTGCATTACTAGGTCTTTAATAATGAATTGTCTTAATGAATTTAAAAAGGTATCAAAAACAATTGTCTGTATGTGGTTGCTTGCTTCTAGAGGGCTCAAGGGAATATGATGGCAATTTATGGTCTCTATCCATATTTAAGTATTTCCCTGAAATATTAACTACACTATAATCTTCATAACAAAGCAATTTCTTTTTGGATACTATTAATCATAAATTTTTGTTTGAACTGTTTCCAAATCATCAAAAATTCTGAAAGATTAGTGTCTGACTTGTGACTAAAATAAAATGCAGTAGAAAATTCAATGTCAATTATCAAAAGCATGAGGTCTGCTTTTAATTTAAAGTAATTTAAAATTCCTATCTCTGACACATGTAACAATTTTATGGTATTTCTGTCTCCTAAATCTTTAATTTTCTATTATCATTCCCCTTCATTTTATTTTCTAAAGGATAGTTAAAAGTTACATTTCTATCCAAATCTAAATGTAACTAAAATATTTAAAGACTATTTTTTCAATTTACTGTTAAGAAATATTAGGCATAATATTAAAAGATTTATAGTACAATGAGATAGGAAATCCATACAATTCCTTATATATAGGAAAAAGCATCCCTAAAAATCTCCATAAGCTAACTTTAAACAATAACTGAAATTTAAAAACAATGAAAACTGAAGAAAACCTGCTTATTTTAGATACTTTCTTTAAACAATACATTTTCTAAATCTTTTACCCTCCCCTCTTCCTCATTTCCTCAAAATATTATCTTGTATTTTTCATAGTTTTATTTAAATATACACCACTCATATAGTTTTTTCCTTCTGTATTCACATTGTTCAAATCTGCATTTTAATTACGTCTTTACAAATTCTGTTAAAAGGTTATGAAAATGATGGAATTTCCTAAGTTTAATATTTCTCTCCATAAGACAATTCTGTTACATCTTTATTCATTAAAGTCTGTGAAACAATTACCACAACTATTAGATGAAACAAAAATGAAGATAAAACAAATCGGTTAAAATCACCCCCATTACACACCTTTTTGGCGAAGAAGCCCTTTGTTTCCATTGTAAACCATACTGGAATTCTTGTGTAAAAGAAGTTGTCTCCTTGATTTAAATAAGCTATACTGTCAGTATCTGAGGGATCCAGATGTCTGCAGTGGTTAAAACAAAATGTTCAGCTTTGGGTGCTTATTCAGCCTCTCTGTGTGCAAGATATTTTTCACAAAGGCAGCAGAGTAAGAGTGCACATAGCAACAGCCCTCACAGCTGATTGGATGGAGGACGTGCTCAAACCCTTCACTGCTCACTAGGTCCACTACTGTTTCCTGTCTATTTGGCAGCACTATCAAGTTTTCTTTTTTCCTCTTGTGAACTCAGCTGTGTTTGGGCAACTTGAAAGGAAAGAACAGCAGAACAACAACTACAAATTATGGTAGTATGCACCATTAAAAATAGTACTGTTGAGTTACTTTTAGGAGAAAGAAAGAAATTCAAGTTTCATAAAACCTTGGTCAGAAATAATAGTAGTGGGGGAAGAAGCAGTTTGCTCTTTCACATTTCAATCAACACATGACATAAATTGAAACAAAATATTAAGATAAAAACAAGTAAAACTCTCACTAAAACAGCTTCCAACTAACCTAGAACTAGCAGTTATTTTAAAAGAAACTTACTGAATTCCCAGATAAATACTAGTTACATTTTAAAAATTCTTGCCAGTAAACTGTGGGGCTAATTAAAGGAGGAAAAATTTTTTTCAATGGATACAATTAATTATGGTAAAATGTACATTTTATTCTCTTTTTTAAATAAAAATCACATAACATTATAAAGGAGAGACTCTGTTGGGAGACTGAATAATTTGAGGCCAGGGTTTAGTAAATTAACTCATACAATATTCCCCAGGAGATGATGCTACTTTCCCCCCAAAGAACCTTCTAGAAAAAATAGAGGAGGAAGGAAAAAAATGATGTCATTTAACAATATGCAGATTTATTCCTTGCCAGGACAGGTTAAAAAAAAATATATGAGGTTAAGGTGGCTGGAGGGAAGAATAGGAATGAGGAGCTTTACCATAAGGAATACAGGAAGGGCCAGTTTAAAAAAAAAAAAGAAAGAAATTGTTCTTATCTTTCTACCAATTAGACAATCATTTAGATTAAACACTATTTTAAAAGGCAAGTTACTGGGAGGTTTAAATCAGATTCATGCCATAATGTGAACATTATTTTCATTCTATCTACAAAGGAGGAAAAGTATATTTTGGAGTTGAAAGGGCAGTCCTGGGGCTTTGGACATCCAGAAACAACTCAGAAAAACAGATGGAGGGAGAATCCTAAGCAATTTTGCAATGTGCCTAGCTAGGGTCAGGGTAACATCTGTATGCTGATGTCTGTTAAAAAAATCAGGCCAAGTTTTACAGACAACAAAAGCTTTCCTTAATTCAGCACACCTCTACCCAGTTCATGCTAGTCCAGTCCAAGTCTTTAATTCAACTTGCTTCCCAGGAAAAAAAGAGGAGGGAAATGAGAAAAAATGAATTACTGGTTGGATCCTCTATCTTCAATCTCTCCTTTATTATAATTAGTATTATTAGTAATAGCAAATTAATCTGAGATCCCTTTTTGTTGTTAAAGATTTGCCTGTATAAACCCGCTAAATTACAAATATTAAAGTATAGGGGGGGAAGAATGCTTCCCCAACATAAAATAAATAGGGTTTCACATGAAAACTACATCCCAAAGAAAATAAATTCAGTTCTGCTACGAGAATTTCTAAATTACTTCCAAACAACATAATGGATTGAACAATTACAGTAGTTATAAGCAAGTAATAAATGTGTGAGGGGGTGGAATAGAACAGAGCCTTCCCAAATTCCTTTCCAAAGATGTGGCATCTTGCATAGTGTGCACAACAGTTCTGAAAGAATATCAATACTAACAACATATGCCTTCTAATGTATTACATATAGGATGATACTTACATTAAGAATACAAACATTTTAAGACATTTTTTGTTTAAGTGTTTCCATGAATTTCCTTTATTTGGGGGATATTACAGATGTCTAAAGTCATTATTTCAAGCCCCCAAAGCTTTCACAGACATTAGTTTGTGAAACACTAGAACAGTGTCAAAATCACCCAGAAACTGATAAATATAGGCTGCATACTGATTTAGAAAATCATTTAACATTATCTGTATTGAATTATATTTTTACTTAATTTGCTAAACTTTCCCAGTTACATTTTAATATGATTCCAGGTGCAATGAATGGGAAGTTTTACAGGTCATCTACAGTTAAATTTGATATCTTTGAACTAGATGGTTTCTAAGGTATCTTCTACCTTTAAAAGTGCTATGAAATTACATATCTATTATACTATACTATAAATAATGAAATGCATTGTCAAAGCAGAATAAGGATAACAAAATGAAAGCAAGAGTTTTATTGGAGCTTTGATTATTTTACCAGTTGTTAAATAATCTCAAAAATGAATTGAATTTATATTTCTATAACTAGGTGCATTTTCCAACTCGTTTTAGAAAACATTCATTAGAAAACAAAAATCGGGGCGGGTAGGTGGCACAGTGGATAGAGCACCAATCCTGGAGTCAGGAGTACCTGAGTTCAAATCCAGCCTCAGACACTTAATAATTACCTAGCTGTGTGGCCTTGGGCAAGCTACTTAACCCCATTTGCCTTGCAAAACAAAAAAAAATAATAAGAAAAATCATCTATTTGTAGATGTAGTGAAAAATCTTTAAAATATCTCAAGAAGTTAAGATTTTCATGCAGTATGCAAATTAATTCATTGTCCTCATTCTGGAGCATTGGCAGTGAATTGTTTAAGTCCTAGAATGATAGATATCTCCCCACTTAATTCTCATTCTCTCCCCTAAATAAAATCTCAAGCTGTTTCCCAACATTTTTTAATGCTGGAAATGCAAATCAGTTTCATAGATCAAAATATAATTAGGAAATAAAATTGTATCAATAAATAAATACAAATGGTTCTTGGATTAACCACACTTTAAGATTATTTATACTTTCTACTACCATGAATAATTAAGTTCTGAGAGTTAGCTTCTCTAGTTGATAAAGAACAAGCTTCAGAATCTATATGATTTGAGTTCCGTGATTCTGGGTAAATTGTTTAACCTCTCAGTGCTATAAGAAATTAACTCTTTAAGAAGTTTCTGGCAAAGTGCTAAATTATATTGGGACAAGAAATTTCTTCATCTGGGAGATACCTAGAGCAATTAAATCACAGATCCTGTCTCTATCCCATCTTTGAAATTTCTGACACCAATTGTTGACTTCTAAAATAAAGAGAAAAATTATTTGGAAAACTGTACAAGAGTTTCGCAGTAACAATTTTAAAAATACTTTTAAGAAATTTAACAACTCAACACAGAACAAAGTAATAACATGAATCAATCAAAAACACAGTACTCAATCTTCACTCAATTTTTAATTAGTGAATAATAACAAAAAACAAGTCAAAGCTTTAATTTATTAATGTGCACAATGACTTAAAAAGATGTAAATGAATGCATTAAATTCTAGCAAACATTAAATACAATGGACTACACAATGGTACTATTTTGTTAAATTTAAAGCATTAAATTCCTTATAAAAATGTAAATTACAAATGTGTTTCTTTGGTGCCATTTTGATTATTTTTAAATCTATTGGTTTATTCAAACAAAATTTATCAATAAAAACAATTCAGTGCTACACTTTGAAAGGACAGGTTCTGCATTTGAGGGGAGAGTTAAGTCTATATGGTCCAGCTTGTTAGAATATATTCTACTGTGATTAATCTGTAAAATCCTGGAAAGATCATACAAATTCATTCTTGTGAAAGTCACATCTTCCCTGGGACTCAGTTTGCTGGTCTGTAAAATCAGGTGATTGGACTAAATGGCCTCTTTGCTCCCTGGCAGCAATTTATGTACAATCCTATGTTTTATTTTGAGTGCTTAATAAATTGGATTCGAACAAAGACAGTACAATTTTAAAAGGTTTAAACATTGCTTGAGCTTTGAAGAAGAAAAGAATAGCCATTTCCACTTATGTTATTCATTTTTCCCTTCTTTTCATTTATTTCCCTTATGTGGCTGGAAGAGTAATACTGGTGAACAAATTCAATACTGAATACAAAGTTATTTGCCATTGTGTCCATATGTAGGTCAACCACATTGTTAATAAGGTAAAACATTTTTATACACATTTCAATGGATTTAAATTGAGTGTATAGTCATGTCTCAGTCATTAAAGTAACTAAAAATAAATCAAGAAACCTGGTCATTACATGTGAATGTAAAGACCCTATACTTCAGCACTAAACCAAAACTATTTCATCAAACTAATTCATAAATGCATCTAATAGAGATCTGACTTTCTGAACTACTGGAGAATCTGATAATAATTTGCATAACCTTTATTAAGTGGTAAGATGTTTATTAAATTTTAAGTAATAGAATAAAGAAGAAAATGTACTATGCTATTTTTGACATCATTAATATTATTCAAAATGACCTAGAACAAGAGTTATTTATAATCAGCTAAACTTAAGGACTCCATGTCTTGTACAGTACCTAATGCACACTGTTGAAATTCAAGAAGTGTTAATAATAACTAGTAAGAATGAACTTTTAATTTTATGCTTTTATATCTATTGCATAACTGTCTTTATAAAGTATTAAGTTTCATCATTAAATCAAAGACTTTTTTCCCCCTTAAAAAGACAGAAAAACCTGTTTTTGGGTGTCCACTTCCATTATTCACCAAAATACAACAATGATCCTCTGTTCTATTAAAAATTAAGTTAATAATGTAATCCTTCTTGGTAGACTTAATTGAAGTAAAGAATTTTTCAAAGATGAACTTTACTAAGAAATGTATATGGCAGTTTAAAAAAATTTTATAATTTGCATTCAACAACAAAACTTATTGAAAATTGATATATGTGGAATTGTAGATTTAATAAAGTTTCATACAATCAACCAACTGACAAGTATTTGTTAAACACCTATGTAGTACCAGGCACAAAGACAATAATCAAACAGGCCCAGGTCTCAAGCAATTTACATTTTAATGGGAGAGATATGTGCAGAAGTAAATATACACAAAATAAATACAAAATAACTGAAGGGGAATGAGGGCACAAACAGTAGGGAAAATTTGGAAAGGCTTCCTAAATAAGACTTCTTATATTCCTATATAGAATTTAAGATGAACTCTGAGGAAAACTGCATATTCTGAATTAGAGGTTAAAAAGGAAGTGCATTCCAAGGATGGAGGGATAGCTTATACAGTGGAAGACAGGAAAAGCAGTGTCCTGCATGTCTAAGTAAACCAGTTTGGCTTAAGAATAGTATATATTAAGGGATGTGATGTATAATTAGGTTAGAAAGGTAAGATGGAACTAGGTTTTTTAACACTTTAAATGCCAAGTAGAGGAACTTGTATTTGATCTTAAAAATAAAAAGTGGGTATCAGTTTATTAGGAAAGTGACATGGTCAAACTCCTGCTTTAGGGATATTCCTTGAGCAGCAAGAAGGGTGGATTAGAGAGAGAGGAGGAAATTAGAGTGAGGGTTCCTAAGTCAAGATATACAGTCCCTAAAAGTTATGAGGATGTATTTCAGAGGAAAAAAGAAATATTTTAATATAGTTGGTTTCATTGTAATCCTATGTATTTTAGGTAATTATGTAAGATATGTAAGATATAATTCTGAGTTAGGGTAGATTAGTTTCACTAGAAGGCATGAAGTAGTTCATGATTCAAAAAAGTTAAGAATGTTTAGAGACTAAAAAAAAAGCAAGAGACTACTTCAACAGAGAACAAGTGAGAGGAGGGAAGGACTTGAATTAGGTGGCTATAATTTTAGTAGAGAAAAAAGGAAATATGTAAGTATTCTGCAGGTAAAATCAACAAGATTTGGGGGCAGTTAGGTGGCACAGTGGATAGAGCACTGGCCCTGGAGTCAGGAGGAACTGAGTTCAAATTCAGCCTCAGACACTTAATAATTACCTAGCTGTGTGACCTTGGGCAAATCACTTAACTCCATTGCCTTGCAAAAAAAAGCAAAAAAGCAAAAAGAAAAAAAAGAAAAAAATCAACAAGACTTGGCAATTGATTTAGTTATGAGATGAGGAAAGAAGGCTATATATGGTCTTCATGGTCAACTATTTAAAAATAGCTCTTTTTGTAGAGGCAAAGTACTGGAAATATCTATTAATTAAGGAACAAATTATATTACATGAATGTGATGGAATACTAATGTTCTATAAGAAATCATGAACTAGCAGACTTCAGAAAAGCCTGGAATGATTTACAGATCTGATGCATGGTGAAATGAATAGGACCATGAGGACATTGTACACATTAATAGCACCGTGGTGTGATGATCAACTATGAGAGACTTAGTTCTCCTCAGCATAATTCTAAAGGACCTCATGGATGGATGGAAAATACCATCTATCCAGAGAAAGAACTATGGAGTCTGAATACATACCAATGCATACTAGATTTCATTTTTAAAATGTTATGATTTATGTTTTCCCTTCTTGTGTTTTTTCCCTTTTGTTCTACTTCTTCTTTCTATGGAAATATATTTAATAATAATTATACAGGCATAACCTATATTAGATTACCTGTTTTCAAGGGGAGGGGGGTAAGGGAAGAAGGAAGAAAACTGTGGAATTCAAAATCTCAACCAAAAAATGAATGTTGAAAACTATCTTTGCTCATTGTTGGAGAAATAAATTTATATTTAAAAAAAAAAGAAAGAAAAAATAGAAGTTCAGAGGAAGGCAACAGGCACGGGGGGATGATACTGAGTTTGTGCATATTGAGTTTGAGATGTCTTGAGGTACACAATCAAGAGCTCAAGAGAGACTTGGGATATTATTTAGATATGGGAGTCATCTGGATAGAAATCCTAACTAAAAAGTCAGGGAAGCAGATTGAATCATTAAAAGAAAGAGTCTTTGGGGGTGCACCTATGACACAGGAAGAATAATGATATAATAAAAGATATGAAGAATGCATGATTATATAGGTAGAAAGAGAACTAAGAGGATAATATCACAAAAAGCAAAGAATTTTTAGGAGTATTCCAAAGACGGGAGTATGCTTTTAGTCTAATTTAAATTTTTTTGTTCAATAATGCTCTTCCAACAACTGAATAGGGCTATCATCTCTTTTAGTAGCTAGCTAAGATTGTGAAAAGTTCTGTCAACCAGAAAAGTTATTAGCTGACCTCTTCACTAGATAATCAGTTTAAAAGATACCATTTTGGATTATAACTTTCTAAAGCAAGGCCATATGCTGTATCTTAAAGGATAGGTAAGATTTACATTAAACAGACTATGAAGTGGGAGAACAGGAAGATGGAAGCAAAAGGACAAAAGTAAAAGCACAAAACTTAAAATAAATATGTTATATAAAGGAGACAAACTAAAAGACTTCACTGACAAGTTTCTGGTTTGTCTGGAATAGAAAAGTTTAGATAGACAGGTGATAGGGGCATTTAGAGTCTTAGAAATGAAACAAAAGATTCTGGTTTATCTGGTTAAAAACAATGATCTGCTGACTGTAGGTTATTCCAGCCAAAGAGTGATATGATGAAAACTTAACAATAAAACAAAATCTTTGCACAACACAATAGAATTTACCATAAAAATATTTGAATAATGATAAGAGTACAACCAACAGCCCTTGAAGTGCTGGGGGATGGGTGCAAGGGGCCAAAATGGCTCAATCCCATTACCATGGGGATAAAGAAAACTCTATACTCCATCCTTGTTTTTTTCCCCCCTTTAATTGAGAAACAAAAAGAGGAAAAAAGATAATATGCAAGAAAGGGGAGTGATAAGCTCTCTCTGGTGTGGTTTTCTTGAGATGTTGGAAAGTAAAATTTTTAAAATTGTCAAGATAAGAATCAAAGGATTGCTCACTCAAACCCCAATCAAGGCAAAAAAAAAAAAATAAATCATTATCCACTGTTCTGTTATGCTTCAGTTATGAGAGTAAATAGAGAAAGGGAAGCAGTATCTTTTAAACCTGTAGAGTATTTCCATAAATTTATCTACAAGATAAGAGCTTTATACAAAGCTGTCCTACCTGTTTATAACTGAAAAGAAATGGGGCCAATTCTGCTTTTCACCCCAGTAAAGTCTATCTTTAAGTTTGTTTTGCAGTGAAGTTGCCAAACCATACTGTTATCAGTCATAAAAAAAAAAAAAACAAATGCCAAAAGGATACTTTCTGTCCCTTAGATTTAGGCATATATTTTTGAAAATTAATAAAAATGCTTAGCGTTATCAGAACTCAAATCCCACGGGGCGGTTAGGAGGCACAGTGGATAGAGTACCAGCCCTGGAGTCAGGAGCACCTGAGTTCAAATCGGACCTCACACTTAGTAATTACCTTGTAAAAACCTAAAAACAAACAAACAAAAAAACCCCCACAAATCCCACTACAAATTAGTAATCATATAAACTTTGGTACTTTTTGTGGTGGCAAGGAACTAGAAATTGAAGGGACAGTCATCTACAGAGGAAAAGCAAGAAGTTGTGGTATGATTGTGATAGAATACTGTTTTTGTAAGAAATGATGAGAGGATGGCTTCGGGCAAACATGGGAAGATTTATATCAACCGATGCAAAATGAAGAAAGCAGAACCAGGAGAAATGTTATACACAATACCAATTTTATAGCAATGATCAATTGTGAAAGACTTACTCTAATCAATACAATGATCCAGGTCAATTTGAAAGAACTCACATTAAAAATGCTAACTGCATCTAGAGAGCTGAACTCCTGAACTTTGAGTACAGAGGGAAGTATTTTTTTTCTCCCACTTATTTTTCTTAATTTTTTCCCCAACATTGCTAATATAGAAATGTTTTATATGACTTCACATGTATAATTGATATATTGCTAGCCTTCTTAATAGGTGAGATAAGAAACTGTAGGAAGAGAATTTGGAACTCAAAAGTTCAAAAAGTAAATGTTAAAATTACATGCAATATTATACAACACAAGAGAAAGAAAAAGAACTTGGTAGCCTACTGTTTCATATACTCAAAGAATCAAATTATGGGACTAAGAATTCATTGTGTTATAAAAACTGCTAGGAAAACTGAATATTAGTCTGGCAGAGAAGTAAACATAAACAATTCACAGCACACTCCAAGATAAGTTACAAATGAATATATGACTTAGACATAAAAGGTAACATCACAAACAAAATGGAAGGAAAAAATAACCTTTCAGATATGGATAGTAAAAAGAGTTCATGATCCAGCAAAAGAGGATTGTCTAAGTTAAACTGGACAATTTTGATTGAATAAATTCAAGTCATTATTAACCACCTAAAAAAGCTACAAATCAGTAAGAATTAGAGAATTTAAAGCAACTCTGAAAACTACTTCATTTGCAACAGAATGCCAAATTTGCAAAAAAAAAATGTAAAATGTTGAAGAGAGTACAGATAAAAAGTACTAATTCCCATTAGTGAAGTTGTGAATTAGATCCAGTTCTTTTGGAAAGCAATCTGAAACTATGTTTTAAACACTCTTTGACCCACAAATACTATTACTTATGTTCAAGAAATCAGAAGAGGGGCAGCTACATGGCACAGTAGATAGAGCACCAGCCTAGAATTAGGAGGACCTGAGTTCAAATCCAATCTCAGATACTCAATAATTACCTAACCATGTCATTTAATCCCATAGCCTTGCAAAAAGAGAAAAGAAATCAAAGAGGAAAAAGACCCATCCGTACAAAAAGAAAGCCAATTTTTGTTCATTAAAGAAACAAATTTAAAGTATTTGAAATTAATTATCCATTTTACATCAAGATTTCAACCAGACTGAAAAAATCTATCTACCAAATACAAAGAATACATACATTGTTAGTTAACACTTTGATAGTCATAATTTAGTCAATATAAATATACCCTCCCATTCTTATCATGTGTGATTCTTAGAGATATTCTCCCAAAAATCCTGAAGATAAAATGCAAAAAAGACCCCACAGATTAGAAATTCCTTAACTGTATTTAAAATCTACCAAAACTAAACAAAACCAAAACTACTTCCCACCAACAATTATAAACTACAATACATAATACTTAAATTAGTGGGAAAAACTTAAAAGTATAAACTCAAAGCTAAAATTGTCACACAATCGCTGATAAAATACAACGTTCCAATTTCAAATCATCTCATGACATGCAATTTTACATTCTTTTTTTGTGATTTCAAGTTCCAAATTCTCTTCCTACAGCTCTTTTCAATTATACCTCTCTTTAAGAATTAACTTACTTTCACAGATTCAACTGCTACAAATAACTCCCCAATCTATATAGGTATATACTGACTTCTCACCTTTCATATATATTATATATCAAGAAAGGTATTGGGGCAAAGTAGTTTAGTTATTCAATACTTGTTTAAACAGAACATAATTATGAAAATAAAGTGACTTTATATAATCTAATACAATATTAAATAGAAAGGATTTTTACTATCATCTGTGAGTTTGGATTAACTGGTAACTGTCAAAATAATGTAAAGCAAAACGTGAACATTCTTGCTAGTGTTTCCCCTTTTGTCAGAATATATATTAACTGAACAGAATATGCTCAATATTAACATTTTATGTACATTCCAAGTATATATACAAAGTTACTCCTTAATAAAGAGTAATACTCATAAATGTACTCTTAATTTCTTTCCAACTAAATAGCCAACTATTGTATTGGCTTCAAATAGAAATCACTTGGAAAAACAAACTCAGTAAGAACTGTTTCATATTCTTTCTCCTTTTAATTTATGCAAGTAAAATTTGATTCAATTTTCTATAATAAATCCTTCAAAGCAAAATGTCTGTTTGCTTCATCTTGTTACAACAAAATTCACTCCTATTAATTTTATATTTTAAAAATTTTAATCTGCACAGTAACTATCAACCAACAAATTTTATAGCATAGGATAGGCTAAAAACATGAAACAGTGAAGGGCAGACTTTAAATCATCTAGGAACAGATCACTTCTTTTCAAAAGTTTCTCTGTATTTCTTTGAAGTGGAAAGCCTTTAGAGATAGGATCCAAAAACTAGATTTTTCTCTCTAGTTTCCCAGTTGAGAAGTTCAATATGCCCTTTGGCTTCTGAGGGCTAAAGGATAAAGAAGACAAGAACTGATCCCTCATCTGAATATTAGTTTTTCTTAAGACTCCCTGAGGAAGGCTAGATGTCTACTTACTTCCATTTACCTAAGGACAACAGTATTTTCTAGTAGGCAGTGGCACAATTGAAAGAACATTAGCCCAAGATTCAGGAAATCTGGGTTCTAGTTCCAGCTGTCCTTAGGGAATATCACTTAACCTATTTCCTCATCTGAAAAAGTGAGGGAGGAGAAGTTAGGGTACAATATTTCTTCTTTGAAGTCTTAACTTTTAAGTCTGGTCTCTACTACAAGTTAAGAGTAGTGGGAAAAGTGTAGGTGATAGGTCAAAGGAAAAAAAGTTTCCAAACCAATAGCCAAAGGAAGTACCAGATAATCTTTAGGATTACTTTAGCATTCTTTTGTCACTTCAGAAAATTTGGGGATTAAAAAAATGTTTACCATGATTTTAAGGCTGTAAAATTATATATTCTATAATGTTTAATAACCAAGAATCCACTACATACATATCCCTACAAAGTAAATAATTTAATTGGCTATTTTCCTAAAATCATCAGTTTGTGTCCACCTGGAATTCAGTTTTCCCCTACTTATGTAAACTTAATCTATACTCTTGAGTAATTTCTTGATGAAAAGAGGTTGTGTTATACTCCAAATCTGTATATCTATATAGAGGGAAGGACAAGTATGCCCTGTTTTCTTTTCCATGAATAAAATTACTAAATTTATGTCTTGAAAGACTCCTATACTTTACATATTAAACCCAAAAGCTTCATATTAATATTTGCATGTAATTCAGATTACTGGGATAACTCTGAAGCCTTGAGGGTTATGCTCCTGATTTTCTGAGAAACTGTCCTGATAATAGTTGAATTTAGTTGAATTTAGCTACAGAATTTGAGAGTCTTCAGTTCTGAATTTCAGGGACAGCACGGAGGCAGCATTTGTAAAGAGCACTGACCTCTGGAATTCATTTCCTCTCCTGACAGAACAGAGCTTCAGCTTATATTTTCAGGATATAAGTTGCTCTATACTACTGGATGAAATCAAGTTTGCTAAGTAATTTAAAAAATTAAAGAACTCAGATTTTCTTTGATATTTGTTTTATTAAAAGTGTATCTTCTACCTACTCAGGCTTTGGGGGACTTTGAATAAGCATAGTGAGAAATCCTTTGGATTTTAGCAAAATGTATTATCTTCCTTATCTTTCTCAAAGTCCTAGGTCATGTCAGAAGAAAATTTACTAATATGAACACATAAAAGATCTATTTTTTTTAGTTTTTTTTTTTGCAAGGCAAATGGGGTTAAATGGCTTGCCCAAGGCCACACAGCTAGGTAATTATTAAGTGTCTGAGACCAGATTTGAACCCAGGTACTCCTGACTCCAAGGCTGGTGCTTTATCCACTACTCCACCTAGCTGCCCCTGAAAGATCTATTTTTTTAAGAGCTGAGAACTCTTATTTTAACACCCAACAGATCCACAACTGTCTGTGAATAAATGCCTTACAAACAAGAGAAAAATATTTTTATGATTATCAAAATTTTCAAATAGAAGATGATGGACCTGATCTGAGCTTATCTTATAAAGGATCATAGCAATTTTTAATTTTTCTGTCCAAAAAAAAAGATACAAGTCAAATATTTTAAACCTATTAGAGAAAACTGCTATATGATCCTTTATTACTCTTTTTATATAATGTGATTACTAATTTCCTTCTTGAGTAATTTTAAAATTTTTATTTATTCAACATGAAGCCAACACTCAAGTGAAATTATCTTTTAATCAAAAACTCCAGAGGTTTCCCAATTTTAAGTTACAAGTATAAAGTGACTTACTATACCAAAATGATACATGTGATCCCTCTACTAAAGAAAATTACTGATTTTAGGAAGTAAAACTTTATTACAGAGAACAATTTATTAAAATCTGTGGATGTCAATATCATTGTTTATAAGCAATATGCAATTTTTATAGGATAAAATGTTATAAATGAAACCATTTTAAAGAAGACAAAATTTGAATTCTCAAAAATTAATGGGAATGGTTGTAGGGATGATAGCACAATCAGGATACTGACTGATACTTAAATATATGAGTAAATTCAACAGTTCAAAAATATTCATTATGTACCCAAATCTTATAATCCCTATGATCCTTAGTTAAAAATTATGAAGTTTACTGTGGCAAATGTAAAGTTAAGTATAACATAAGGTTAGATGTAATGAGGGCAAATGAGAAATCAATAAAAAATGTTTTCAGAAAAGTTGAGGAAGGAGAGAATATACTCAGCTCAGTGTAAGAGAGGAGAAAAATCAAAGAAGGTTTTAAGAAGGAGAAGGCAACTCCACATTGAAGAAAGGATTCTTTAAAGTGATGAAGAGAAAAGAGAATTTTAGACATGGAAAATGGTCTGCTTAAATGTATGGACATTTGTAAAACAAGTACCAGTCTGGTTTATCTAGAATGCAAAAGTATGAAGGGGAGCAATGTAAAAAAACAACTGTACTCTAATGTTTGTAAATAGCTCATCTGAAATTAGAAAAACATTTTCCCATAGCATCAAACTTATAAATGATAATTAAGTCCATAGACCTGTCCACAAAATCAATTATGAATCAAAATATAGGAATGGTCTGGGTCTTCTCAACAGGTTGATTATAATCCCTATAGAGCTTCTAGCATCTTCACCTGCAAAATCACATTTACTTTATATTTGAATATATCAAGTACATGTTTTTATATCTAAGTTAGCTCCCCCTATGGAGCTTTATCTTCTTGAGGGCAGGTCTACTTCATTTTTATCTCTGTATCATCAATTCCTGGTATTGTGCAGGGGCTATAATAATAAGTACATAATAAATGTTTGTTGAATGAAAAACTAAATGAATGAATGAATGAAAATACAGGTTCAACATAAGGAAAAATTTATCCATTATTTCCCTTTTTGCATCCTAACTCCACTCTTACTGCTTCTTCCTAAATATTCACATCCTTACTTCTTTCAAGCTATTTTAAAGACTGTGGTGACCTATTCATATTACAAATAATTTACCCCTCTCCTTTGGTCATCAAAATTCTATTTTCTCAGTCAAATTAGTATTAGAGAAAAACAACTTGATTTAACTAAACTTCACAACCAAGGAATAAATGGATGATAGCTAATTTAGCCTCTTCTATTCCTGGCACTTTAAAAAAAGGTATTTTTAGAACAAATGAACCCCTATAATTAGTAGGATTTGGGCAGTATAAGAAATGAAATTTTAAAAATTAAAGTGTAGAGAACAATACTGTAAGTCAAATGGCCAGAAATGAGTCAGAGCAACTTGGCCTGGATTCTATCTCTGGAATCACCTACACTAAAGCTGTTACTGCTTCTGACAATTAGTTTAATTCTTCTACTTGAGTCCAAAGGTTCATAAAATGTTTGGAGTTACTTTGATATTAACTTCCAAAAAACTGAGGCATTTGAAGTAAGACTTTGACAAATGAAGGATAAGATTGCAAGCAGTAGTGGCTATAATCCCACAGACTAAGACATCTGTGGAAATGTCAACACCAAGCATATTTCAACGATTAACTTAAATTTCAACCTAATTAATGGATTTAAATTCTACTTTTAGTACTCATAAAAACTTTGTATGATTGTGAGCAAAACAATCTAACCCTCAGTTGCCTAATTTGAAATTTAAGGATGAAAATAACTAGACTACATGCCCTTGAAGGTTATTTGATGATCAAATGCGATAATGTGTAATTTAGTTGATGCTGTTCAGTTGTTTAAGTTATATCCAAGTCCTCATCAGATTTTGGGATTTTCTTGGCAAAGATACTAGAGTGGTTTGCCATTTTCTTCTCCAGCTCATTTTACAGAAGAGGAAACTAAAGCAATGACTTGTCTAGAACCAAACATAGCTATTAAGTGTCTGAGAAATGATTTGAACTCAGGTTTTCCTACCTGCAAACCTCACTATCTACTACACATCCAAGTCGTTTAATACGTATAAAAAAATGCTTTGTAATGTAAATCTTCACATACTATATTAAAATTGCTTTGTAAATTTTAACTTACTATATAAATGGTTAATAATCTTGAGTTATTAACAAGATTAGATCCATTTTATAGATATTTATAATAAAGCATAAAAAAGCTAATATAACCTGAATTGTATCACTAATTATTAGTGGTAAAGCTGAGAACAGTAGCCATGACTACTGACTCTACACATTATATTTCCTTTATTTCCTATTTCATTTCTATTAGTATTCCTATGCTTGTAAGCAATCAAGTTTTTAATAGTTTAAAATAAAGACTTCAGGAAGTTTTCTTTTATTCAATAATTAAATTTTAATTTCACATCAAATATAGATTATTTTACAATAGTATTTTGACTACTAATTTTAAAAGTATTTCCCAAATGGAGAGAAAACTGAGACAGTAGTTTACCCAGAGATTATTAGGTGTCTTTGGTGATTATATGTGAAAATTTATTTTAATACCCTCAGCACCTTGTAGGATTATTTTCACAGAAACTATTCTGTTTAACTTATTAAGAAAACTTTAAAAATCAATACTCTCAGCTTCCAACCACATCTAAGGCAATTAAGTTGTACAACTATTGTCAAAATGAGTTAGGCTTCCCACTTAAGCAGAAAATAATTTTTTACCTAACAAGTCACTCAATGGAATTGCAAACTTTTAATCATGACTTACATGATAATATGTAGATATTAGGAAAAACAACAGGACGGCTAGGTGACGCAGTGGATAGAGCACCGGCCCTGGAGTCAGGAGTACCTGAGTTCAAATCTGGCCTCAGACACTTAATAATTACCTAGCTGTGTGGCCTTGGGCAAGCCACTTAACCCCATTTGCCTTGCAAAAAAAAAAAAAAAACAACCCTAAAAAAAAACCCTAGAAAAAGCAACAACTAGGCAGTGAATACTGACAGATTACTTATACAGTTAACAGTCTACCTTGATTAAAGTTAGTTCCAGGGAAAAATTAGTTACTTTTTTTCCTAAATTAAAAAAAGCAAAAGCTGTATCAACATTAAAATCTGTCTGTCAGACACTTGAGACTAATAGGAAGAAAAGTAAATAACCCAATTCTTAAATGCTTGATTTCTGTTCCCCTTCTCTTTCTACAATGTCAAAATGGACAGATCCCTTAATTCTTTTTAATAGAGAATGACAGCTAATCTAAAATAATATATGTATGTATATGTATATGTATATATACATACATACACTCATGAGTGTCTCAATTCCCCCCATCACCTTTTCCCTGTTCCCCAATAATCTTTTCTCATCTTTCAAGACATGACAGTTTTCATCTTACTAGATCCCTTTCCTCTTACTAGATGACAGGCCAGGGACCATCTTTGTCAATCTCTTAAGTATTTGAATGGCAGAAGATGCAATGAGCCAATGATTATTTGACAGTGGCTGATATGATGAGCCATCAATGCAATGGATCAACGTAGGCAATTTTTGACATGAGGGTCAAAGAATGAATGAATATACATGAAAGTGATCAGCCTCATGTGAAACAGAAGGATTTTTCCATCCATATTTTTCACTCCTATTTTTGAGTTAATGTTTGGCCTAAATCCTGTATCTTCTATTTAATGTTCCAATCCTAAATGGAGAGAGATAATTCCAATATGTCAAGGGAATTATTTGTCAACTTATAAAAAGCTACCCTGATTTGTCTAATTCACTTTTCTTCTCTACTTTCTGACATCTCTATTGCTCTATCCTATGAAAAATTTCAGGACTACATAATTTAACTAAAATTTAACACTGAGTATATTTTTCTTTCTCCTCATCTTTTCTGTCATTTGTTATCTCAACTGCTATGGAAGATATTGGGGTTCATTTATTGTTCGTATCAAAGAAAAATAATTAGCAGCTTTCATGTTATAATTTCAAATAAACTAGTCATTTGTCCAATGGTTTATACCAAACTCTGCCTTGATTATAGGCCACAAATGAAGGTCTCATTTGCATTTAATCCATTTCACTTGCATGCTGAATTTCAAATGAATTGTATAATTTCATACCTAATAGGCAAATAAGCTTAACTAATCCTTTCAAAGGAAAACAACTTTTAACAAAAGTAAGAGATGACCCACTATTCCAACGCATCAGATATAAGTTTAAAACAAATATGTTAATAGTTCTTTTCTTTTGGAGATGTTAATATAATTATGCTGCATACATCTATAATGAAATATACACCCCCATATTATTACATTAAATGGTTGATATTTCTTAACATTTCTTTTAATATTAAATAATGAATTATTTTTAAATTTAACCTTAAGAGAGGAAAAACATTGGATATTATCAAAAATAAGCTATTTCCATAAATAGGTATATTTTTAATATACCTGTAGATATTTTTAATCGCAAATTAGTATGGCATTAGAAAATATTTTAAATTTGTTATAGGCAGAGATTCTGTTTTATAATTGCTGTACCCCTAAAAAAGTTTTATACTATCAGCACAATAAATACTTCCTGATTAGATCACTAAGGGGAACAAAATTATGCCTATATACTCAAGTATGTAGCAGAACCATATTCCTGATTTAATCTTCTCATCTGTCTAGCTCCAGGCCTTTCCTCACCATCATTTTTAACATCTAACATTCCCAGATTTAACCTACAACAAAATCTGCATTTGCCACATTCTAAACACAGCCCTGGAATAACACAATGAAACTAAAAGTATATGGAAGAAAATGCTATACAGAAACTATTTTTATCCAAAGTCAAGCATTTTTTTTAATAGTTTTTTGTGTTTTTTTTTGTTTTTTTTTTAGGTTTTTGCAAGGCAAATGGGGTTAACTGGCTTGCCCAAGGCCACACAGCTAGGTAATTAAGTGTCTGAGACTGGATTTGAACCCAGGTACTCCTGACTCCAAGGCTGGTGCTTTATCCACTACACCACCTAGCTGCCCCTTTTTTATAGTTTTTTAAATTTCTCAGCAATATCCTTTATTTTAACATACAGGACCCATGGCACAAAAAGCTTTGAATGACCTGAGTTCATTACTATTAAATTTACAAGAAAGAGAATTTAAGTCACTTGATTGTCTCCTATTCTATTTAATTATGCCACATACCTGAAAGCACATAAAAATATTTGTTTTTGTTATGTCTTACTAATATGTGTTTTAATAGTAATGTTGATACTCATTAAAGCCATCCTCTGATTCCCTGATGTGTTGGGTACTCAAAAGTTTATGCCATCAGAGCAGAGTCTCTGGCATATCCCATCAACTTGGAAAGATCTTGAATGTGAACTTCTCAATGGTCTGTAAAGCTGGACAGGTCCTTCAAGGATAAACATGTTTGGGAAGGGTTAAACTCCAGACAATTGTCCAGGAGGATCGTGGATTATAGGACACAATGGCCCACAACAGTCCTGTATTGTCCAAACCAGATGAAATTGTAACCAAAAAAATGAAAATATAATACAATATGTTAATTTACAGTATTCTAAATCAATCTGTGGCCCACAAGTTTAGTAGATCTTATTTCTAATAAAGTTTACCACCACTGTTGCAGATCACCTACATACAAATTCACTGATTTAGTCTGCTGACTGTCTAAAAATACATGAAATAGCTGTTTCGTAAGCTAGCAACTAACCTGCCTCCCTCTTATGATCAATATATTATTTTTTCTCCCTAAATCAAATTGATTTCAGTCTATTGGTGATTTTCATGGAGTTAAATCATCATAAACAATAAAAACTCTCAAGGATAACTGAAAACCATTAAGTAAAAGTAAGAAGGCTTCCAAGTACCAAAATAAACTATCACCAAGTCCATACATAATATCCTATGACTGTTCATAGGATAGAGAGATCCTTAGTCCTTCATTCAAAACTTTAGTCATTTATTTTAGACAATTTCTTTTAGCAAAATCATTTCTGTTTTCTCAGTATCTAATGGATATAAGAAGCTTAGATTTATAAGAAACAAACCCACTGGCAACAACACTTGGTGATAACTGATGTGGAAGAGACTAATATAGTAAAGCCACAAAAAGCATACATAAGAACTCAATTTCTACCAATCTGGGACCATTAAGGGTAAGGGCAAATATACTAAATGCTTTAATGTACTCATTAAGATCATGACTGCTACAATTGAGCATAAAAATTGGTATTAATAATAATGACTAGAAATCAATAAACTATTAAATTTTAATCAGAATATTCTAAGAAAGCAGAAAAATGAATATAGCATCCATATTCAATTTAATCCAAAACTGTACTTAATCATGATAGAATACAAATCATTTTGTAGTGTTGATGCTAACAAAGGAAACATTATTATTATTATAATCTACTAATCTATTTAAATAAAGATGTTTTAGTATCATGAAATAAAACAAAAGTATTATATATGTAATTTCATGTTTCTTCACTGTAAATTCTAAAGCTAAATATGAAGGAGAAAGATTAAATCATCATGATGTCTAAAAGTCTGAACATATCAATGTTCCCAAGAAAACAATATTAGTAAGTAATCTGAAACTGAAAAAAAAGTTTCTCTTGGATACCAGTTTTTACTGAAATAGAGACTTCAATCAGACACCACATTTCAAATCACTAGTTATTATAACCTTAAAGTAAGTTGTAACAAAAATGTTAATATTGACTGATTTTATGTTCTTACTTATTCTAAGATGCAATAACTGACCTTGGTGACAATCTAATGCAATCTAACATGTAAATTTGGTTCTGCAAACTGCTAAGCAAAAATAAACTACCTCTAAAATTTCACATATAAGTAAAGCACTTAGCTATATTCAAGTATTTCTAATTATAAAATAATTTTAGTGACCTTATTAATTCTAATTTTTACTGCATTTTTACATATTTTGGAATACAACAAATGATGAAATATTATGAAAAAACAATTGTTGACTAAAGGATTCACATAATTAAAAAGTAAAATATTTTAAGGGGAAAATCCACTTCTTAACTGATATAACTTAGTATACTTAAAGTCAATATGACTTAATGGCTTATGAACAGTATCAACCAAGCCTTGCCATAATCATAAATTTTCAAGCAACTAAACTTTTTTGAAAATAAAAAAAGTAAAATAAAAGCCAATTAATTCACTTCCAGTATAAGTGCTTATTTTTAGAAATTAAGCAAATATGCCTAAATTCTAAAAAAAAAAGTCTTTGTTATCAACCTCAAAAGTTGAAAGTTTTTAATCCTCTGAGTTCCTTGAAGACCATTAAACTACACATTATTGTCATCATTTCTAAAATACAGATTTTTAAAGGATATCATAAATTTAACTCTAGGGGCGCCATTTGAGCTTTCTTACATATATATCGAAGTTATAATGAAACAATACAGGACTCTATCTTCAACTAACACAGCTTGTTTTTAAAGTACAAAAATCACCATCAAAGTATAAATTAAAAAAGAATGATGCAATCACCTGGAACATGCTGCTGTATCAAATTCAAGTCTATCATGCAATATCTTCCGAATTACAGGTGGATTTATATTTGCTTCAAATGGTTTAACAGAGAGTTCCATAATTTGAAGAAAGGAAATAGGATTCCAAGTAGTAGTGAAATAACCTTAAAGACTTTTCTATTCTGACTGGCATGTGTTAATGTTCTCTCTACAACAGCCCTCTTAAAGCCTGAATTTTTAAATATTAGCCTCATACAAGTCTGTCAATGGATAGTTCACCCATCTTGGAGAGTCTAACTGCACCCCCACCCCAACCCCACAAGCTTTATGTAAAGTTGCCTTTCTCAATCTCATCAGCTAGGACAGAAACACTAATCACGCTTTTAATATAGGAATAAAAAAAAGATCCTTTCCCCGGGAATGAGGTTAATACTTCTAAGATTAGGAATGAGAAAAAAAAAAGGAAAATAACAACCCTTCTTAAATAAATCATTTACCTCGGTCTGGCTTCATTTTCCCGTTCAATTCCCAGCCAGAATTTTCACTAAGATAATCTTGTGGGTCTATTCTTCAACAGGATCGCTACGGCGGCTCCTAATTAGATTTTAAAACTAATGGGGGGGAGAGGGAGAGAGATAAAGTGAAATGACTCCGGTTTCTGCGGAAGGTGGGTCCTGCAAAACTACTGCGAGCAGTTAGGCCTCTTCCTGGCACTCATCGTGGTGACAGCGGCGGCGGCGGCGGCGGCGGCGCTAGGGCCTCAGAGCCCCCCGGCGCGCCCCGCCCCGCCCCCGCGCCCCGGGCCCGCCCCCCGGCTCCCCGGCCAAAGTGTCCTCCGCTGACACGGCGCCCCGCGCCCCGCGGGGATCTATTTATAACCCGGAGGGCGCAGACCCGGGCGCGGGGCCCCCGCCGTCCGCGCACACGGCCGTGTGGCCCGGGGGCGTCCTCGCCTCCCCCCGCCCCGGCAGGCCCGAGGTCAAGGTCTCATTTCGGCCCGGGGGGGGGGGGGCGGCTCTCCGGCTGCCCCTGCCCGGGGCTCCCACCCCGCTCCCCCGGCCCCGCCGCGCTCACGCTCACTCGCTTCAGACCGGAGCCGGGCTCGGGGGGCAGCGGGGGCCCCCGCGGCTGCCTCCGGGGACCGGCGAGCTCGCGGCTGCTCCGCCTGCCTCCTGGCTCTCGCCTCCGCTCTCGGCTCTCCTCCCCGCCCTTCACTCCTCCCTCCGGCCCGCTTCCACTCCCCCCATCGCCGCCGGCTCGGCTCGCCTCCCCGCCCCCGGAGCGCTCCGCGCGGGGGGCCGGCCTCGGGACCCGGCCGCGCTGCGCCCGCCTCGCTCTGCCCGCCGCGGGCTCCGGCTCCCCCCCCCCAGCCTCCCCTCACGCTCCGGCCCGGAGCCCTGTCAAAACACAGCCCGGGTCACGTGGCCCCACAACAGCCGACCCCGCGCGTCGTCACTTCCGGCCGCCGAGCCCCCGGGACGGCGGCGGGTCGTCATGGCAACGGAGCCACCGGGAGGCGCGCGAGACGTCTCGACGTCCAAAGGGGGCGGGGTCTCACGTAGCGCGCGGCTCCCTCGGCCAGCCGCCGCCGCCGCCGCCTCCACCCGGGACCCCGGCATTGCCCAGACGGGGGAACGCGGAGCCCCTGGGCGAGGCGACACCGCGTGGGGGCACTTCCCCCTCCATGTCGGCCAACTGGCGCTCCAGACTCCCGCGGACCCCAAAATTAATGTTTACAGCTCGCCAAGCAGTGAGTCACGGCAGGGTGACCCGCGGCCGTGGGGCCCAGGCCGCGGCTGCCCGCGAGCCAGACAAGCGGGCGTTGCGGCCCTGGAGGAGGAAGAAGCCCGACCCGCGTGCAGCTGGGGCCCGTGTCTGTGGGAACCCACAGAGGGTCCCCAAGAGGACGCCAGATCCGCGGTGCTCCAGGGCCCCACAAGTCGTAGGTCTGTCCAGCCATCACGGCCCTGCAATGCGATGCTATTCCTGAACAGTAACAGGCCAGCCTTGGACATCCGTTCGGGTTTTTGGGGTTTGTTTTTTTTTTTTGCCCCAGGACATAGAAATCAACCGTGTTACAAAACACATGAAAAACAGGATTAAACAAATTCTAGATGAATGCATCTTAAAAGCGTCTTAAGCTCTATGTGCCAAACACTGTACTTAGTTATCTGGTTGGCTAGCATTAAATAAAAGGTATAATTTCGGTCCTTAGTCATACTTTCAAACTGTCTAGACCCAATAGAGGAATAATTCAAACCAAAATGTTTCAGCATTTTTCAACCAGGTTGTGCACCTATGGTCATCCATCTAATTCAACTGCGGTAAAATTTTAAATTCCAATGAATAGGACTTAGCAATATTGAATAATGTCAGTGGTGTATAATACATAAAACTTAAGAGTTTGGGTTTTTTTCCCCAAGGCAGTGGGGTTAAGTGACTCGCCCAAGGTCACACAGCTAAGGTAATAAGTGTCTGAGGCCAAATTTGAACTCAGGTCCTCCTGACTCCAGGGCCAGTGCTCTATCCACTGTACCACCTAGACCCCCCGGGGTGGGGTTTGTTTTTTTTAATTAATAATAATCTAGTCATTCTTCATACTAGTGCCTTTGCTCTGTGATTATCATTAATTTATCCTTTTAGCCTTAATCACTTAAAATCACACGAAGGCTTTTGGAATATCTTTGTATATCTTGTTTGCATTCCCCCCGCCCCATTAGATTAATGAATTCCTTGAGGGTAAAGAAAATTTGCCTTTCTTTTTTATTCCCAGAATTCATCACAGTATAAAGCCAGAAACCTAATAATGTTTTTGTTTTAAAAATCATTTATTGGTTTTTTATTTTTATGCATTGAATTCTCATTGAAATACAGATACTCCAGGTCCACGATTTTTCACCAGTACTGTTTATAGTTAACAACACTGATTACTTTTAAAAAATACCTACATCTTATCTCTCATCTTTGAAGAGTTGAAGCTTTCCCATGTCTGGGAGTCTGACACTTTCCTTCTTTTTGTTGGGGAAGAAAAGTCTTCTTTCAATGTGGTCCTAGGCAAAGCTGTGTAGTCCATTGTGCTGACTGTCTCGAATAAGGAGTTTCTGGCAATGCCCTGGGGGGAAGCTGATTTCTGGAGCCCCTGGAGATCATCCCAGGGACTGGCAGTCAGCATTTTAGACTTTTGCCTGAATTTCCTAAGGGATAAAAGCTGGGCCCACTGAATTATTCCTTGGGAGTATACTTCAAACATGGTATCGATGGAATCCTGGGCTTTGCAGGTCTGTCTCATGCCAAAAGGCAAGGCCTTTCTTGTCCCTGTCTCGTTCTTTCTGGGAAAGCCTGTCCTTGGGCATGCTTCAGAGGGTGCAGAAGCCAAGAACTCCTCACAAAGTCTTTCATGGGACAGGGGAGCATTCTTAGGCGTCTGTGGCAGCCTTGGCATTCCTATGGATCTGGAGAGGAGCCTTTCCTGCCTTGATGTATCCCCTTCAGGAGAACTGTGCTGCAGAGAGTGGAATCTCTCCTTTGCACTTGTCAGATTGGGGGGCAGACACAAGCTGAAGGCTGATGGGGATTGGGATCCCATGGAGCTCTGGGAGGGGCTGGAGGCTGCCTGTCTCCCAACCATGGTCCTGGAACAAGATTGCTGAATGGAGAGGTTAAGCAATGGAACACTCAGAGCTGCCTGGGAGGGACTAGGGACTGCTTGTCTCCCATCTGTGGTCCTGGAAGGAGATTGCTGAATGGAGAGGTTATACAGTGCCCCCCTCAGAGCTGATGATGGGGAAGAAACACTTGGGAAGCAGATGGGGTCAATGGTTAACAATTCATTGTCCTTGGCAACACTGTTTGGTTCAGAATAGGGCAAAATGTTCTGCTTAAAATTCTTTCTGCCAATTAAACTATTTTCCTCACCTGGGATAATTTGGAATTTTTGATTCATCTTGAGAAAACTATTTTCCATTGTGAAAGTGCTAAGTCTTCTCTTCTTTGAGGACCGGACTTTGGAGGTGTATTTATTTGTGGAAACAAGGTTACTCTTCTGAGAAGGTAAACACTTAAACAGTGAGTACAACATTTCTGCATAGATGTCACTCAGTTTGAGGTCCTGGGCAGATTCTTCATCTTCACAAGTAGTGACACATAAGGATCTACTCAAGTGGTTTCTTTTGGCTCTCCAGGCTACCAAGCTTTGATTTGGGGACACCTGGATGTCTTGGGGACCTTGGAGGGATGAAGTTGGATGATCTGGAATTCCATTAGTTTTCCAGGGGCCATTACTGCTGTGATCAAGGAAAGCTTTGGATGAAAGGATCATGGGATGGGACTGGTGGTTTTTCTTGCTGAAACTGTTGACCTCAATCAACCTGGGATGTTCATCTTCCAAAATCACATCAACTCGGACCACACTTTTCTTGTCTAAATCATTTTCTGCAAGGCTTTGAAGGTTGTCATTCTTCAAGATGTTATCATTCCTCTTGCCTTTGATATCTGTGACAGTGCTTTGTGTGACCTCATCTATACTGTATTCTTTCTCCAGGGATATCTGGATATTCTGTAAGATTCTCTTGGTCACCAGTTTTCCACCCCATTCTCTCAGTCCAAGGGGGGTCTGGTAGGTCAAGGTGGACATGTGCACAAGGGTGTCTCCCTCGAAGGGGTGGTTGTACTTAGCCACCAGGTTCCCCATGATGCTGGTGAACTGGCGGCTGCTGGCCTGCAGCTTCTCCATGAGCTGCCCCCACTGCTGCCGCTGCCGCCGCCGCCGCTGGAAGGAGACACTGCCCGCCATGCCATGCCAGGCCGGGCAGGACTCGGGCACCACCACCGCCGCTGCCACCTCCGCCTCCGCCTCAGAAGCCAATAAATGTTTTCTGACTTGACCTCTCATTTATCTTTGCTAATAGAAAACAGAAAGACTATGGTTAAAAATAATTCAGAAACCTAATTTTAGCTCCAACCTAATTTCCCTTTTAGAATAGCTGTTAACGGGAGGAAAAATGTGAGTCTTCACTTCTTTCCTTTCTCCTGTCCACTGGGGAAGGGAGTGTCCTAAGAACAGTAAAATAGCTAAAGGAAAAAAGAAAAGGACATAAATAATTCACAAACTGCCTCATGCTGCCTCAAGTATACATTAACAATATGGGAATAGAAATGTTCTCTCAGTTTTTTATTTTTTGTTTGTTTGTTTGTTTTTAGGTTTTTGCAAGGCAAATGGGGTTAAAGTGGCTTGCCCAAGGCCACACAGCAAGGTAATTATTAAGTGTTTGAGACCAGATTTGAACCCAGGTGCTCCTGACTCCAGGGCCGGTGCTTTATCCACTGCGCCACCTAGCCACCCCTCAGTACTTTATTTTAAATATAATATAATATACAGACCTAACTAAAAATCTTCGTACAAAGTCCTGAAAAATTTTTTTTTAAAGTATGATAAAATTATTGAATCATGAGAAAAAGTAAGGTCATGTGAACTAGAAGGTAGAAGACATATAATCATAGAATCATGGGATTTTCACCTTGGAAGGAACATATCATCTAAGTCAACCTCCTTCTAGGAAACTCAGGCCAAGAGAGGTTAAAGGGATTTGTCAACAGTCTTCCATCTCCAAATCCTGGGCACTTTCTATTACATGAAGATGCTTCTCAAGAATTTTTTGAAGAGTTAGAAGTAAATTTGAAAGTTACTTAAGAGTGAGACATTAGGAAGGATTTTAGAAGACATCTAATCCAAGATGGGTAGTAGTGAATAGAAGAGCCAGAATTTAAATCCCGGCCCACTCTCGTTCAACCACCTGATTTTAGATATGAGCATCTGATGCCTATGGACAATAAATGACTTGTTGGAAGAGTCAAAGAACTAGTCATTACTAGAGTCAGACCTAAGATCCAAATCCGATTTTAATTCCAATGCCCTTTCCAATACTACCATTACACAGAGTACTATGATAAGGATGACATCAGAAGTGCCCATCATGGACTTTTCTAGACAGACATCTTAGAACCAGGTATGAACCTGAGGTTTTTGAAATACATGTGGCATGTAACACCTCCAAAGTCTTATTGGAATGCCTCACTGTGGCAGAGGAGGCTGCCTGTCTTTTGGAAAGAAATGCCGGTAGAAAAAAAAGCCCAGTTCCTCCTCAAACTGGAAAGACAGACCTAACAACAAATTGTGTCTGCTGTTTGGGGACCAGTTTATCTCTTCATTTCCTATCCAACTGCACTCCTTAGACTTTCCTTCCCCCTTCATTCCCCGAATTATCTTATCATTCAGAACCTCTTCATCTTAGAAAATTGTCAGCCTTAATAACTCATACCTCATTGGTCTATTAATACCCTCTATCCCTCTGATAGGAAAGTGAATTTAAGAGATTCTCCCTTTCCTCCTCTCCACTTTCCTTTCCCTCTGCCACAATCCTTGCAGTTTTCTTGTTTGTGTTGTCTTTTCCCCCATTAGATTGTAAGTTCCTCAAGGGCAGAAACTATCTTTTTAATATTTGTATCCCCTAGTGTATAACATCTAATACATAGTAGACATAAGTAGAATAAACTTAAAATGTTTATTGTTTGACTGTTGTTAGGGGCTAAAGGGAGAGGGCTCATCAGAAGACTGGCTGTTCATTCTTTTAATAGTGGCAAAGAATTGGAAAATGAGGGGAAGCCCATCAATTGGAGAATGACTGAACAAATTCTGGTATTATCAATGGGATGGAATACTATTGTTATGTAAGAAATCATGAGTGGGCAGAACAGAAAAGCCTGGGAAAACAATTGATGCTGAGTGAAGTGTACACATTAACAATATTGTGTGATAGGGACGGCTAGGTGGCACAGTGGATAGAACACCGGCCCTGGAGTAATGACTACCTGAGTTCAAATCCGGCCTCAGACACTTAAATAATTACCTAGTTGTGTGGCCTTGGGCAAGCCACTTAACCTCATTGCCTTGCAAAAAAAACTAAAAAAAAAACCACACAAAAAAAATACTGTGTGATGATCAACCATGATGGACTTAGCTCCTCAACAGATCAAGGACAATTCTAAAAGACTTCTGATGGGAAAATCCCATCCACACCCAGAGAAAAAACTGTGGAGTCTGAATGCAAACCAAAGCATACTATTTTTCACTTTTTAGAATCTATTTTATATTTTCTCATGTTTTTCCCCCCCTTTAGTTCTGATTCTTCTTTCACAACATGACTAATATGGAAATATAGTTGAGATGATTGTACATGAATAACCCACATCATGTGACTTGCTTCCATGGGAAGGGAAAAGGGAAGAGAGGAAGGTAGAAAAATGTGGAACTTAACGGCTTAATGAAAGATGAATGTTGAAAATTATTTTTGCATGTTATTGAAAAATAAAATAACATTCAAAAAATGAAAAAAGAAGATTGGTGATTGGTCCATGAGAGCCCAAGAATGAATAAAAATATAAAATAGCACCCTGTCTTTTTCTTAATTTTTTTTGTAAAGCAATGAGGTTAAGTGCTTGCCCAAGGCCACACTTATTAAGTGTCTGAGGCCTGATTTGAACTCAGGTCCTCCTGACTCCAGGGCCAGTGCTCTTATCACTGCAACACCTAGCTGCCCCTTACCCTGTCTTTTCTGATCCACATCTGCTTCCACAGTGGTAAACTGAAGTGGTAAAAACGTCTAAGAATCACATCTTTTAGACATTTACAAATACTGACTGAACCTTTGGCATTGTGTATCAACCCTCAACCAACTAGATACACAACTAGAGACCAAACCATCCATACTGACATTCACTTGTGGGACACAAAGGTTTTCCTGAGAGGAGCATATAAAAGCATTAGTTTTGTCATGAGCCCAAAGACAAGAAGTATTATCACATTTCCTGGGATACCTTCTCATCTCATTTTGAAATGTTTTGGGTTAACAATGAAGCAAAGAGAAACCCACAAAGATGGTTGAAATATAATGAGATCTGTTGGAGAAGATGAAAAAGAGAGGAAACATGGTACCAGGAAAATAATGCTGAATTTGGCATTAGAAGACGTAAGCTTGAATTATTAATTGTGCTTTATCTTTGGCTAGTCAAACTACCAACTTGGGCTTCAATTTCCTCATCTGTAAATTGAGGAGATGGGTCTAGTCCTCAACCTTTTTTCTATTATGGACTCTTTTGGCAGGCTAGCAAATTTATGAATCTCTTCTCAGAATGTTTTTAAGTACATAAAATAAAGTACATTGGATTGCAAAGGAAAGTAATTATAACAAAAAATTTCTTGGGGTTTTGACAACTCCAAAATACTATGATTCTAACCATAGAAATTTGAAATTGTTCAGTCATTTTTCAGCTGTATCTGACTCCTGGTGACCCAATTTGAGGTATTCTTGGCAAACATGCTTCAATTCATTTTGTAAAGAGAAAACTGAGGCAAATAAGGGTTAAGTGACTGCTTAGGGTCACAAAGCTAATAGTTGTCTGAGGATGGATATGAACTCAAGATCTTTCTGACTCCTGGGCCAAACAACCCTATGAATTTAGCAACAGGGAAGGATATAACTCCTGCCAAAACAGTGCAAAATTAGAAGGGTCAAAAGTTTGGAAATTATTAAAAGCCCACAGCCGACATATATCACACTTCCTTAACAACAGAATGAGAAGGCACTAAACATAAGAGTAGAAAGACCATAGAGATATCAGGCTACAACTTTTTTGCTAGAATAAAGTTAAGACAAAATCCTCTTTGTTTCCAAATAACAGTCTTTATGATTTGTAGAAGACAGAAGAATTATGGGGAATATGAGAGGGAGAGTATGAGAAGGAAGGTTAAAAACATATTCCAAAAGATAAATAAACTGTCTTGGTGAGGGGACACTGATTGTTGAGTTAGATGAGTTTTTCCCACTGCCATGCTCATATTCAAACCATTATCAGACCCTGATGATTATACATTTATAATATTCCTTATATCTGTCCTCAACTTCCACTAACCTTATTTCTGGCCCTTCTCATCTCTCACAACTGGACTATTGAAATAATCTCCTAACTGGTCTTTCTACCCTGCCTCTTTCCTTCAATTCATTCTCCATATAGAATCGAAAATAACATTCCTAGGATACAGGATACAACTGTACCATTCTCCTACCCAAACTCCAGGGGCTCTCTATTAGACAGAATTGGGAGAATCTCTCTGAATCTTAAAATTCCTCAACAACAAAATTAGAGATTCAGTGGATAGAGTACCAGACCTGGAGTCAGGAAGACCTGAGTTCAAATCTAATCTCATGTGCTTATTATCTATGCAACCTAAGTCATTTAACCCTGTTTGTCTCAGTTCCTTATTTATAAAATGAGCTAGAGAAGGAAATGGCAAACCACTCCAGTATCTTTGCCAAAAAAGATCTCAAACGTGATGGAAATGACTCAACCACAACAAATGGATTAGACTGGATAGGCTCTGAAACACCTTCCACAGAATTAGAGCTTATCTGTGAGATCAAACATAAACCATTTTGGCATTCAAAGCTCTTCACAAACTGGTTCCAAACTATGGTAGTTTTTTTTTTTGTTTCAAAGGAATGAGGAAATTTTTTTTTTGAAGGAAAGAGGAATGTATGTGGGACAGAAGCCTGCAGGACCAGAAGCATCTGATCCAAGAACACTTTCTTAAAGGTTCTGACTGCCTAAACTAGAAAAGACATCAAGTTCCCCCCATGCCATCCTCCTGAAGAAGTGAAAAAAGATTATCTTGGGAAAGAAGACATGAACAATAATCTAGGGGAAAAATTGACTTCTCCATGGGCTGCATAAGAGAGAAAAGACGATGGGAGAGCAGTTGCCTCCCAGGGCCACAAATGTAACCACTGTTGTAGCAGACAACCCTGAACTTTCACAAGATGAAAAGAAAATACTTTTTGCAAAGTCAACAAGGGTAAAACTTTCTTCTCACTGCCTACTTAGCATTTGGTTTTCTCAAGGAACTTACTTCCTAGTTCTCAAAAAAAAAGTTTTTGCTTTCTGTATTGGCCACTTGTTTTCAAAAAGAAGCTTCTTTGTCTAAAATATATTTCACTATGTGCGTAAGTTCTTGGGAGGATTAAAAGAGGACATGGAGAAGGTGGTTATGGTCAGCTATGAACAGAAAGAGGAGAGTCTCTTAAATGGCTAGGATATCAGCTGGGGCCTCAAAACAAGCTAAGTAAACTTTTAGTGAAAGCATATTATTAATTCCCCTAAAATTCAGAACAAAATTCATCAAGACTGTCAGGGACTTCCTTGGGCAAATAACAAAGAGTCAACAATAAGTATGGTAGGGGGAGAAGGTTTGGAAAAGTAGAGACTTGCTTCCTTCCACAACATCTTAAAACATCTTAAAAGTCCCTTTGTTCTTCATCTGAAAGTACATGGAAACAATCCTTCCCCCTAAGAAGAGAAGTCAATAACAGTGACTTGGGAGAAAATCAGCCTTGGAGGAAGAACTGGAAGCAGACTAGTTCCATTCATTCAAGAATGGGAGTCAGAAAGAAGATATGAGTTTTTCTTCAGCTATCTCATTCACCTCCCACCACCACAGTCAGATTACCTTTCCAGTATGATGATACCTACACCCCCTTTGCAAACTCTACAATTCTGCCAATCTTGCCATTTTGTCATTCCTAATGCAAAAGGTTCTGTTTTATTGAAATGCTTTCCCTTCCTTCTTTCAACCTCTAAGTATCTCTCTTCTTTTAAAGTTTGATCCATGCATTGCCTCTTATAGAAGGCCTTCCTTGATCCACAACACTCTTCCACCTTCAGCTGATAGTATCATGGTACCAAATTACCTTGTGTTTAGTTTGTATACATTTGTTTGTACAGATATAATCTCCTTTACACAATGTAAGTCCTCAAAGACACATACTGCTGTCCTTCTTTGTTATCTTGAAGAAGGGCCCGCACATTGTGAGCATTTAAGAAATGTGTGCTGATTGACAATAAAAATGAAAATACCATGATAGCAATACAACAACTAAGATCTTTTAAAAAAAATGGGAAATGAACTATCTGAACAAGTTGATAGTGAGACGCTATCGTAATTATTTCAGAGAAATTTAACCAATGGCAAGTTGCCACAAGAATTCAAAAACTGACTCATGCAGCAAAAGGCCTATCTTTTCAAATGGAGTCACATGGAAGCCAAGAACACCACCAATTTAGGGCACAAGTTTATTTGCAGAATCTTAAAGGGGGATGACAGAAAATTTTGAGAAGTATGATATCACAAAACAGCATATAGAAGCAAAGGGAAAAATAAGTCAACAGTATTGAGGGCATCTGCAAATTAAACTTTGAGTACAACAAATTGACATTAACTGAAACAGATCTGCCAACATGTCTGTGGCTATCTATTCTCATCATTAATAATAGTGGAACCTCTGTCATTGAGCTCCATCTATCTGGAAAGAAGCTCTAGGTGTGGGTGAAAGTTGAAGGTTCAAATCCTACATTTGACTTGAATTTAATAATATGAGCTATATAAATTAACTTCTCAGAGCTTTGCTTTCCTTAGAAGGTAAATGGGGATGATGTTTAAAAAACTTAACTCAAGTAGCTGTTAAGAGGATTGAGTCTGGGAAACCTGAAAACACTAGATTAATGTGCTAAATAGTTACCTACTATTATGATCACATTGGGCAGCTAGGTAGTACAGTGGACAGAGTGTTGAGTCTGGAGTAAGGAAGAAGTGAGTTCAAGTTCAATCTCAGATGCTTAGTAGATGTATGACACCAGGCAAGTCACTGTTTGCCTCATTTTTCTCTTCTGGAAAATGAGCTGGAGAAGGAAATGGCAAACTACTCCAGTATCTTTGCCCAAAAAACCCCAAAACACCCCAAAATGGTCATGGAGAGTTGGACATTGACTAAAACAACTCAACAAAATTACTACGAGAAAGTGCCATTTGCTGATGGTGAGAATCATATCTAATCAACATCAGAAATTTATACTGAAGGGAACTTGATTTTAAAGGCATTATAAATGGTACAAGATTGAACATGGACCTTGATCAGCTTAGCCTGTGGTAGAGCTCAGCATAATGCCCAACACAGACTAGGAAGTCTATGAAGGTTAGCTATCATTATAATTATTTTCAGTACAGACCTGAGCCTGTGGGTCACTTTCTATAGAGGACCACATCTTCACAATTACACAACTGCCTAAGAGAAAGAAAGGGAAAATAAGACTCTACCCATTGTCTGTTTGTTGCCTTTAAAAATATTTAGCAAGTTCATCCATTACAGGTCTTTCCTCAAGCGATAAACCTTCCACAAATGTTAAGTTCATATATGATTGCATAATAAATGTGACCACAGAAATGACTATGTTCACTGATCTTCAAAGTATCAATATCAAGCAAATCATAAAATAAGAAAATGCAAGCTCCTACAAAAAGTTCTCAACAGTGTCATGGATGGTGTCCTGTGATTTATTTTTTTTTAAAGAGGAATTACTCATAAATGGAGAAATTCTTCATTTGTTCCTGATTGCAGATGACATTAGTCTAATTACATGAAGCTGTGAATTATTTCAGGCCCTTCCTCTAAAGTGAAATCTGGGGTACATCAAAAGAAATCAAACTTATCTGCACAGGAAAGAAAATAAAGAATATATACTGCAAAAAAAAATTTAAACAAAAAAAGCATTGTTAGTGCAGCTGTGAATGCATCAAACCTTTCTGGAGAGCAATTTGGAATTCCACCCAAAGGGCAACAAAAATGTGGATAACGTTTGATCCAGCAATACCACTACTGGGTCTATACCCTTGAAGAGATTACAAAAAAGAGTAAAAAACCACTTGTACACTTGTAGCTCTGTTTGTGGTAGCAAAGAATTGGAAATGGAGTGAATGTCCATCAATTGGGGAATGGCTGAACAAACTGTGGTATATATCTATGTTATGGAACACTATTATTCTATTAGAAACCAGGAGGGATGGGAATTCAGAGAATCCTGGAAGGATTTGCATGAACTGATGCTGAACAAGAATGAGCAGAACCAGAACACTGTACACTCTAACAGCAACATGGGGGGTGATGATCAAACTTAATGGACTTGCTCATTTCATCAAGGCAACAATCAGGCACAATTTGGGGATATCTGCAATGGAGGATAGTATCTGTATCCACAGAAAGAATTGTGGAGTTTAAACAAAGACCAAAGACTATTACCTTTAATTTTTTAAAAAGTATCTTATTGTTATTTTGCCATCTCTTATATTTTACTTTTTCCCTTAAGGATATGACTTCTCTCTCAACACATTCAATTTTGATCAATGTATAGCATGGAAACAATGTAAAGACTATCAGATTGCCTTCTGTGGGGGGTGGTGGGGAAGGAAGGGAGATTAGGGGAAAAAACTGTAAAATTCAAAAAACAATAAAAAAAAGAATATATACTGCCCAGCTTTTGACACATATGACTAGCCCATTAAGTTTGTCTATCAGTATACATATCTTGGATAAGCACTACAAAGAGGTAAGAAATTGGGATCAGAAGTGAGTCTACCAAAAGCATTTAACTGGGTTATATTTGAAAAAAACTGCAATGCTTTTAATAAGCCCAAGCAGCAGCCTGCAATAAATGTCCATTTTAAAAAAACCATCAATAGTCTCCTAGTAATGCTACATGACTGGCAATCATGGGATACTATGATCAAGGGAGAAAAAAAATCCTTAAACTACAGATGACCCAAAGGGCAACAGAAAGATACAAAGTGGTCATAATAGGCTGTAACATATTACTAATGAAGATGAGCATGTAAAGAGGTAAAAAAAAATTACAAGGAATAATATGTGTGGTTGGAAAACAAGAAGAGCTGGTTGTTCTTTAAGCATAAGAAATAATCCATACACTATCAACCAGGATTTTAGGGACAGAGAGACCTCCACAGAAGATCTTCAGAAAGATCTGCTAGAAGATTACATAGCCATGGAGGGAGTAGGCACACTAATGAGGTTATTGAACTTCTTGGTTCTAATCCTGACTTTTTTGAAAATTTCAAGCAAACTTACTTAAGTGACTGAGCTTTTTAGTTTTCTTTGTAAAACATGGGTTAACACCCCCCCCAAAAAATATCTAGTGTCACCTGAATGCCAATGCAGACTAGTTGCATGACCCTAGGAAGTCCCTGGACCTCTGTTGTCTGCCTCAGTTTCCCCACATCTGTAAAATGAAAATATAGCATCTACCTCCTATTTTGTGGGACATTTGTAAAGTATGATATAAACCTTAAAGCACTAGGTAAACAATTGCTATTATTATTATTACTAAAATAAAAACCTAAACATTAATTGATATATTTTATATATATATATACATATTGTTCAACAATATAATTTGTATTTCTGCATTTCTGTTGTTCACAAGCACATTCTTTTGTTTTTAAATTTTCTTAAAGAGCTTTAATTACTGAAAATCAAAATTTAAAATGTTAATTTTGATGTCTATTTTTGGTTTGTACACATAGATAACGGATACTGTTCAACAATAAAAATCATTTGCATTTATGGATTTGTATCATTAAATGCACATTCTATTTCAAGTTTCTCAGAGACTATGGGTCACACTTAGAAAGATACATTAATCCTTTGCTTCAGAAAATCTTAATTTCTCACTTGAGGTTCAAGTACATTCATTCTCTTAACACAAACAACACAATTTTGCTATACCTATCCAGAATATGTCCTTCAGTGTTCAGCTCACATCTCCTCCATCTCACTTATTTATATTTTAAATTCAAGCTGCATTTTATAATCAGTAATATACTGCTTTACACTTGTTCTTTAACTGTTTTATGTGTTGGCTAATTCTTTGTGACTACTTATTATTGATTCCTATTTTTAATGGACTGTGATAAATATATTTACACACACACACACACACACAGGTTTTTAACAAGGCAATATGGTTAAGTGACTTGCCCAAGGTCACACAAGCTAAGTCTTGTGTCTGAGATCTAATTTGAACTCAGGTCTTCCTGACTCCAGGGTTGTTGTTTTATCCACTGTGCCACCCAGCAGCCCCCAACTCCGATATATTTTTGTGCATTTCCTTTAAGGCCTAGTGCTGTGTGAATAAACCTCAGCAAGATTTTTAAAAGAGCAATCCTTCAATATTCTCCCATTTCAAAGTATTCCTCTCAGAACACACGAAAAACACCACCATTACCATAAACATGCCCCCAAACCCTTCCATCTTCTGCCACAGAAATTCACTGGCCATTTAATTTTTGCACTAGCTAATTATGTACATTTCAAAATAGAAAATTTCACATCCTCTCTTGTCAAAAGAATTCTTTTTGCCACACTTCAAGACTTCAATAATATCATTTCATCAGACTGACAGTAATGAACACATACAGTAGCCCCACAGGTACTTTACTGGAGAGAGGTTGTATGGTTGTTTAGGACCACTATAGCATCATCTCGAGCCAAAGGGGGGGCAGTCTCTCCACCTTAGCCGGGATCCTTCTCCAACCTGGAAGCCCTTTTACCTCAGCAGGACCAGCCAGAACTTGTACTCCAGTAGCATTACCCTTTAAGAAGCCGTCCCCTTCATGACAAGCTAAGGCAATGAAGTAAGACTTGGGTGGAGGACTCCATATTATCATCATACCTTCATGCCAAACTGAAGCACTGAAGTAGCAGCTGGGTGGAGGACTGCTTAGCATCGTCATCCCACTAATTGTACAATGCCAAACTAAGACTTCTAGGAGTAGTCTCTCAGGGTGTTGTCCAGAGCATATACAAGGAAGCAACCTACACATGCTGCATGTGAGGCACATTGATACAGAGCTGGCATCTGAATGCTGATGAAAGCATACTGAAAGAATACCACAGAATCACTATTGAGAGAGAGAGAGAGAGAGAGAGAGAGAGAGAGAGAGAGAGAGAGATAGTGTGAGGGATGGATTTGTAGTCCAAGGATCTGGGTTCAAATGCCACCTATTCCAGTTAATACCTTGGACAAATCATTTCTCTGTATCTGTTTTCTCACTTTTAAAATAAGGGTAGGGCAGCTAAGTGAGGTAATGGATAAAGTGCTGGGTCTAAAGTCAGGAAGACTCATTCCTGAGTTCAAATCTGGCCTAAAACACTCTAACAAGTTCCTATCCTCTGCCTCAGTTTCCTCATCTGTAAAATAAGCTGGAGGAGGAAATGGCAAATCACTCCAGTATCTTTGCCAAGAAAACCCTAAATGGGGTCATCAAGGGTAGTCATGAAATGACTCAACAACAAAAAAATTAGGGGGCTGAGCTAAAGGACCTTTGAGGTCCTTTCCAGTTCTAAATCTGCCATCCTCCTATCTGGCAATTATCTGTGATCTCTACTTCCAACTAAATACTTTAAACCCAGTACCCAATATTTCATCCAAAAAAATTTTTTCCCCCTATCAGGACTGTGAACTTTAGAAATACACACATATTTTTGGTTTAGTTTATAGAAAGGTCTCAGGAAAAATTAGAAAAAGTATCCAGGGCATTTTCACATGTGTGAAGGAGACCTCCCAGTGTAACTCATTTTTTTTCATACACTGTGAATAAAGTATAACAGAGAAATTTGTATCACATCTGGGATAAATCAAATTGCCTGCCTGGCCTCCATCAGAACCCAACAGCTCAATGGAACAAAAAAAAGACAATTTTGGAAGTAGATCTTAGGCCCTAGAGGACTGCTCCCCGCAACACCATACAGCAGATGCAAGCTAAGCCCCCTTCTCTAGCCTGGAGTACAACAGAAATGAGATTCTGCACCTGCAGATTTTGTTAAACCATTCATCGCCCTTGGTTGGTATTTCAAAAAACATGCTCTCTAGCTAATGAGAATGTCACACACAATAGAAAAAGCAAATTTGAAATACTCTTTGCAAGCAGAAAAAAGCAGTATTGTTAGTTTCAACTCACTGTGTATCTTTCGAATAGCCTAGAGCTGGAAATTCAAAGTATCACTGCTCTGAATCAAGTCACTGCTTCATTCTATCAATTCAAAAATATTACTATAGTCAGAGCAGCAGAACAAAAATTCTGAAATAGTCTTTGGATGTATCTGAAGATAGCTGGTTATCCAAGATAAGAGCATTGGGTCTGGAGTCAGAAAGACGGAAGTTCAAATCTTAACACATTCACTAGCTGTGTGACCCTGGGCAAGTCACTTAATGTGTCTGTGATCCTAAATTGTGAAATGGGGACTCTTGTAGGCAAGATCATTGAGAGAATCAAATGACCTAACATTTATAAAAGATGCTTTGCAAAATTCCTGTCACTTAGTAGTACACTCTGGACTCTAAAGTCTAAAAGAACTAGACAGGGCTTATGGGGATATCACAGGAAAAAGTATTAATGGTAATCTGTTCTAAAATATACAAGAATAATTCTTCACATGAATTTCCTGGAAATTGTCTTTCCTGGAAGCACTATACTGCACAATGATATTCTCTGGTTTACTGAGAAAGTTATTCATTAAAAACTGCAGAAAACAGTCAGTTTCATTTCACAGAGGATGATCTCAAAATGCAGTCCAACTTCTCCAGGGGTTTTGCAATCAAGAAGTGAACATTATTTTAGCTGTAGAGACTTCTATTGATATTTCTTCTATTTCTTCAGCAGAATGCAACAGGTCAGCATCACAACATAAAGCATCTCCAAGATAATCTCTGGGTATGACATTGGAAACATACTCCCACACTGTGGGGGATTTGAGGGGAAAGAAGATAAGACTGGATGACGTATAGCTAGGTAAGTAAACTATGCAATGAAGGAAATTACCCATATCACAATGAGTTCCAAATACACTGATAAATGGAAAAGTACACTTCAATAACCCATGAAACATCAATACCAATAAAATGAAACTTCTGAAATCAGTATTAGAAAAACAGAACCAAGAAGATGACTTACTCATAACTGACAACATGAAAAAGAATATCAAACACCCAAGAAAAAAGGATAAATGAAAGATTGATGGCAGAGATTGATCAAATGAACAAGAAAGCTAAAATCTAGGCAGTACATTGGCCTATAAGAGTGAAAGAAGATGGAATCCAATGTTTAGGAAACAATGAAATATCAAGGACTAGACAATGAAGCATACTGCATGTTCCCCCTATAAGTAAAAACATAAATATTTCAGTCAAAATTTATTAAGCACCTACAATGTGGCAGGCTCTACATTAAATGCTGGAGATATTAAAAAAAATCAAGACAGTTCATGCCCACAAGAAACTCAGTCTAACATAAGAGACATGAAAGATAAATAAGAAATAGTAGGGGTGGGATAGAGTAGGAGTACTGAAATTAAGAGAGATGAAGAAAGGGAGGTTCATAATGGATTTGAAAGTAGTCAAGGAATCCATGAGGCAGAGATGTAGAGGGAGAACATTCTATGGATGAGGACCAGTCAGTGAAAATGTCCAGAATTGGGCATTCAATTTCGATTTATGCGTATCTTGGAGGCAAATGTACAGCCTATATTAGATTGTCTTCTATTGGGGGGAGGGGGGAGGGAAGGAGAAAAATTGTAAAACTCAAAACCTTGCAAAAAAAAAATGATTAGTAGAAACTACCACTGTATGTAACTGGAAAATAAATAATATATAGACATATAACAATATATAACATGCAGTATTTTATATATATTATAATATATATGTATACATATTCCAGAGAATGAGCTGATCTTTCCCCATATGAGCCGTACAGATTCTGAAGCTTGAATAAGCTGATCAGATCATTATGGACAGGTATCACAAGGAACAAGTTTCTTGGAATCTTACACTTTCCCAACACCATAATCATTCAAAATGTAAAAATAATAAAACTATCTCCTATTAAAAAAGGAAAATATCCAGAATTGGGAAACAGAATGTCTTGTTTCATAGAAAGAATAAAATTAAATGCCAATTTCTTTTCCAACAGAGAAAAGATGGCCCAGAGGTTAAAAAACAAACAGTAACTGCCCATTACAAGTTTTCCATTCCAGTCTTTTATTAGTAGCCAGAAAATGGGAACCTTTCCCTAAAACTGGGATGACATTTAAGTTTGAAAGAGATCTCCTTAATGAGGACCCAAAATCAAAACAACTGAATTTTTGATTGCCATAGAAGACCTAGATTTAACACCTATTTTTAATGAAGAAATTTTCTCCCAGTTATCCTTAAACAAAGAATCCACAATGAAAATGCATGAGCCTTCCTCAGAATTCTCCCTTGGACATTCTCATCAACTAAATGTAGGACATGACAGTTTTCTAGAAAGAGGACTGTTTCAGAAATTTTCATATGACTATCTGGCTTGCACATTATTTCCTACAATATTATATAGACATGGTCATATATGGTCCAGTGAGAATGGAATTTAAATTTATATATGGCAAGTTGGTTTGTGCATTATTTACTGTAATGGTGCATAGACCTGGTCATCTATTATTTACAAGCGTCTACAAGTCTAGAAAAGAAAAATAGAATGGCATCAAGTCAATGGTCCAATCAGGATGGAATTTTTCAATAACTCTATTGTGGACAAGAAGCAGCATAGTGGCTCTTTCTTGAAGTTAGGAAGCCCTGCAAAGCACCGCTTTTCAGACCCCCAAGTCAACTCTCTAAGATTAAATTATAGGTAAGTAAACTTGTGCACCCACATGGACACCCCCTCTCTACCTCCCTAGTCAAATAATTGGTTTCTCTCTTTTAGGACATTTTTTAACAATCCTGACTTCATCTTCAGTGTGATTTTCACTTTCTTATATATCACACATCTGGTAATACAGTGGTAAAATTCAAATGTGGTTATTCCACCATTACCAATGAAGAAAAGAGCTCACTTTAAGAAATAGTAGAAAACTGGTTTCAATTTTATATAGTTGTACTGCTTCCTATTTCATTTATAAATGCTTTCGGAATAACCTGATATACCTAAATCTCCTGCCAGGATTTCTCCAAGCTTGCTTCATCCTCTGCTGTTTTTCCATTGTTTTATGAGTTACTATTGGTCAATCTTTCACTATCCTCACTCGTAATAGTTTGCAAATAAGCTTATATAAATTAGTGTTGCCCTTGGGTACTATGACTCTACTTGGCAAACAGATCTAGTGTTTGTTTCTTAAGGCGGTGTCTCAGCTCTTTTGCTTTCCTCATTATGGTAACTATTTAAACAAATCCAAGAAATGGTGGTAATCAGACTCAATGCCTTCTTTTTAAAAATCCATTTCCCAGTTTTCAAGATCAAGTAATTCATGAGCTTAGTGCAAAAACTGAAAAAGAGAAAGAAATTGGATTGGATTGCTCTTGGAAAATTACAGATCACTTTCACAAGTTGTTCCCATGACACAAAAACTCATCTCTTTTATACCAGAATGCTCCAAGTAATACTATTATGAATACAAATCAAGGAAGACTTATCTCTGAAAACTCAAGATTTCAAAGAGTAATCAAGAATGGTGAGTATAAGTAGGCTGTATCATATTACCCACAATGAGTTACACACAGGAGTAGTGGTATTCAAAAACATCACCAAGGAAGTATATTAATTAGAAAAGGAGGTGGGATGGTTATGGATGAAGAATGAAGTATAAAAGATGGATCACTCAAATGCTATACTGATACCCTTGAAATATTTGTAGGGGTGTAATCAGGGGAACCTCCCCCTTCTGCCCTACTGGCTCTCAGTACTTTGAGCATGAACTGAGATGCCTTGGCAACTTGTGGAGACATCCGTGTCTTGGGACAAAGTTTCATCAGTAGGATGATGCAACAATCTCGTGGTCACTAGGATGGCAGTAGAGAGGAACAGGCATCAGAGACAACAGGCCAGAAGACATGGCTCCACCATCTGGATTCTCCCCATCTCTAGAAGCTTCTATCTAGCCATCTCTCCTTGGGGCTTCCTGTGACAGCCTCACTTTGGCAACTAGAGAAGGGTTTCAAATAGATGAGTTTGAATTAATGCTGCCTCTTCTGCTTTATGGCTTCTTTTTTTGGCAAGGCAATGGGGTTAAGTGACATACCCAAGGTCATACACAGCTAGGTATTTATTAAGTGTCTGAGGTCAGATTTGAACTCAGGGCCTCCTGACTCCAGGGCCAGTGCTCTATTCACTGCACCTAGCTGCCCCTGCTTTGTGTTTCTTATCCTGAACGTAGATCATAAATGAGAATACTGATCCTGAGAGATGGCCTTTTCAGGAGGTTGGGAAGTGAGGACTCCTTTGTTCTCAAAGAAGGTCACAACATCAGGGAGGTGATACCAGGACAAGCACATTTGAATGGGGGAGGGGGGGACACTGTGTAAGTCATCAGTCTCACTTTCTCCTCCAGAACCATCTGGGTCCAGTGGTCAAATAAGAATCAGGATGGCAGGAATTGGCCCCAGATGCTAGGCTGTCAAGGTTAGCATCAAGTATTTGAGGCTGGATTCAAACTCCCATTCTCCTGACTCCACAAGCTCTATCCACTGTGACATCTAGCTGCCCATTTTCAGGAGTCTAGGGATTCCAGAGTTGATAAGAACTATATTATGGGAGATTCCCCTCTCCCCCACCCCCACAGCTATTACCATGATTTCTAGAGAAGATAATAACAACAATAACAACAATGGATAGCATTTATAGCAGTCTAGTGGGCATTGTACTATGCATTTTATAAATATTAACTAATTTGATACTCACAAAAACTTTGAGAGATAGGTACTATTATTTTTGTCCCCATTTTGTAGGTGAAGAAACTGTGGTAAACAAGTAAAGAGACATGCCCAAGGTTACACAATTAGGATCTGAGGTCAAATGGGAATACAGATGTTCCTGATTTCAAGTCCAGCATTCTATCCATTTCGCCCCCTTTTAAAACTTTTTAGTGAAACAAAAGACAATATATTTTGATTTGCCATTTTAGTGAGATCTCTGCAATAGTTCAGCTTCGTTTACTCAAGAGTAAACCCACCAGTGGGTTCCATAAAATCATTCTCAAATTGAATGTGATGAAAGAGAAATCATATCCTTAAATATCCTTAAGGAAGAAACATAAAGGATAAGGGATAGCAAGATCAGACAATAATGTATCAGGTTTTTTTATAAAAATTTTTATAAAATTAAATTAAATTAAAATTAAATTAAATTTAAAAAAAGAAAAAAGAAGCTTTATCTGAAATCATTCTGGAGAGCAATTTGGAACTCGGCTCAAAGGGCAATAAAACTGAAAATACCCTTTGATCCAACAATACCACTACTAGGTCTGTATCCAAAAGTGATCATAAAAAAAGGAAAAAAGATCCACATGTACAAGAATATTCATAGCAGTTCTTTTTGTGGTGGCAAAGAATTGGAAATTAAGGGGATGCCAATCAACTGGGGAATGCTGAACAAGTTGTAGCATATGAACATAAAGGCATATTATTGCTCTATAAGAAATGATGAACCAAGATTTAGAAAAACCCATAAAGACTTAAATGAACTGATGCTAAGTAAAGCGAGCAGAACCAGATGAACATTGCACACTTTAACAGCACTACTGTACAATGACCAACTATGATGGACTTAGTTTTTCTTAGCAAAGGTAATTCTAAAAGATTTGTGATAGAAAAATGCCATCCACATCCAGAGAAAGATGTTTGTGTCTAAAGGTAGATCAAAGCATGGTATTTTCACTTTTTAAAATGTTTTTTTTTCCCTTCTTGTGGTTTTTCCCTTTTGTTCTGATTCTTCTTTCACAGCATTACAACATGGAAATATGCGTAACATGATTGAACATGCATAATCCATATCAGATTACTTGTTTTCTTAGGGTGGGAGGGGAGAAAAGTTTACAAAAATGATATTGAAAATTATTTTTATATATAACTGGAGAAATCAATAATAAATTTAAAATAAAGAAGGGGGAAGAAGCTCCATCTGAGATATACTGAATTTGAGATATTTATGGGAAATACAGGGGGAGCTGTCCACTGATGACAGAGAACTAGATTATGATATCAAGGTCAGATAGAAATTCAAGAGTCAATTGCAAAGAGATGATAATCGAATCCATTGGAACTGATGAATTCACCAAAACAAAGTATAAAGATGGAAGGGAATGGGCAGCTAGGTGGCATAGTGGATAAAGCACCAGCCCTGGAGTCAGGAGTACCTGGGTTCAAATCTGTTCTCAGACACTTAATAATTACCTAGCTGTATGGCCTTGGGCAAGCCACTAACCACATTTGTCTTGCAAAAAGCTTAAAAAAAAAAGATGAAAGGGAAGAGGACCTAGAACATAGCCCTGGGTCTACACCTCATACAATGGAGATGTGATATGGATGAGAAAAGGAGGATGAAATGAAACCATGAGCCAGTTGGCAGGAGAACCAGAAGAAAGCAGAGAATCCAAGCTGAGTAGGTGGATGAGAATTGTTTTTTCAGCCACATCTGACTCTTTGTGACCCCATTTGGGGTTTTCTCGACAAAGACTGAAGAGGTTTGCCTTTTCCTTCCCTGGCTCATTTTACAGATGAGGTAACTAATGTATATGAGGTTAAGTAACTTATCCAGGGTCACATAGCTATTAAGTATCTGAAGCCAGATTTGAAGTCAGGAAAAGGTGAGTCCTTCTAACTCCACATCAGGTACTCCATCTAAGGAGTCATCTAGCTACCCTGCTATTGAACCAGATAAGCTTTAAAAGTCATAGAATCTAAGGGATGGAAAGGATTTCATAGGCCTCTTAGTTTTATTAAGAAATTGATGCTAATATGAATAGTGGGTAGTTTTCCTACTGCAAGGAATTGAAAAGTGACTGAGGATGGGGAAGCAACAAACACTGCAGCATATCCCCCCAGTATCTTGGCTATGAAAAGAAAAAAAAAAGATGGGGAAGGAAGGAAAGAGCAGAGAGACATAGGAAAATTATTTGTCAGAAATCTGAGCTCTGGGGAATTATTTCCAAAGCAAATGACAAAAATTTGGTGATTACTCTCTTTACTGATAGTTTATTTTTAAGAAAATCATTATTAAAAAACACAAAAATTTATAATATTCTATATCCATATTATCAGGAGGATGGCACTCACTGAAAGAACACGGAGAGGAGGGAAGAGGAGTTGGAGAAAAAGGGAGGCAGGGAAGAGAAATTCTTGTCTTGTCTGTTATTAAATATTTCTCTATCCTGAGGCAAATCACTTCACCTTTCTAACTCGGGTCTTTGTTTCTTTATGTAAAATGAGGAAGTTATATTGTTTTCCACTTAAACAATCTTTGATTCTCTGACTTATTCTTCCCTGGATGCTGTTGTTGAGTGAGGCATTCTTAACATGTAATTAACTGAAGGTTTGGTTTGAAAGACAGGCTAGATGAGAAGGCTAAGGGCTTATTCAGATTAACTTCAACTTTTTCCCCCAAAATAGCAAGACTTGTTAAAAACTGATGATCTGACTGATGCCAAATTATCAGACTCGGAAACCCATTTTGAGTTATAAATCTCTAGAACTACACTTCCTATAGAAATGACAAGTCTTTTATTTTTCCTAACTAAGGCAGTAGCATGCACAAAATGGCTTTGTGGAGGCTATAGAGGTGAATTCATTTCCAGAACTCTCACTGTGAAAGATGATCATAACATAGCTCCAGCTCCTATTATGACAAGCTCCCTTCACAGCCTGCCATGTTCCCCCAAGGGAAGAACCCCTTCCATGTTGATTAGGGCACAATTAAGGAAGTAACATTTAGGAAAAATGCTGCAGGTCAGGATTCTTATAATTCCCAAAGACAACTACTGACAGTGGGGTGACATAATGTAATAATGGATTTACTGCTTCTCTTTGCTGGGGGTAGGAGATAAAGAGACAACCCAAAGAACATTTAAAAAAAAAACTCTCATAGAATTAATCTGTAGTTTTTAAGATCTACTTCAAAAATACATTAATAGAAATATACATTATTTACAAATTTGGCTATTCCTGATCACAAAGTGAACAACCTAAAAGTAGCCTTCCTTGCTTTGGGTTGAGTGGCCACACCCACTAGAACATACCTGCAAACTATAGTTCCAAGTCATAGTACCACTGTTTTGGACCTGGAAAGGACTATTTGACAGATGAGGAAACTGAGACCCAGGAAGTGAAATGGTCACAGGTAATATAAGTAGCAGAAGCTGAATTTGAATACTCTACCTCGATCTCCAAATCCAGGGTTCTTGACACCAGGAGCAGGAAAGGTTAGATTCTGCCTTGAAGGAAAGGGGAGAGTGAGGAGTTTAGAAATAAATTGTTTCGGTCATCTCAAACCCCCACACCCCCATTTCCTAGATTTTGAGGGAGGGGACACATGTTTTATTAGTACAGAGAACTCTCAGTTTGGATGTTTCTCAGAGTAGGGGCTCCCTCCTCTCTCCAGTAACAAAGGCCTCAGAGAACTGTCTGGAACTCTGGGAGGTCACCCCACCTGTCCCTATCTAACTTGGGTCAGAAACTTGAACTTCCTTGTAGTTCAGTTGTAATGAACTCTTGTGACTCCATTTGGGTTTTTCTTGGCAACGATTCTGGAGTGGTTTGCCATTTCCTTCTCCAGCTGACTTCTACAGAAGAGGAAAATTGAGGCAGTGACTTGACCAGGGTTATACAGTTGCTAAGTGTCTAAGGGCCAGATCTGAACTCAGTATGATGAGTCTTCTTGACTCTGGTCCAATGCTCTCTCTATTCAGGGTGCCAACTAGCTATCCTAAACTCAAGTCTTCCCTAGTCCAAAACCAGCCCTCAGTGGCCACCTCCTCCCACCCCCCATGGGTTCTATATCTATGGAAAGGTGTGGAAAATTTTTATTCTAAACCTGATTATTCCACAATTAGAGAATAAAAATTTAAAATGTAAATGAGTGGTAGGTGTAACTCATCAACCTTTAAATTAACCAGAGTATAAATAGGCCAAGACCAATTCCCCTTTGAAAGGGGTTAGAAAGGGGGCAGGGACTAGAGAGTTGGAAGGATACTAGGGAGAAGGAGAAAGGTCACAAGCCACCTAGGAGGGAAAAGGGGAGGAAGAGAATTAGGGACATCACTCTGTTCACATTTTTGTCAAAGGTGGACCCTGTGGTCAAACAGAACCTGTATGGCTTGGCAGGAACATTGCCCTGGAGCTGTGTGACACACAAGGTTGTTTTGCATGATTTACCATGATGCATAGTTTGACTTACCTTTAAAGAAAAAAAAGCTGATTTCTTAAAGGCACCTCATCTACATAGTTATATGATCTTGGTCATGTCCTTTGATTTTTGTTTCTCAGTTTCCAGATCTGCAAAAAGTGATTGCAAATTATTGCTTCTTTTGTACCCTCAGTTTAGCAAAGTGCTTGGGACATAGTAGGTACTTAATAAATACTGATTTATTGATTGAATTTAATTCTACTCCATGGAATTGAAGGAAAGTAGCTAGGTGGTGCAGTGATTAGAACACTGGCCTGCAAATTCAGAAGACCTGAGTTCAAATCTGCCCTCTGACACTATTTGTATGACCCTGGGCAAGTCACCTATTGGCTTCCCCCCTCCCCCAGAAAAAAAAGGATTGATGGGATATAGATACTTTGGATATAGATATTTGAAAAGTTATATAGGATGTAAGGAGAGTATTGCTGAAAATTCCACCAATATTAGTTTTAGGGTTTTATTCAAACTCTACGAAGATTCTAATTTAAGAATTGGAAGAGAGTCCAGATTATTAATTCAAGAGTCCATAAATTTGGTTTAAAAAAAATTTACAATTATGTTTTAATATAATCAACTTTCCCTCATAATCCTATATAATGCACTATAAACATCTACAATCATTATTTGGAGAAGAAGGGTTCTATAGGCTTCACCATACTGTGAGACTCAAAAAGGACTCCTGTCTTGGAGATTATCTAATCCAACTCCCTAATTTACAGATAGAGAAATTGAGGAATCAAAGAGGGTTTAAGTACTCTACCTAGGGACATGCTACTAAAATGGCAGAGCTGGGATTTCAACCAAGGTCCTTGGACTCCAATCCCACCACACTTTCCAGTGTTCCACCTTCAAGCAAAAGAAACAAAACATAACAATATCATTCAAATGATGTGAGTGAACTCATTATGTAAGCTGTTCTTAAAGTCTAATATATTAATATTTTTATTATTACATGGATTTTCCTCAATAGATCTACTTAGGGAATCTGCCATTCTTCTGGGATATTGGTTTCTATAGCTCTCATTTTTTTTTTTAAAAAGTACTTATACTGGGCCAGCACGGCCGACCCGGCCCCAGGACTGAGCCGCCGAGGACTGGGCCCCGGGCAGCCGGAGCCCACCGGACCATGGAACGGCCCCGGACCTGCTGGACCTGTTTGACAGCGGTGGAGAGGTGGGCGCCCCGGGGCTAGTGTCACCCGAGGAGGAGGAGGAGGGCGGGGGCTCCCCAAGGGGCCGGGGCCGCCCGCCTGCGGGGCTCTGAGCTTCCACAGGCCCCGGGGTGTCTGAGCTTGAGCTTGACCTTGACCCCGGGGCCGGGCCAAGTCCTCCCCAGGCAGCTCCGCCGCGTCCTCACACCCCGCGACCCAGAGGCTCGGCTCCTTCGGTGGCGGTGGAGCCCCAGCACGTCCCCGCTGCCCACCCCTGCCCGGCCGGGGCCGCTGCCTCCCCCGGCGCCCTCCTCGCGTGTTCTCCGGCACAGGTACCGGGGCAAAGGCTACCGGGAGGGCTACGCTGAAGGCGGCCGCCTGGGTCTGACCGAGGGTCGGCGCCACGGAGTGTCCCGGGGCGCCGGCGTCGGGTCCGAGATTGCGTGCTACCGAGGTTTTGCATTTACGTGGAAATGTCTGCCTTCTGAGAACACCACTGAGAAGGACAGTAAGAAGAGGAGGATGCTCGACTCATTCCTAGGGACGATGCAGAAATTCCCCTACGCCGACCCCACTTATGCCCAGCTTCATGAAGATCTGGACAGAATTAGAGGGAAATTTAAACAGGTTTGCTCCTTGCTCAGGGTTCGGCCCAACTTTCGAGTCGGTCCCGGAAGCTCCAGGCTCTCATTTTGAGCACAAGAAGACAGAAGAAATGTTAAGTAACAGATGCCTGGGTGTCAAGTGTTTAAAAATGAGATTCAAGTTCAAACGATCACTGGGATTCATTGTCCTGAAATGAGGGTTGCAGTCTTGCCATGAAAAGACTTGGTCGGGCCCTTCCTTTGTGCCCCTCCATACAGGCCTATTCTTTGGCCTGGATGCCTTTGCCCTGTGGCCTTCATGGATACCGAGGCCGAGTTCCTTTGAAAAAGTGGAGCTTCTTTGTAAGAGAAGAAATGGGAGGATCCCATGGCTGGTGGGACAGTCACTCCAGACCCTTCTCCTCCTCTCCCATTCCTAGCCTCAGAGAAATTGGAAAAAGATCTGAGAAGGGAGATTGAAATGTGCAAGTGGAGAATTTCCAGCATCACCACCGAGCAAACTACGGAATTCTGGTCCTTAATTCTGCGTTAGGACAGGACCATTGGTGCTTCATTGGTGCAGGGCTGTTTGAGTCTGACCTAGGGTAATAGATTCATGGTGACAGCTAACAGCAGTTGGAGTCCTCATTGAAGAAGGGAAACAAGGAAAAAAAATATCCCAGAAAATACTTTATCAACTAACCTTACTTTTCTTCAAGTTAACCATTCCCTTGGAGATGGCTTGACCAAGATTAAATGTTGTGCCATGAAAAAAAAACTACTTATACTAATATAAGAATATAACCTGAAATCAAGATCTTGTCAATTAGTCAACAAAGACAAAGTCGTTGCTTATTTTCCCTTTAATCTTTAGCAAAAGGATTTTTTGTTTGTTTAATTTGGAACCTTAGCCCAGTGAGGTCAACAATCTCTGGTCCATGGGTCAGATTAAGCCCCACAGATAAGTAACCACGCGGACAGCTGGTTCTCAGGGTCATGTGCCAGGGAGGCACTTCTCCTCTGAGAGCTTTCCTTCATCTAGAATGAGAAATGTGAGATCACTATGATACAGAATGCCAGCACAGCACTTGAAAATCAATTGCAAGTAATGTGGTCACTCTTATCCTGAAGAATGGATAGTTATTGCCCTTCATGAGGATGAGCTAAGCTTATGAAGGAGATAATTGTACAAACAATTGTAAAGACAATACTATGACCTTCCCTGCCCCTCCAGCTGTAACTGAGATGACGGTGGGCAAATGCAAGATGGAAGGAATCATAGCTATGAGAACTAGACAGGACTTGAGATAATCCGATGGTTTCCAGTAAGGGAAAGACGGCAACTTGTTCAAATTGCAGCCTGGGACTAGAACCCACCATATGTTAGTATGTTTTTCCTTTTCCCTGCTACCTTCCTAAAAAATAAAGGCACTTCAATTCTCTAGAGATATAGCAAGGAATAGAGAATAGAGTTCCATTTACAAGTCAAAAAAAAACTTGAATGCTAGTTCTGTCACTCATTCTAGATGATGCTGGATAAGTCATTTAACCTCTGAGGTTCCCCCCAGGCAAGTCTCTTAAGAATAAAAATTACAGATGTCAATCTATGTAGGAAATTGGAGTAAACATACAGGTTACTCCCCACATGTTATATGAATCACTATTGTTGTTCAGTCATGACTGACGCTTCATGGCCCCATTTGGAGTTTTCTTGGCTAAGACACTAGAGTGGTTTGCCATTTCCTTCTCAAGATCTTTTTATAGATGAGGAAGAGACTTGCCTAGGGTCAACCAACTAGTGTCTTTAGTCATATTTAAATTAAGGAAGATCAGTCACAGATAGCACCAAAAAATTCCTTTTCTGATGTAAAAAATATTCACTCACTGGGATTTAATTTCTCATTAACAAATAATACAAGTCCTTTTAAGCTCCTCAGAGCCTCAGGCTTTCAAAAGTATTTTTTGATTTCTGAAGTTTTTTCTACATTTAAAATGTTCTAATTCACACTATAAATGAGTATGATACATTTGCCCCATAATAATTATCTTTTATGAGTTTATTTTTGTATGTCACTGGTACAGAACCCATCTCCCAGGGATTTTTGCTTTTGTTCAGGAGGTGGACTTTGATTATTCAAATTTCCCAGGATGGAACTATCCTATAGCAATATAGATTGGCAACTCGTCTCTAATTTAGAAAAGTTTTATGAAGCTGGGAAATTAAAGTGATTTACCCACGGTCCCAGAATGTTCTCAAATCTGGATTTTATTCCAGATTTACCTGATACTAACTTTAGTCTTCTGTCCACTCTGAAACTTGGGAACCTGAAATCTATTAAAAGATTTCACCTACTCCTCCGGTTAATCACCTCTTCCACCCTCACATTTTCAGGAGGGATCAATCCCAGATGACTACCATCACACTTGCCTATTAACAGATCAATTGGATAAATAATTTCGAAATGCATTTCCTAAATCTGTTTTTCCACAAACATAGGATACGAATAATGTTCCGTTCTATCCACCTCTTGCTACATTGCTGTAGTTATTCAAGTCTTTTCTGCTCGCTCCTGCCCAGGGCGCCCAAACTACAGATTCAAAATCAAGAAGTTATTATAATTCCATCCTGAGCGTGTCATTCCAAAAGATCAGAGAAATTTTCCCAGTTTCTTAACCTGAAATCCACAGAGGTCCCAACTTTTCGGAGATAAAAACAGTCCAGGGCAATTGCAATTCAGCTCCTACTCATTCCCTCCAAGACCTTAACTAAAATACTGAACCCAGTCTGACTCCACTTTTATTCCAGTTCCTCCCAGTCTCTGTCATTTCTCCTGAAATCTTGTACTTACCAGGTGTCAGGTTGTTAAAAAAGCCAGCAAAGAGAGTCCAAGAACAAGGGACTACCGGCTCCAGCCCCTCGAGGCTGCCGGCGGCTGCTAGGATGGAACGGACCAGCTGGCCCAGATGAGGGTCGGTGGGCGGGCCTCGCGGGGGAGGGCGGCGGAAGGGAGATGGATAACCGGGGAGGGGAGAGAAGTCTTCCCTGCTCGTGTTTGCCTTGTTTGCTGACATTAAAGTTCCTGGGGGGACCTCCTTAGTTTGCCCTAACCGTTCTAAAGATGGTTTGATTTTTAGTTTCTTTTTTAATTGTTTGCGGGGCAGCCAGACGTGGGGGGCTGGGTAAATCGCTCCAACCCCCACTCCCCTCCATCCCATAAATAAACAAACAAATTAATAAAATTTGTCTGAGAGTAGGTAGCCCGGACTGGGTTTAGGTGCGGCCTATGAATTTTAAACTAGCAACTTAACTTCCCAATACCCCCAGGAAACTCTCAAAGCATATAAATACCTCCTTCTGATTCCTTCCCCTTCAGGCACTAGGAAGTCTGATTTTTTTCTTTTCTTTCCTTTTTTTTTTTTTTTTTAAGGTTTTTGCAAGGCAAATAGTGGCTTGCCCAAGGCCACACAGCTGGGTAATTATTGTCTGAGACAGGATTTGAAGTCAGGTCCTCCTGACTCCAGGGCCGGTGCTCAATCCACGGCGCCACCTAGCCGCCCCTGATTTTTTTTTTTATTTTAATGTACTTCGGAAACCCTTCTTTTCTAGTCTATTATCAGGATTGGCCCATCGGATTAAGAACTGGAAGGAATCTTTGAGATGGAATTCAAACACCTCATTTTTACAATTGAGCAAAATGAAGTCTGTAGAGATCCAGCAACGCGTCCAACATCTCAATAGTAGTAAAGATCACTTTCAGGACGACTTGTGTCATACAGTGTAAAATAGATCTGGAATGAGATGACGTAGATTTTAATTTTTTCTGTGAGGATTCTTTTAGAGGCAGCTGGTGGCCAGGTGGATAGAGTTCTGAAACTAGGAGTCAGGAAGACCTGAGTTCAAAATAGGCCTTAGATACTTCGTGGCCCTGGGCAGGTCATTTCGCCTCTATTTGTCTCAGTTTCCTCATCTGTAAAATGGGAATAATAATAGTACCCACCTGCCAAGGTTTTTATGAAGATTATTTGACATAATAATAAAGCTCTTAGCATAGTCTGACACTATATAAAAATTAACTTTTTTATTATCATAATCAGTAGTAGTAGTATAGTAGTAGTAGTACCAGGACATATATAAAGTACCTTTCTGAAACTCATTTTCTCTTCTGGAATAGAAAATGACCTGGACCTGTGATTTCACTGACATAGGGGACTCTGGGAGAACCTTTCTCTGTTGTCTAAGCAACTTTCTAAATCTGTAAATTAGAGAAGGCATAACTTACAGGTTTAGAAAATTGCCTAGAGGAGCAGCTAGGTGGCACAGTGGATAGAGCACCCGCCCTGGAGTCAGGAGTACCCAGGTTCAAATCCAGCCTCAGACACTTAATAATTACCTAGCTGTGTGGCCTTGGGCAAGCCACTTTAACCCCATTTGCCATGCAAAAAAACTAAAAAAAAAAAGTAAAAAAGAGTGAAGGTAAATTAACTATCCTTGTGGACAGAAGATTGATGAATGAGCATGAAAGACAGAGTAGAGGAAAAAGTCCAGACATTTCTATAGAGCTGTAATTAGTGTTGTACAGCAGCAGTGCTGTGGGTGGTATATATATATGTATGTTTTTGTATATGTGTATGTATGGATGGATATGTACATCTAAAACACAAAGTAAAATATATAAATAAAAATATATAATGTATAAGTAAAGTATAATACTTATTTTTATATAAAATTTATAAAAATAAAATATATTTAATATAAATATGTAAAATATTACATAATAAAATATAATATTGATACATTTAATATTATAACTTATTTTATTATATATTCTATGGATGTTTTTCTATAAATTTGTTGTATATAATACATTAATATAGCATATTTATTGTTTCTATAGCTATAAACATGTTTATAGATATATTAATATAGAATATTTAGTATGTGTTTTAATAAATATTTAGATATAATATATCTAATATATATAAAACACATGCATACACAAGTATATACAAAACTATAGTTATATATACAAAGGCATATAGTTTGTTTTGAATCTGTAATTTCATCTGTGTGGAGACTCAGTTCTCCCTATGACCATGCTTAGGCTCATAGGGTGATTGCTTTAGTGTCTGAAAGGACTTTAGAAGCTATCTCAGTGCTCGGTTCAGCAGCACATATACTAAAATTGGAACGATACAGAGAAGATTCGCATGGCCCCTGTGCAAGGATGACATGCAAATTCGTGAAGCGTTCCTTATTTTTGCTATCAAGGCCCTGAGCACCAAGGCCTCCAAGGCCAAGCTCCTCAGGTCCAAGATCCCCAAGGCCAGTGCCTGGCGTGCTGGTCACAAGATGGCCACCAAGCGTCCAGGGCCCAGGATCACTAAGCCTGACTCTAAGGTTGCCAGAACCACTGATGCCAAGGCCGCCAAGCCCACTGACCCCAAGGCTGCCAAGCCCATCGACAAGGCCAGTAAGTCTGATCCCAAGGCCGCCAAGTCTGTCACCAAGGTCACCAAGTCTGATGCTAAGGCTGCTAAGCCTGCTGAGTCCAAACCCAAAGATGCTGGAGGTAAAACGGCCAGTTCCAAACCTTCAAAATAGATGCATTAGGACCTAAGAACTTGTTTAAATCCTAAACCACCGTTCCCCACCCCCCCAGGGGATGATTATTCACTATTTTGTACAAATAAAGGAAATGGTGAGTCATAAAAAAAAAGAAGCTATCTCATCCAATCCCTTATTTTACAAAGGCAGAAATTGTGCTCTGTCCATTGCACCACCTAAAACTACCCTGTTCTCCATTTGCACTTGCCTTAAAAAAACTAGGATACACATCTAACAAAATTCAGAATAAAAATATCAGAATTTTCAAATTCTCAAGGTCTCAATTCCAAACTTGAGAAAGTCTCTATGCTACATTCCTTTGAATTTATAGTGCTAGGTACATGGTGGATTCTTTTTGTTTTTTTAAGGGTTTTTTTTTTTTTTGGCGAGGCAAATGGGGTTAAGTGGCTTGCCCAAGGCTACACAGCTAGGTATTTATTAAGTGTTTGAGACCAGATTTGAATTCAGGTACTCCTGACTCCAGGGCCGGTGCTTTATCCACTGCACCACCTAGCTGCCCCTTATGGTGGGTTCTTAATAAATGTTTGCTGATTGATTGAAATATCTCCTTAATGAAGAAAAATCTTCAACTATTGGTAATTTTTGTCTGTAGAAATAGCCATTCACAGCCAAGATTGATGAATAAAGTAGCTTACCTAGACCATAAAATCCTTCTTGCCTTTCTCCCAGTCTCTTCTCCTTTTCAACCTATTTTTTT